>NC_061510.1:42877265-42957012 GCF_022539505.1 Lolium rigidum | reverse complement strand
ATAAAGGTGGGATTAAGTATCCGGAAAGTATGAGTTGAGGCATATGGATCAATAGTGGGATTTGTCCATCCCGATGACGGATAGATATACTCCGGGCCCTCTCGGTGGAATGTCGTCTAATGTCTTGCAAGCATATGAATGAGTTCATAAGAGACCACATACCACGGTACGAGTAAAGAGTACTTGTCAAGAGACGAGGTTGAACAAGGTATAGAGTGATACCGAAAATCAAACCTCGGACAAGTAAAATATCGCGAGACAAAGGGAATTGGTAATGTATGTGAATGGTTCATTCGATCACTAAAGTCATCGTTGAATATGTGGGAGCCATTATGGATCTCCAGATCCCGCTATTGGTTATTGGTCGGAGTGAGTACTCAACCATGTCCGCATAGTTCTCGAACCGTAGGGTGACACACTTAAAGTTGGATGTTGAAATGGTAGTTCTTGAATATGGAATGAAGTTGGAATATTTGTTCGGAGTCCCGGATGTGATCCCGGACATCACGAGGAGTTCCGGAATGGTCCGGAGAATAAGATTCATATATAGGATGTCATTTTATGTGAATAAAATGTCGCGGAAGGTTCTATGGAAGGTTCTAGAAGGTTCTAGAAAAGTCCGGAAGAAACCACCAAGGAAGGTGGAGTCCACAAGGGACTCCACCTCCATGGCCGGCCAGCCTCTAGTGGGGGTGGAGTCCCAAGTGGACTCCACCATAGGGGGCCGGCCACCCCCCACATGGGAGGTGGGAATCCCACCTTTGGGTGGGAGTCCTAGTTGGGCTAGGTTTGCCCCCTCCTATGGAAGGTTTTGGTTTCGGGTCTTATTCGAAGACTTGGACACCAACACTTGGGATCCACCTATATAATGAGGGGCCAAGGGAGGGGGCCGGCCACCCCAAGACCACAAGCTGGCCGCCCCCCATAGAGTGGCCGGCCACCCCTCCCAAACCCTAGCTTTGCTCCTCCACTTCATATTGCCCGGTTTGCTTAGCGAAGCTCCGCCGGACTTCTACACCGCCACCGACACCACGCCGTCGTGCTGTCGGATTCAAGAGGAGCTACTACTTCCGCTGCCCGCCGGAACGGGAGGTGGACGTCGTCTTCATCAACAACCGAACGTGTGACCGAGTACGGAGGTGCTGCCCGTTCGTGGCGCCGGAACCGATCGTGATCAAGATCTTCTACGCGCTTTGCAAGCGGCAAGTGAACGTCTACCGCAGCAACAAGAGCCTCATCTTGTAGGCTTTGGAATCTCTTCAAAGGTGAGACTCGATACCCCCTCGTTGCTACCGTCTTCTAGATTGCATCTTGGCTTGGATTGCGTGTTCGCGGTAGGAAAATTTTTGTTTTCTATGCAACGTTATCCTACACGCACCGCGTACTCGTGTTGAGGTGGAGGAAGTTGGCGGCGGTGGTCTTCAGCCCCGAGCACCGTGGCAGCTACCCGGGTTCGCTCTGGTCACTACGGCGACTATCTCGCGGGCGGCGGTGATGATTCGGACAGCGACTCTTTCGTTGCAGCGTTGAGGAGCCTAGGTGTGGCGATGTAAGGGATGCTGGGCTCGGCTGCCTACTTCCGACAGCTTCGACAACGACGTAGCGATCTCCTCGCGTCGGTCGTTGGCTTAGCTTGGAGGGTGCTCGTTGTTCCCGGGCTTGACGTGGCGCCCGGATGCGGGGTGGCGGCCCCGATTTGGTGGTTCTTCATCGTGCCGAGCTAGGAGGTTGCTCTAGTGTGAGGCGGTTCTCGGACCCGACGCCTAGTTCTGTTTGTGGCCGCAGAAGTCAGGCGCATGGGGCTGGCGTTGTTGTGTGCGGGTTGGGGATGGTGATTCGGCCGGTCCTCAATGGGCGGGTGCGAGGTTTTGACTCCCCGCCGGGCGAAAGCTTTGCCCTGGCTATTGCCGGGTCCGATGATGGCGACGCCCTTGGGTGTTGTATCCTTCTTGGAGGCGTCATTGTGGCAGTGTTTCTTGCTCCTCCACCCGGGTTCTTGGGGGAAACTCCAGATCCAGCATGGGATCGGGCGAGGGTGATGAATCACTTTGACGAGACGTATCAAGCATCCTCAAGCTTAGTTCCTACTCGCCCTCGAGTAGGTAAATGATAACAAGGATAATTTCTGAAGTGACATGCTACTATCATAATCTTGATCAATACTATTGTAAAGCATATGAGATGAATGAAGTGATTCAAAGCAATGGTAAAGATAATGACTAAACAACTAAATCATATAGCAAAGACTTTTCATGAATAGTACTTTCAAGACAAGCATCAATAAGTCTTGCATAAGAGTTAACTCATAAAGCAATAGATTCTTAATAGAAGGTTTTGAAGCAACACAAAGGAATATATAAGTTTCAGCAGTTGCTTTCAACTTCAACATGTATATCTCATGGATAATTGTCAATACAAAGTAATATGATGAATGCAAATAAGCAAGTATGTGAGAATCAATGCACACAGTTGACACAAGTGTTTGCTTCTAAGATAGAAAGAAGTAGGTAAACTGACTCAACACAAAGTAAAAGAAAGGCCCTTCGCAGAGGGAAGCAGGGATTACTCATGTGCTAGAGCTTTTTATTTGAAAACATGGAAACAATTTTGTCAACGGTAGTAATAATTCATATGTGTTATGCATAAAACCTCCTATAAGTTGCAAGCCTCATGCATCAAATACCAATAGTGCTCGCACCTTGACCTAGTTAGCTCGGATTTCCATGGATTATCATTGCATTACATATGTTTCAACCAAGTGTCACAAAGGGGTACCTCTATGTCACTTGTACAAAGGTCCAAGGAGATAGATCGCATTTGATTTCTCATTTTTGATAAATCTCAACTTGAGGACATCCATACCGGGACAACATATAAAACAGATAATGGACTCCTCTTTAATGCTTAAGCATTCAACAATAGATAATATACTCATAAGAGATTGAGGATTAATGTCCAAACTGAAACTTCCACCATGATACATGGCTTTGGTTGGCGGCCCAATGTTCTTCTCTAACAATATGCATACTCAAACCATTTAATCATGATAAATCACCCTTACTTCGGACAAGACGAACATGCATAGCAACTCACATGATATTCAACAAAGGTGTAACGCTTGATGGCGTCCCCAGAAACATGGTTACCGCTCAACAAGCAACTTATAAGAAATAAGATACATAAGCGACACATTCATCACCACAATAGTTTTTTAGGCTACTTTCCCATGAGCTATGTATTGCAAAGACAAGGAATGATATTTTAAAGGTAGCACGCAAGCAATTTACTTTGGAATGGCAGAGAAATCCCACATAGTAGGTAGATATGGTGGACTGATGGCGTGCAAGACACACGTCCGTTGGGAACCCCAAGAGAAAGGTGTGATGCATACATCAGAAAGTTTTCCCTCAGTAAGAAACCAAGGTTATCGAACCAGTAGGAGTCAAGGAACACGTGAAGGTTGTTGGTGGCGGAGTGTAGTGCGGCGCAACACCAGGGATTCCGGCGCCAACGTGGAACCTCGCACAACACAATCAAAGTACTTTGCCCCAATGTAACAGAGTGAGGTTGTCAATCTCACCGGCTTGCTGTAAACAAAGGATTAGATGTATAGTGTGGAAGATGATGTTTGTTTGCGAAGAACAGTAAAGAACAATTGCAGTAGATTGTATTCCAGATGTAAAGAATGGACCGGGGTCCATAGTTCACTAGTGGTGTCCCTTCGATAGCATGTTGGGTGAACAAATTACAGTTGGGCAATTGACAAATAAAGAAGGCATAACAATGCACATACATATATCATGATGAGTACTATGAGATTTAATCAGGGCATTACAACAAAGTACATAGACCGCTATCCAAAGCATGCATCTATGCCTAAAAAGTCCACCTTCGAGTTATCATCCGAACCCCTTCCATTATTAAGTTGCAAACAACAGACAATTGCATTAAGTATGGTGCGTAATGTAATCAACACAAATATCCTTAGACAAAACATTGATGTTTTATCCCTAGTGGCAACAAGCACATCCACAACCTTAGAACTTTCCGTCACTCGTCCCGCATTCAATGGAGGCATGAACCCACTATCGAGCATAAATACTCCCTCTTGGAGTTACAAGTATCAACTTGGCCGAGCCTCTACTAGCAACGGAGAGCATGCAAGAACATAAACAACATATATGATAGATTGATAATCAACTTGACATAGTATTCAATATTCATCGATCCCAACAAACACAACATGTAGCATTACAAATAGATGATCTTGATCATGATAGGCAGCTCACAAGATCTAACATGATAGCACAATGATGAGAAGACAACCATCTAGCTACTGCTATGGACCCATAGTCCAGGGGTGAACTACTCACACATCGATCCGGAGGCGGTCATGGCGATGAAGAGCCATCCGGGAGATGATTCCCCTCTCCGGTAGGGTGCCGGAGGCGATCTCCTGAATCTCCCGAGATGGGATTGGCGGCGGCGGCGTCTCTGGAAGGTTTTCCGTATCGTGGCTCTCGGTACCCCTGGGTTTCACGACGAAGGCTTTAAGTAGGCGGAAGGGTAGGTTTAGGGGCGACACGAGGGCCCCACACAACAGGGCTGCACGGCCCCACCCTTGGCCACGCGGCCCTGGTGTGGCGGCGCCTCGTCGCCCCACTTCGTTTCCCTTTCGGTATTCTGGAAGCTTCGTGGAAAAATAAGATCCTAGGCGTTGATTTCGTCCAATTCCGAGAATATTTCCTTTGTAGAATTTCTAAAACCAAAAACAGCAAAAAACAGGAACTGGCTCTTCGGCATTTCGTCAATAGGTTAGTGCCGGAAAATGCATAAATATGACATATAATGTGTATAAAACATGTGAGTATCATCATAAAAGTAGCATGGAACATAAGAAATTATAGATACGTTTGAGACGTATCAAGCATCCCCAAGCTTAGTTCCTACTCGCCCTCGAGTAGGTAAACGATAACAAGGATAATTTCTGAAGTGACATGCTATCATAATCTTGATAAATACTATTGTAAAGCATATGAGATGAATGCAGCAATTCGAAGCAATGGTGAAGATAATGAGTAAACAAATGAATCATATAACAAAGACTTTTCATGAATAATACTTTCAAGACAAGCAGCAATAAGACTTGCATAAGAGTTACTCATAAAGCAATAGATTCTTAGTAGAAAGCTTTGAAACAACACAAAGGAAGATATAAGTTTCAGCAATCGCTTTCAACTTCAACATATTTATCTCATGGATAATTGTCAACACAAAATAATATAACAAGTGCAATAGGTAAACATGTAAGAATCAATGCACGCAGTTGATACAAGTGTTTGCTTCTAAGATAGAAGGAAGTAGGTAAACTGACTCAACAATAAAGTAGAAGATTGGCCCTTCGCAGAGGGAAGCATGGATTACTATTTTTGTGCTAGAGCTTTTCATTTTGAAAACATAGAAACAATTTTGTCAACGGTAGTAATAAATCATACTCCCTCCGTTCCTTTTTATAGTGCCTATAGATTTTTGACATTTGTTTCAGAATATAAGGTTGTAGCTTAGCTTTTTTTCAATTACCCCCTCCCCATCCAGCTCCCAAATCGTTCAGGTCCCAAATTTGTTATGGTAAGTTAGTAAGATACGGATTTTCCAATTTTTACGTTGATCTCAAATCGTTCAGCTAGGGGTCTTGTGTAAAAAATACTCTTGCGCTAATTTCCGTGCCAAAAAACTATAGGCACTATAGAATGGAACAGAGGGAGTATGTGTTATGTATAAGACATCTTATAAGTTGCAAGCCTCATGCATAGTATACCAATAGTGCTCGCGCCTTGTCCTAATTAGCTTGGATTAACATGGATTATCATTGCATAGCATATGTTTCAACCAAGTGTCACAAAGGGGTACCTCTATGCCGCATGTACAAGGGTCTAAGGAGAAAGCTCGCATTGGATTTCTCGCTTTTGATTATTCTCAACTTAGACATCCATACCGGGACAACATAGACAACAGATAATGGACTCCTCTTTAATGCATAAGCATTCAACAACAGATAATATTCTCATAAGAGATTGAGAATTAATTGTCCAAACTGAAACTTCCACCATTATTCATGGCTTTAGTTAGCGGCCCAATGTTCTTCTCTAACAATATGCATACTCAAACCATTTTATCATGAAAATCGCCCTTACTTCAGACAAGACGAACATGCATAGCAACTCAGATGATATTCAACAAAGGTGTAAAAGTTGATGGCGTCTCCAGAAACATGGTTACCGCTCAACAAGCAACTTATTAAGAAATAAGACACATAAGTACATATTCTTTACCACAATAGTTTTTAAGGCTATTTTTCCCATGAGCTATATATTGCAAAGACAAAGGATAGAATTTTAAAGGTAGCACTCAAGTAATGTACTTTGAAATGGCAGAGAAATACCATGTAGTAGGTAGGTATGGTGGACACAAATGGCATAGTTTTTTGCTCAAGGATCCTCTCAATACAAGGCTAGGCTAGCAAGGTTGTTTGAAGCAAACTCAAGTATAAAACGGTGCAGCAAAGCTCACATATGAACATATTGTAAGTATTATAAGACTTTACATCGTCTCCTTGTTGTTCAAACACCTTAACCAGAAAATATCTAGACTCTAGAGACTAATCATGTAAACCAAATTTTAACAAGCTCTGTGTAGTTCTTCATTAATGGGTGCAAAGTACATGATGCAAGAGCTTAAACATGATCTATATGAGCACAACAATTGCCAAGTATCAAATTATTCAAGATATTATACCAATTACCACATGCAGCATTTTCTGTTTCCAACCATATAACAATGAACGAAGCAGTTTCAACCTTCGCCATGAACATTAAGAATAAAGCTAAGAACATATGTGTTCATACCAAACAGCAGAGCGTGTCTCTCTTCCAAAAAAGGAATGCTAGGATCCGATTTTATTCAAACAAAAACAAAAAATAAAAACAAACAGACGCTCCAAGTAAAGCACATAAGATGTGACGGAATAAAAATATAGTTTCACTAGAGGTAACCTGATAAGTTGTCGATGAAGAAGGGATGCCTTGGGCATCCCCAAGCTTAGATGCTTGAGTCTTCTTAAAATATGCAAGGATGAACCACGGGGGCATCCCCAAGCTTTGACTTTTCACTCTTCTTGATCATATTGTATCATCCTCCTCTCTTGACCCTTGAAAACTTCCTCCACACCAAACTCAAAACAAACTCATTAGAGGGTTAGTGCATAATTGAAAATTCATATATTCAGAGGTGACATAATCATTATTAACACTTCTGGACATTGCACAAAGCTACTGAAAGTTAATGGAACAAAGAAATCCATCAAACATAGCAAAACAGGCAATGCGAAATAAAAGGCAGAATCTGTCAAAATAGAACAGTCCGTAAAGACGAATTTTTCAGGGGCACTTAACTTGCTCAGATGAAAATGCTCAAATTTAATGAAATTTGTGTACGTATCTGAGGATCACGCACGTAAATTGGCAGATTTTTCTGATTTACCTACAGACGGGGCGGCTCAATTTCGTGACAGCAAGAAATCTGTTTCTGCGCAGTAATCCAAATCTAGTATTGACTTTACTATCAAAGACTTTACTTGGCACAACAATGCAATAAAATAAAGATAAGGAGAGGTTGCTACAGTAGTAACAACTTCCAAGTGTCAAATATAAAACAAAAGTGCAGAAGTAAAATAATGGGTTGTCTCCCATAAGCGCTTTTCTTTATAGCCATTAAGATGGGCTCAGTAAATTTAATGATGCACTCGCATAAGGATGAGAGTTGAAGCAAAGAGAGAATCAAAAAGCAAGTATGAAACAAATTTAAGCCTAACCCACTTTCTATGAAAAGGAATCTTGTAAATAAACAAGTCAATGAAGAACAAAGCGAATAGCATAGGAAGACAAAACAAGTGTAACTTCAAAAATTTCAGCATATAGAGAGGTGTTTTAGTAACATGAAAATTTCTACAACCATATTTTCCTTTTTCATAATAATTTCCAGTAGCATCATGAACAAACTCAACAATATAACTATCACATAAAGCATTCTTATCATGAGTCTCATGCATAAAATAGTTACTACTCCCAACATAAGCATAGTCATTCTTATTAATTATAGTGGGAGCAAATTCAACAAAGTAGCTATCATTATTATTCTCATCACCATAATCATCAAATGTAGGAGGCATAGTATAATCATAATAAACTTTATCCTCAATAGTAGGTGGCACCAAAATACCACTATCATCATAAATGGGAGGAAAAGTGTCATCAAAGTAAATTCTCTCCTCCATGCTTGGGGGACTAAAAATATCATGCTCATCAAAACCAGCTTCCCCAAGCTTAAATTCTTCCATAGCATTAGCAATAATAGTGTTCAAAGGGTTCATGCTAATAACATTGCTACAACTATTTTGCAAACAAAGTTTCATGGGTTTTTTAATTTTCTTTTCAAACACCTCATGTCCTAACTCAAGATAAATACTATAAAGATCTCTAATATTTTTGTTGTTTTCCATTAAGCCTAACTAGTGAAATCACACAACTTAGTGTTCTCAGGAGTATTCATTTTAGCAGTAGTAAATAAAGCAAACTAAATAAAGTAAATACAAGTAACTAATTTTTTTGTGTTTTCAATATAGAGAACAAGACAGTAAATAAAGTAAAACTAGCAACTAATTTTTTTTGTATTTTTGATATAGAGAGCAAACAAAGCAGTAAATAAAATAAAGTAAAGCAAGACAAAAACAAAGTAAAAAAGATTGGATGTGGGAGACTCCCCTTGCAGCGTGTCTTGATCTTCCCGGCAACGGCGCCAGAAAAAGAGCTTGATGGCGTGTAAGACACACGTCCGTTGGGAACCCCAAGAGGAAGGTGTGATGCGCACAGCAGCAAGTTTTCTCTCAGTAAGAAACCAAGGTTATCGAACCAGTAGGAGTCAAGGAACACGTGAAGGTTGTTGGTGGCGGAGTGTAGTGCGGCGCAACACCGGCGCCAACGTGGAACCTGCACAACACAATCAAAGTACTTTGCCCCAACGTAACAGTGAGCGCTTTGGTGGTTGGTGTCGGCGAGCTTCTCGTCTTTGGCTGGGCGGTGCGCGGCCCTGGGGCTGGCGTGGATGCCGGAGCGGCGGCTCCGGGGTATTGCCTCCGACGTGTTGCGTCGAGGTGTCAGGGTGTCGGCTTTGGTTTCTTGGGTGACTTGGTCGTCGACCCGCGTGGGGGCGCGGCCTCGGGGCCGGCGTGGATGTCGGAGCGGCGGCTCCGGGCTGTTGCCTCCACCTTTCGCGTTGAGGTATTGGGTGTCGACCTCGGTCGTTCGGGCGGCTTGGTCGTCGACCCGTTTGTGGGTGCGACCTCGGGGTCGGCGTGCCGTGTTGGGTGTTGTATCAGGCTTTCGGACGGTTTTCCTTACAAACTATTCAACTTCTTTTTCAACTTAATCAATGAAAAAGCCATTGGCTAGGTTCAAAAAAAAACTGCTCATTAAGGCAGGCTGAACTGTCAAATTTTGACCCACAATTGCATACACATTTTTACATAATTTTAGATAGAATTCTCTTTGTTTTATAATCTATACTTTGACCTTCACTTTGCTATCCATTTCTTTATCGGAAATTCAATTCGGCTCCCGGGTACGTATGCTCCCTCTACCAAAAAAATCATATTTCGAAATATTTAAAAATTTAGATAAAAATTTCTACATGTACATCTCCATAATGTATGTGCATTCACCAAGTTTCACGAAAAACCAATATTTTTTGTAATCTATGTAAAAAGGAGAAACTTTATCTTGTGAAAAGCATTATTTTTAGCACTGAATTTTATCTTTTTTACACACGTCACATGATAAGTCGATTTGTTATGATTCGACTTTGTGAACGCGTAGCACGTGAAGATGTACGTACGAATTTTCTGTTTCAATTTTTTAAAATTTAAAATATACGTAAGATACATTTTAAAATATAGGAAGCATATGCATCCATGTTCCAAAACACCACTACTTTATCGCTCGATGGTTTGAAAGAAATATTTGTCCCGCCCTCGATAGGTTGCGATGCAAGACCTTTGTGGATTCGAACCAGAAAGTAATGCATGTGCTGTCAGCTGACCCATCTTTTTTGTGTGCTACTACTACCTTACCTTAGTTGGTTACTTTTTTTTTTGTCTGCCTTCCCTTATCATGGTACCCTGATATATTACTGCTGTTTGGATTATGCTGTTTGGATGATTTCAAAGATCTGCAATATTGGTTTGCAGGCTATGAAGTGGAGTACTTGGGATAGCTCTGTGAAAACAACGAATGAATGTCCCGAGGCAGATGTCACAGCAGATAGAGATGGACTAATGTTTTTCCCAGTAGGAATACAGCCCTACGAACTGCTTTGCTTGGTGCTACCTAGTTTCATTACTTGCTGAGAACCATGCCTGAAGATATTTACTGTGTAATAATTGAATTTCTATCTATCCTAGTGTGCTAAAAAGATTAGATTTTAATTTGTGATACAAGTCTAATTTAAATTGTCAAAAAAGATTGTACTTTTATCCATTTATGTTGAATACACTTGAAAACACTAGTTTGTAAAACCAGTTTTCCTAACAAGTGTATTAACAAGTGTTTTAGATGAAACGGGTTTTGTAGTGTTTTAGGTAGTGTTTTAGATGGTTGGTGTTTTCACCCAAAACACCTCTCAAAATACTCCTCAAAACACAGGCATCGAATGAGGCCTCAGTATCACTGGCTATCAAATCTGCCACTACCCAATTGCCCCAAACACCCCGTTATGTTGCACATGTCATGTGCAACACTATTTATCAAATCTATGCATTGGTCGTGATAAGGAGATCCCAGAAGATCCTCCTAGGGTGTTGTCCGATCTTTCACAGCGAGAGCTCGGGTTACCTCCAATTACGCGTGGAACGCAACCTGAAGTAGGGGATAAATCTAGCAAGCAACGTGATGGAGGTCACCACGCCTCAAGACCAAAGCACGACAATCCTTGATGAACACAAGAACCTCCGCAACAACTATAATAGATAAACGGCGGCGACGTCCCCGAAGGGATGCTTCACCAAGCACACACGCGATAGCATCTAATCTTAACTCAAACTAGTTTTTGCCCTAACCCTAGTTGCACCATCTCCTTATATGAGGGGGGTGGTCGGCCAGCCCTTGTGGGCCTCTCTAACTTGGTTTGGACAGGCCCAAGCCAAAACTGACTCAACTTATTAAAATCCCTAATTGGTCCACATATGACCATAGATATAAAAAAATAAGTAAGATAACTAGCTAGGTGGAGTCCTGAAATTGGACTTCACCTCGGCCTTCATACCTGTATAAGGTCGGTTCTGTTATGGATTGGTTGATTCGTCTTAAAAACTGGAAGATGACATAGTTAAAACTTGTGTCATTCCTGACTCGACCCGTTGAGTTATCACTACGTTTTCAACAGTTCTAGACTTGGTGGTCTCAATTGGAGATGTCTCTTTTAAACACTGCCCGAGGAATACTAATGTGGTAGCTCATGAGATTGCTAGGTTTGGGTTTGATAGCAAAATTTCATGTATCTGGGACGATGAGCTCCCTATCTTTCTTCTGAGTAGTATTATAAACGATGTAACTGTGTAACTCTGGATCCAGCAAGTTTTTTACGCACTCTTTTCCTTACCAGGGTACCTAAGGGGACTGGAAGGTTTTTAATGAGGCGGCTTGCTGGAGGTTTATATATATAATTATTGTTTCAAAAAAAAAAGTCTCTCCCATCCGGATGCTCCTATTTCGGCCATGTTTGGAACGCACGACTCTCCATCTGTCAATTTCAATTTGGCTGTAAACTAGGCTAATTGACTACACAAAAATAACTAAGGTGACTACAAGGCACTAGTCAGTGAAAAAAAAAAAGCAGCAGCCCTACAGCAAGTAAACTAAAAGGTAACACAACTGTGCAAAATAAGGGGGAAAATGTAGTCCGCACTGCAAAAGTATAAATTTATTGCTATGCAAGGTGATTGGTTTACAGTGTATAACTCCATTTCATTTGTACAAATGGCAATCATGTACAATAAACACAAACATCTAATTCAAGCCTGGAAGTGGCAATATCCCCATAGCATTGCTTACTCTAATAAAAAGGAAAACGGAGCAAAGAGCAATGAGACCAACTCCAAGGGTCCTGTTAGGCCGCATGTCGCCTTGTGGCAGCATAACAAGAACCCAGATCAATCCAGCAATAAGAAAGCTTATCGTGTAAATAAGAGAGCTGTCTTGCGGAAGAGCAGAAGAGTTGGGTGCCGTTGACCAAGCTCCAAGCAGCATTGAGATTCCCAAGCCAGCAAGTGTGTTGAACATAGGTCCTGCATAACATCCAGACATAGCAATCTGCACACCGTCTCCTCCATTCATTGCCAAGGCAACATTTGACATCAAGTCGCCCATCGAGTTGCCCCATGCTAACACTGTTAACCCAAGAATTGAAGGATTAATCCCAAGTATCACTCCAAATGCAACCAACAATGGAATCAGCTCATTGGCAATGATATAGAACCAAGTGATGCTCATCACAAATCCTCCACATACCCATGGGAATAAATATCTCCTTGGAGGGCGATCAGGACTGGTGAATTTGCATGCACCTCTGGTATGTGGCACCAGCATTTTTTAAGCCGAACGGTATAGTCGTGTAGCAATAAGCCCCGTATGCAGTAATGAACGATGTCTTTATTTGATCAGCTGGGAATTTGGTGTAGCCTGAATAGGCATCTAAGAAAGACAAAAGTTCATAGCCGGTAGTTGAATCTATGACTTAAACTATGCGCGACAGGAGGAAGGGGTCCTTGAGGCAAGCCTTGTTCAGGCTGGTGTAATCGATACACATGCGTCAGGAGCCGTTCTTCTTGAAGATCAGGACCGGGTCGGCCAGCCAGTCCGGGTGTAGGACTTCCATGATGAAGCTAGCTCCGAGCAGCCGGACGATCTCTTCACCGATGGCTTTTCTCCTATCTTCGGCGAAGCGGCGGAGAGGTTGCTTCATCGGCTTGGCATCAGGCTAGACATGAAGGTGGTGCTCAGCAAACTCCCTCGGCACACCTGGCATATCTCGAGGAGACCATGCAAAGATGTTCCGATTCTCACGGAGGAAGTCGGTGAGCTCGCTTTTCTATTTGTTGTCCAAGAGAGCACCGATGTTGACGGAATTGCCGGCTGAGCCAGGTTGAGGATGATCTTCTTGGTGTCGTTGGCTGGCTAAAAGTGGGTTGTGCCAGCCGGGTTGCCTGCAGCCGGCATGCTGGCTTGAGCAGCCTGGGCCATGGCCACGGCTTGCTGGATCTGCTGCTTCTCGGAGCGATGACGAGCGTCTAGGCCATCTTGGATCTGCAGGTGGTGCAAGTCATGGACCGGCGATAGTCGCCCGCGATGGTGATGACCCCTTTGGGGCTAGGCATCTTCATCTTCAAGTACCCATAGTGGGGCACCGTCATGAACTTGGTCAGAGCCGGCCGTCCCAGGAGGGGGCTGACCAAGTCCACCACCTCGAACTTGTTGTTCTCGGTGCGGAAGTGCTCGGTGGTACCGAACATGACGTCCAGCCGGATCCGGCTGATCGGAGACTAGGAATGCCCGGGGACGATGTAGTGGAACACGGTCTGGCTGGGCTCAGCTGGCTTTCCTTGATATCCAGCTTCTTGGCAGTGTCGCGGTAGAGGATGTTGATGGTGCTGCCGCCATCGATCAGCACCCGCGAGAAGCGGACGTTCCGCTCACCCAAGATGAAAGTCGGATCTAGGACCATGGCGTAGCCCCCAGGTCTGGGCATGACGACCGGGTGATCCCGGTAGTTGAAAGTGATGGGCTGCTCCGACCGGTCAAGGTACTGGGGAACAGGCGATCCATGATCGCGTTTACCTCCATGGCGTGGCGATGCTGGTTGTGCTTGTCATTTGGCTCGGTGGCGAAGACCACATACTCCCTCTGTTCTATAATAGTCTACATTCTAATCTCAAAATTTGTTGGGAGTGATGTTTTGGCACATGGGAGCGTATGCTCCCTTTATTTTGAAATACATGTTAGACACATTTCAAAATGTTAAAAAAATTGAAACAAAAATTTCGCACGTACATTTTCATGTGCTACGCGCTCACAAAGTCGTTTCATGAAAAATCGACATGTCATATGGTGTGTGTAAAAACGACAAAATTCGGTGCTGAAACAAAGACTTGTCACAAGATAAATTTTCTCTTTTTCGCTTAGACTACAAAAAATATCATTTTTTCGTGAAACTTGACGAAAACACGTATATTATGGAGATGTACATGTAATCTTTTTTGTTAAAATTTTTAACACTTCAAAATATATCTTTTATGGTAGAGGCCGGGATCATACGCACCCGGGAGCCGAATTGAGTTTCTGAAATTTGTTCTAAAACACTCTACATTCTAGCTTTTGGTCAACAACAACACTAAAATCGAAATGATTTTGCTCTCTTTATTAGACGTTACTATTTCCAATGTAGCTTGGGTTGGTTGTTCACATATCTAAGTAGTACTAATAAATACAACACTAATTTGTCTCATTTTTCTAGAATGTAGATTAAATTAGAACGGAGGGAGTACATCGCATCTTGCGCTAGGTAATTGTTGCCGTGTTGGGCCTGGTTCACCTGGTGCTGCTGGTCCGGGTTCTGATTTTCTGTGCCGGCTTGGCCACCCGGCCCACCGGCTGGCGGGGGCGAAGGCGGCAAAGCTTCACCACTGTTCATGCGCTTAGTCTAGATGCACTCCCGAGTGGTATGGGTGGCCATCTTCGCACCACTGTGGTACATGCACGGTGTGTCGAGCATCTGCTCAAAGGTGTACTTGGGCTTCCAAGCCCGATGTTATTTCTGGCGTCGGCTTCCACCGGCAGCCTGCTGGTATGAGACGGCCGCGACGTGCGTGGTGTCGTACCTGAGGTCCGGCTAGTCATTGCTTCTCTTGCCACGGTAGTAACCGCGGCGGGACCCATGTGTGCTTCCTTCAGCCGGCTGTTTCTTGGACGGCTCGGCCCTATCGCGCCTAGGTGCAGGCTACGAAAGTTCAGCTGGCCCCATCTGGTCGGCTTCCTCAGCCAGCGCGTACATGTTCGTGATGGACAGGAGGGCCACCATGGTCTTGGGCTCGATGCAGCACAGCTTGTGGCACAACATGGTGTTGGGCCGGCAGCCGGCTATGAAGAGCCGATAGCCTGGATATCGTGGACCCCCTCACAAGAGTTACACATCTCGCACCAACCCATCAGGTACTCGCGGTCCGTCTCGAACGGGCCTTGCTTGCACATCTCTAGTTGTTGGAGCCATCCCGGGCGGGCGATAGGTGCCGGTAAAGTTGTTGATGAAGGCCTTCTCAAAGTCCAGCCAATCATTGATGTTGCCGACTAACGGGTTGATACAACCACCGAAGAAGGCACTGAGGAAATCGACGTCTCGCAACAACTGAAAGTGATGTTTCGCACTGACCGAAAAAGACATCTCCCATAAAAAAGCGAAGCCTATACATGTTTTCCACCGAAGAAGGCACTGAGGAAAGCGACGTCTCGCAACAACGGAAAGCGATGTTTCGCACCGATTGAAAGCGACCTCTCCCATATAAAAGCGAGCCTATACATGTTAAAAAGTGAAGCCTATACATGTTTAAGCGAAGCTTGATTAGGCCCATCCGAGCGAAGCCTATACATGTTTAAGTGGAGCTTGATTAGGCCCATCCGAGGGCTGTCAAGCCGGCTGATCTGTGCGCAGGATCAGATGGCTGATGGCTAGCGTGCACCAAATCATTATTGTCTCAATGGAATTTTTTCCTACTTCTTTGACCAGATATTCAGTTAAGACCATTCTGAACCTCCTTTTTATCATGCATAAACTAAACTGACGACTAAGATATGCACGAAAAGAAAAGCTTCGATAAAAACCAGATATTCAGTTAAGACCATTCTGAACCTCCTTTTTGTCATGCATAAACTAAACCGACAACTAAGATATGCACAAAAATAAAAGTTTCGATAAAAACTAACATATCCAATACGTCGAAACTCTTAGCTAGCAATTCCAACAACTTAGCACTGATTTTTTTTATTGAAAACTTTTTTAAGGTAAACACATAATATATTAAGTTAGCAAGCCGCTTCATTAAAAACCTTCTAGTTCCCTTAGATACCCTGCTAAGAAAAAGAGTGCGTCTGAAACTTGCTACTCTGAGATTAAAGTATAGTTACATCATCTAGGAGAGTTTGCAAAATGAAACTAGGGAGCTCATCGACCCAATTACAAGAAAACTTATTTATATAACAGATCTTAAACTTAGCACTGAATACTGATACATGCTAACTGCCGCCTCTTTAGTTTTTCTTTAGTAGTAAACTAGTAATGCATAACCTCATGCGAAGCTTTCCACGAATCAGGCAGGCAGTAGCAGGAGGCCGTGGTGGTGTTCAGCGCGTGTGGCCGCCGGACTCGTGGTCATCGTTACGTCGATCTCGTAGGGGGCGGATGAATATGAGGCCTACCACAGAACACAGGATCCACTCCGGGTTCAGAGCCCTCGACAACAACCGGAGACTCGTGGACATGTGCTCATCGTCGTCGTCGACCAGCACCAGGCCCCATGGCCTCCACGACTGCCGGAGCCCGATGCCCTTGAGGACAGCCGGAGAGAGAGACAGAGCTGAAGGCGCCTTCTTGTCGTCCTTGGAAAAGATGCACCTCAGCCTCTCGGCCATTTTCGCTCTCAGCCGCAGCAGCTCTGCAGACGATGACTTGTGGTCATCGTTTGGTCGACGTACGGAGCAAACGAAGATGAGGCACATCGCACACAATATGATCCACTCCGGGTTCTCAGCCCTCAGCCAGAGCTTCATGCACTCCGTGGCCATCTGCTCGTCCACCAGCTCCAGGCCACATGGCCTCCGCGACAACTGGAGCCCCATGCCCTTGAGGACAGCCAGAGACGGAGTCAGAGCCAAAGGCGCCTTCTTGTCGTCCCTGGAGAAACTGCACCTCAACCTCTCGGACATTTTCACTCTCAGCTGAGGCAGCCCTGTAGAGTCTCACTGTTAATAACATAACATGTTGCACATGACTTGACATAATTTTTTAGACGAAACAGTTGGGAAGTTCACCGCTGCATTTTTTAATTCAAAGCACAATTACAATTTACAAAGAATATAGATTGCAAAGAAAATAAAACTAAAACAATAAAAGCAGATCAGGTAAAGTTTACTAAGCCATTCTTTGAATTGGTTTTGCATACCTAGAACACGTCTCGACGGTCTGGCAGCGACAACAAGGGCGGTGGTGCCAATCATCGCCATTTGCTGAGTATTTTCTCTGGGGTAGATGCACCAAGTGATAGCAGGAGAGCCAACTATAGTGTGGGTAAGAAGAACTTTGGGTATTCAGGCACCCTATATATTCTATCATCATGGCATGGGTGTTGGACAAGGCGACGCTTAGGCACCGCTTAAGCACGCTTAGGCACTAGGCGATGGACAAACGCCTCGCCTAGGGCATAAGCGGAAGTCTAGATAGTGTAACCAAAAAATTGTCTTCCATAATAAGAAATCATGCAATACTTCACGATCGATTTAGATGGGCATTATTTTCAAGGTAGTTATTAGAAATTTACACATTTGCATGCTCTAAATTAATGTTTATTCACATATAATAACCCATATATACACTTGATGGTATAAATGATGCCTGCCTTGGCTGCGCCTAGACCGCTTAAGCATCGCCTAGGCACTAGGCGAAGGGCAATCGCCTCGCTTACGCCTAGCGCTTTTTCCAACCTATGGGTCCAAGAGCCACTCGCCACCTTTGACATCATACGCTGTCTGTTGGAAAATTCGGTAGGTGTTTGCTGGGTCAAAGGAGTCCAACCAGGCGAATCACAAACAACTTGGCTCTGTGGAAAGACTACAACAAACTAGGCTCTAGGAGGAAGCAACTATTTTTTTAGGTAAATAAACTGAACATCTTTGTTTCTCAAAGAAAGCTACATGGCCATAAGGGTCAGAGGATTGAACGGTACACAACAGGGACTCCAGATTTGGCACAACAAGAAACAAATGATCCAGAAAGATGAAACCGAACCGAGCACTTCAGCTGAAGACGCACGTATAACAGATGTTTTGCTTTTGATTTCCATGCATAGGAGGATAGATACCACACAGGGTCTCTAATTCCATTAGACATACATACTATATATATAATGAAAACCATCAGTGTAGACCGAGCTACATGTAGCTCGGTTTTTGAAAAATTCAAAATCAACGGTTCAAAGTTTCAAATAATCTGGAAACAAAATCTTTGCTGTAGACAATGTTGTGATCTAAGTACGTGCAAAATTTCAACTCGAAATACCATATATTCGGGGCTGTGCATATCTGTCAGATTTTGTCATTTTTGTGCAGCTCCGAATATAAGATATTTCGAGTTGAAATTTTGCACATACGTAGATCCCAACATTACCTATATCAAGATTTTTTCTCAGATATTTTTGAAACTTTAAAGTATCATTTTCGATTTTTTGAAAAAAAAAGCTATGTGTAGCCCGAGCTACAAAAATCCACACTATATATAATATATAAGTTCCACCTCGGAAGAGAAAACCAAGCGTTCCAGCTGGAAAACTTCGGTGTGTACAACTCGAGAGGAATGAATCACTCACGTTTTATCTATGAGACCTACACGCTTATCTATGAGACATACACGCTAGCCAGCTGCACAATTATGTTACGACAGCAAAAAACCTAACTTGCTTGCAACTGGCGACATGATACACAGAGTAACTTATAAAACAAGAAAACTTGCAACTGGCCTGTTAATGATTCCAAACTTACAACTCAAATCATGCATCAACAGGCAAGCTTAATGCAAATGATTCAACAATGTAGATTTCATCCCTACATACAAGAAAAGAAGATAAATGAACTCAGCCTTAAATGATATTTGACAATGGGATGTTAAACAACAAGATGTTGATAGCGTGTTAAAAACAAGACTATAATGGATAGATGCATCAGAAATCAGCCATCACTGATAACCTTCCACCCAGATGCCCAATGTAGACAAGGATACTCCTGTAGCTAACCATTCCCTGATCACCTGGCAGGACAATGTTTTGGAACCATCTCCTCCATTCTACCGTGACACATCGAAAACAATACTTGGCCACATCCTAATCAGGCAAAAACGTAACACTAAGGAACACTTTCAGAAATTGCATTTCTGCAAGACATCTCGAATGAACTATACAAAGCAATACACCCATACGAATTATTTACAGAGCACTAACAGAACAATGAGAATAAGACTAAACTGGAGAGCAGTATAGCTTGAAAAAAGTCATAAAATAAATGCGGTTCCAGGAACGATAGAGAACAAAACAGAATTTAGATGGAGTGGGTAATACCTAGGTGCTGGCTACCTCGGTGGCCTTGCGCCAGCCAATGATGAAGCCCGGAATTGCCTCGTCCACCCTGCAATGATGGTCACAACAGACGGCGCAGCCACACTGTCATAGGCAAACACCAGCAGGACATCAACACGGACGGCACACGTTGATAAGGGCCCAAGGAGGAAAATACTACTAGCAACCTGCGGACACGATGGAGGCAGCGCTCCCTCGGCAGGACAAGCAGGAGGGATGGATTGGAGCAGGGCATTTTCAACCATGTGCAACACTTGTCTGATCTGTTATGCATCGGTCGATGTTCTGTTATGCATTGGTCGATGTCATTTTAAAAATTGGACGATGACATGGTTAAAACTTGTGCCATTCCTGACCTCAATCCATCGCGATATCACTGCATTTTCAACAGTTTTAGGTCTCTCCCACCCAGATGCTCCCCGTTCGGCCATGTTCAGAACCCAATCTGTCAATTTCGATTTGGTTGTAAACTAGACTACATGACTACACAAAAATACCTAACGTGACTACAAGGCAGTAGTCAGTGAAAAGAAGCAGCAGCCCTACAGCAAGTAAACTAAAAGGTAAGACAACTGTGCAAAATAAGGGGGAAAATATAGTCCACGCTACAAAAGTGTAAATTTATTACTTTTTAAGGTTGTTGGTTTACAGTCAAGCGTACACCAGCTGCAGGCATGTTCTGGTTTATTGTCTAGCAACTGACAAAATAGGAATGAACTTGAGGCCCACTAACAGAACACTCCATTTCATTTGTACAAATGGCAATCATTTACAATAAACACGAACATCTAATTCAAGCCTGGAAGTGGCAATATCCCCATAGCATTGCTTACTCTAATGAAAAGGAAAACAGAGTAAAGAGCAATGAGACCAACTCCAAGCGTCCGGTTAGGCCGCATGCCGCCTCGTGGCAGCATAACAAGAGCCCAGATCAATCCAGCAACGAGGAAACTCATCGTGTAAATAAGAGAGCTGTCCTGCGGAAGAACATAAGAGTTGGGTGCCGTTGACCAAGCTCCAAGTAGCATCGATATTCCTAAGCCAGCAAGTGTATTGAACATAGGCCCTGCATAACACCCAGACATAGCAATCTGCACACCGTCTCCTCCATTCATTGCCAAGGCTACATTTGACATCAAGTCACCCATTGAGTTGCCCCATGCTAAAACTGTGAGCCCAAGAATTGAAGGATTAATCCCCAGTATCACTCCAAATGCAACCAACAGTGCAACCAGCTCATTGGCAATGATGTAGAACCAAGTGATGCTCATCACGAACCCTCCAAAAACCCATGGGAATAAATATCTCCTTGGAGGTCGATCAGGACTGGTGAAACTGAAAGCGAGAGCAGCAAGTGCAATCCCGAAGACACCAGCTATCACATATGATGCAATGCTAGCCCCCGTGGAAACTCCATCCTGACTGTTCCACAGGAATGCCAAGAGAACAGGGGCCAAGCCAGCACTGGCAACAGCATATTCCTTGGACCAGCGGTTTTCCTCAACTATTGGAATCGTCAACTTTCTTGGTATTGTCAAGGGTAGCTCCAAAAACAAAATCAGCTTGGAAAAGTTAAGCGTGGAGGTATCCACTCTGCCTTCTTCATTCCAACCCCACAATGGCCTGTCAGGCGAACCATCTCTCCCTTGATTTGAGTAGATAGCCACATGAGAAGCCCACATCCACTGAGGCAGCGATGTGTTTATCTGCGCCACGTCATCACTTGTATCCTCCTCGAGAAGTGAACTGTACACAGAGTCATCTTCCTCTATTCCTTGCGCAAAAATACTTGCGCGTACAGGAAGCAATGGTGTGACTAGATCAAACTTGAGCATCCGTGCATGCTTCCTTAATAACTCATTTGCAGCCACCACAAATGCATAGACCACATAAATCAAGACAAACAGCATAGCTCCCCAGAAAGTCACCTTCCCGACGATCAATATAACAGAGAGCGCGACCAGAGTGATGAGGAAGAATCCAACATCCCTCACAAAGCACTTCCAGTCAATCTGCACATTCTTCTCCGCGACGGACAAGGCCACCGCCCCAACGACGACACAGGTAACAAACACCGCTCCGCCGAGCACGCTGTTGAGCCCCACGTCTCCGGAGCCAGACCCCATGAACGCCGCAATGCTGGCGAACACATCAGGAGCACCGTTACCAAACGGGAGCAGCGTGACACCAGCCACAGTGGGCGGGAGCCGCAGCAGCGCGGACATCTTCTCGAGGCTGCAGCAGAAGTAGTCCGCGGCCGTGTTGCCGAGCATGTAGAACAAGGCTGCCAGGCACACCGCGAGCACGGCGTAGCCAAGGAGCCTGAATCTCTCGCACCTGCAGTAGAAGAAGTCTAGGTAGTCCACGAACCCGCCGGAGCTGCACTGCGGGTGCGCCCGGACGAAGTCGCACTGGGAGCTGAAACCCTCGTGGCGCGCGATGCCGGCGCACGAGGCGGAAGGGTTGTCCAGCTGCGGAGGGGTGATCTCCGAAAGGTTCCCGCCGTTGGACGCGGCGGGATCGGCATCGGAGAGGAATCTGCGGCGCGAAGATGGCGGAGAGTCCCCATCCGAGCGGATGCAGAGGAAGAGGAGGAACAGTACCAGTGAGGCGGCGGCGAGGGGCCGAATCCGGCGAGGATGCGGCGGCCGCGAGGCGATCATCTCCGGCGAGGTCACGAATTGGAGTTTGGCGGGACTGGCATGCCGAATCTGAGGGGGGCTAGGGTTTGCGCGGAGGGGAATTGGGGATTGACGACGCGAGCGACGGAGCGAGGGGAAGGAGAAGACGTGTCGCCAGGGTCGTATGCCGCGCCAACAAGGAACGGTAACGGAAGGAACGGTAGTTGTTGACCGGGCCGGATTAGGCTTTATTTAATAGGATTGGGCTAAATGTTTCCGATTATATTCTTGGGCTATTCGGCGGTCACCCACATCAAGTGGCCAGAATGGGAATGCGGAATCCTATTCATCACCCGCGGTGATGGGTACAAACTATACCTGGGCATTCTTCGGGCCGGGCCGGGCTTCGGGCCGGGCCTAACAAAGCCCGACGCAAAAAACCCAGGCCTAGGCCCGGCCCGGCCCGACCATCGGGCCTAACTTTTAGGCCCAAGCTCGGTCCATCACACCAAAAGCCCATCGGGCCTCGGGCCTCGGGCCGGGCCTCTTCCTTATTTCATGCATTTATCAAGCCCAGGCCCGGCCCATCATAGTCATCGGGCCTAAATTTTCGGCCCAGGCCCGGCCCACCAGCATGCTCGGGCTGGCCCAAGCCCGGAAATTTCGGGCCGGGCCGGGCTGCCCATGGCCAGGTATAGTACAAACCATCGGGTTGGGCCACGGCCCATCAACAGGCAGGGAGCGGCCTCGGGTTTCTTCGGTTTTTGTTGAGTTTTTTTCTGGTTTTTCTTGTGTTTCGGGTTTCTTTCAATTTTTCTTCGATTTTTTATGTTTTTTCTTTTTTAACAAATTTTAAAGACAAGTAAATTTTAAAGTTAAGTAAATTTTAAATTCGAACAAATTTCAAAGTAAGCAAATTTTAAATTTGAGCAAATTTTGAATCTGGGCAATTTTTAAATCTAAGCAAATTTCGAATCTAGTCAAATTTGAAATCTAAGAAATTTTCAAATATGAGAAAATTTTAATTCTGAGCAAATTACAAATCTAAAGAAATTTCAAATTTGAGAATTTTTAAAAGAACCAAACTAATGGGCCTGGCCCATTAACGGCTTCCCCTTAGCGATGGTTTTAGCACCTCCCATGGAAAATGGCCCGTGTCAACCCGCTGGGTTGTTCACCCGGGCCAAAGTTGAGAGGCCAATGGGTAAGATGAGGCGGCTCTTCCTATTTGACGCTCTGAGCGTTCGTTACGGGCAACGACTCAACCACTAGCTCGATCGTCTGGCTCTCTCTTCTACTTTCCTCGTTTTCCTGCAGGATGTTTAAAAACAATTCGGTTTTATCTGTTCGATTTTGATGAAATAAGAAAAAAATCCAAGATCTAAAGAAGAAAATCATAGATTTGAAAAAAAAAAGATTTCAAAATAGATTTCAAAAAATAGAGGGGGGTGAATAGGCAATTACAGCGGATTTGTCTTGTAAGAATGCGGAATTAAACTAACGTTTAGTCTACAAGCACAAACCCTAAATATGCTAAGCTCAACTAAGTGTAACAATAGCAACTAGAGCTAAGCAAGATAGGCACAAGATATATGTAGCACAAGTGATAGCAAGATATATGTACTTCAAGAACGATGACTATCACAAGGAAAGAGAGCTCGGGTATAGAAATAACCGAGGCACGCGGAGACGAGGATGTATTCCTGTGTTCCCTTCCTTTGCAAGAAGGTACGTCACGTTTGGAGGAGTGGAGGTCCCACGAAGGATTCCCCGCGCCACGAAGGCTCACCCTATTCTCCGAACCACACCCACGAAAGATAATGGCCCTTTCCTTATGGTTAGCTTTTCCTCCGCTCCGGAGATGGCAAGCTCCACAACCACTTCACAAGCTCCACGAAGGAGAAGCCCGGGCCCGTTCACAATCTTCCACGAAGAGATCACCGGGGCACCAACCAAGCCAACTAGGAGGTCTCCCTCCAAGAGTAACAAGCTCTCGGTCTCTCACTCGAACTAATCGTGGTGGAGAGCTCAACACTATGCAATGATGCAAAGAAAGAACACTAGAGGTGTTCAAGTCCTTCACACTCAAATCCCACCCAAACAACAAATGCTAGGATGAGATTGGAGAGGAAGAACAATGGGGAAAGTCAACAAAAGACTCCAAGATCTAGATCCAAAGGGTTCCCCTCACTTAGAGGAGAAATTGATTGGCGGGGATTGTAGATCTAGATCTCCTCTCTCAAATCCTCAAGAATGGGCAAGAAACATGGGGGGAATCAAGAGGGGAAGCAAGTTCTTCCAAGAGCAACAATGGAGGTGAAGAAAGGGGAAGAACTACTTTGCTCAAGGTGGAAGAAGGGTTATTTATAGCCCATGGGAGGAAATAACCGTTGGGGGGAAAAGAACACCAAAAATCACGCTGGAAAAACGGCCCAGCCGGCTGCCAGGCCGGCCGACCGGAGCAGCAGCCGGCCAGGCCGGGCCGGCCCACCAGCCGAGCGGGGCAGAAGGCGCGCTGTGCGGCGGATAGCGCACGCCGCGCGGGGGAGCTGGCCGCGCCGGGCGGGCCGCGCGGGGCGGAGCGGGCCTCGCCGGGCGAGCGAGGCCACGCCGGGCGGGCGAGCCACGCCCGCAGCGCGTGGGCGGCGCATAGGCGAGCGGGCCGCGCGCCCGGTTGGGTTGGGGAAGCGCCGGGCAGGCCGGCCGCAGCCGGGCCATGGGCCGGACCGGACCGGGGCAGCCTCAGTAAGCGGCCCGATCGGCGTCAGCGCCCGACCCGGCGCGGACCGGGCAGGCCGGCGGCTGGGCCGGTCTGTAGGATAACGTTGCATAGAAAACAAAAAATTTCCTACCGCAAACACGCAATCCAAGCCAAGATGCAATCTAGAAGACGGTAGCAACGAGGGGGTATCGAGTCTCACCCTTGAAGAGATTCCAAAGCCTACAAGATGAGGCTCTTGTTGCTGCGGTAGACGTTCACTTGCCGCTTGCAAAAGCGCGTAGAAGATCTTGATCACGATCGGTTCCGGCGCCACGAACGGGCAGCACCTCCGTACTCGGTCACACGTTCGGTTGTTGATGAAGACGACGTCCACCTCCCCGTTCCAGCGGGCAGCGGAAGTAGTAGCTCCTCTTGAATCCGACAGCACGACGGCGTGGTGTCGGTGGTGGTGGAGAAATCCGGCGGAGCTTCGCTTAAGCGTGCGGGATGTGGTGGAGGAGAGAGACCGCTAGGGTTTGGGGAGAGAGGGGGTTGGGCGCCGGCCCTCTAAGGGGTGCGGCCAAGGCTGAGGCTTGAAGTGGTCAGCCCCCTCTCCTATGCCCCTCATTATATAGGTGGAAGCACCAAGAGTTCTAGTCCAAGTCTTCGAATAAGACCCCAACACTAAAACCTCCCATATGTGGGAAACCTACTCAAGGAGGGAGTCCTACCCAAGGTGGGACTCCCACCTTTCCTTGAGGTGGGTTGGCCGGCCACCCTAGGGAGTCCACCTTGGACTCCTCCCCTTTAGGGTTGGCTGGTCATGCAAGGTGGAGTCCCTCCGGGACTCTACTTTCCATGGTGATTTCTTCCGGACTTTTCTAGAACCTTCTAGAACCTGCCATAAATGCACCGGATCATTTCCAAACTTGGAATATGACTTCCTATATATGAATCTTATTCTCCGGACCATTCCGGAACTCCTCGTGATGTCCGGGATCTCATCCGGGACTCCGAACAAATATTCGAACTCCATTCCATATTCAAGTTCTACCATTTCAACATCCAACTTTAAGTGTGTCACCCTACGGTTCGTGAACTATGCGGACATGGTTGAGTACTCACTCCGACCAATAACCAATAGCGGGATCCGGAGATCCATAATGGCTCCCACATATTCAACGATGACTTTAGTGATCGAATGAACCATTCACATACGATACCAATTCCCTTTGTCACGCGATATTTTACTTGTCCGAGGTTTGATCATCGGTATCACTCTATACCTTGTTCAACCTCGTCTCCGACAAGTACTCTTTACTCGTACCGTGGTATGTGGTCTCTTATGAACTTATTCATATGCTTGCAAGACATTAGACGACATTCCACCGAGAGGGCCCAGAGTATATCTATCCAGTCATCGGGATGGACAAATCCCACTGTTGATCCATATGCCTCAACTCATACTTTCCGGATACTTAATCCCACCTTTATAACCACCCATTTACGCGAGTGGCGTTTGATGTAATCAAAGTACCTTTCCGGTATAAGTGATTTACATGATCTCATGGTCATAAGGACTAGGTAACTATGTATCGAAAGCTTATAGCAAATAACTTAATGACGAGATCTTATGCTACGCTTAATTGGGTGTGTCCATTACATCATTCATACAATGATATAACCTTGTTATTAATAACATCCAATGTTCATGATTATGAAACTAATCATCCATTAATCAACAAGCTAGTTAAGAGGCATACTAGGGACTCTTTGTTTGTCTACATATCACACATGTACTAATGTTTCGGTTAATACAATTATAGCATGATATATAAACATTTATCATAAACATAAAGATATAAATAATAACCACTTTATTATTGCCTCTAGGGCATATCTCCTTCGAGTCTCCCACTTGCACTAGAGTCAATAATCTAGTTTACATTTGTAAAGATATAACACCTTGGCCTTATGGTGCTTTATCATGTATTGCTCACGGGAGAGGTTTTTAGTCAACGGATCGACACGCTCGGAAACGTATGTATTTTGTAATTCATTTGCGTCTCAACGCATCACTCATTTCCAAATGAGTCGGCATTAAATATGTTTGATCTTCGATGGAACCTTAATTCCGTCTGTCTGAAATATGTCACTAATATTGTCACACACAATATAGCTTCAAAGTTCGACTCTGTCGGAACTGCACCAAGTTCTCAAAGAACCTCTTGACTTAACATCCTTTGTCATTGTCAAAATAATGACATACTCTGCCTTCTTTTGTAGAATCCGTCACAATATTTAGAACTCTTCTAAATCTAGCATAGACAACTTCTAGCTCATTGTGCTACCTTTTAAACAACACTTAGTCTAATTTGAGATTGAAATTGTATTTTATATGTGACAAAACCAATATCGGTGTAACACCTTACAGCGATTTGTTTGTCATTTCTTCATACAAAAAAATATATATATATCCTTAGTTCTTCTAAAGTACTCAAGGATATTCTTACTGTCGTCCAATGATCATCATATGAATCATTCGGTATATGCTCATAACACTTTATAGCACATGATATCTGATTGTGTACATATTATTCGTGATCTATAATCACTCATGTGTTTTTACTCATTGAGTGTCAGATACACTCAAGTCTTGTTAAAACTTTAACATGACAAGAATATTTTCTTAATATTTCTATATTGAACTATTTCAATATCTATTCATATGTACTTTGACTTAAACTTATTTATGTGTTTCAATCTATCTTCATAGATCTTGACACTAAATTTGTTTCGATCCATATCCTTTCATTGAAGTTAATTTCTCAATGAAAACTTTTAATCAAGTATATAATTACATCATTTATAACCAACTATATGTCACCTACATAAAGTATTATAAATATGTCTTAGCGCTCCCACTTAATTTCTTGCAAATGCAAGCCTCTTCATCGTCTCTGATGAAATCAAAAACTCTTTGATTATTTCATCTGGTGAAGATTCCAACTCCGCGATACTTACTTCATCCAATTGAAGTTCGTATACCTATCTAGTATTCCACGGACCAGCAAAACTCTTGGTTGTATCTAGTATACACCTTTAATACACACTTCTGTTAAGTAGTGTATTTTGCCATCCTACTAACATATCTCATAAAGAAATATGTAGTGATTACTAGAATAATCCATATAGACTATAAGCATTGCTACGGAAGATCTAATCTTGTCGTAGTCAACTCTTTGAACTTTGTCGTAAACAACTTTTCGACAAATCAAGCTTCTTCAATGATATTTCATCCAAGTCCATCAATTTTATAGATCCATTTACTTTCAAAAAGTATTCATCTATCTTGGATTTCATGGCGCATAGCCATTTTAACGGAGTCAGGGCCCATCATAACTTCTTTGTTTGTAGTTGGTTTATCATTGTTCAAAATCAATCCTTTGTTCACAAATCATTTATTTGATCACAAAGTAAACCATACCTACAAGGTTCAATATGTACTTCGATCTCCATGGCTAAAACACTTTGTAGTCATGGGAGCCATGATCGTCGTGGCCGCTTCGAAACAAATTCCGATGCTTGCGCTACTCGATCATTATGCTCGGGTTCATAAACCTTATCAAATTATATTGTCCTCCCACTCAAATACTTCACTAGAAACAATTTCTCGGAAATAAGAAACATTGACAAACACTTTTGTCTTTGTCTCGTGGGAAGAATTCCCAATTAAATCTCCGGGATAACCAACAAAGACATTCATCCGATTTTGGTTGACTATTAGGGTTTATACCCATGCCATAACTTGTATGGTGTCATTTCAACGGATCATGATGATGCTCTATTCAGTGTAAAAGCGGTAGTCACTAAAGCATAATCCACAAAAATATAATGGCATCAATATTTTATCTCATCATTGATCCAACAAAGTTTGGATATATCTCTTGGATACTTCATCATCACTATGATACTCCAAGAAACGTAAGTTGTAGAACAATTTCATAACTCTCTTAGATGTTCGCTAAAACTTGTAATTCAAATATTTCCACCATGATCCAATCATAGATATTTGATTTCTATTACGATGATTTCCACTTCATGCTGAAATTTATTTGAATCCTATTCAAATGTTTCAAACTTTTCCTTATTGAATATATCCACATATATACTCAATTCATTGTTTGAAAGTTTTCATGAAGTAGAAGAATCTTCCGCACACAACTATGCCCAGTGAACCACATATATCATTATGTATGTTTTCACTAAGTTAGTTGCCCGTTCAACTCTTCGGCCTATGAACGGTATTTCAGTCATTACCTTTTAGAAAAGATTTTGCAAGTGCCAAACGATTCAACAAATCGAATGACTTCAAAAATCCATTTGCATGGAGTTCCTTCATGCAATCCTTTCTAACATGACCTATATTGCGGTTCCACAAATAAGTGGAATTCAAATCATTTGCCTTATGGCATTTTTAGCGTCAGTGTTATGTATGTGTGTTTCACCATTAAGATTTATAATAACTTATCCATCATACATGGAGTAATGTCATAATTTGAACAACTCATTGTTTTCATTTGACCGAGCAAAATAACGATTATTAAGTTCTTTATTATAAATTCTAAGGGCTAGATAGAATACCAACGACGAACATAATAACACTTTATTTTGTTCCAGGACGTGCATTCCTATCATATTCCTTGTCGAGTCACTTAGGCCATTGTATTCTTGTATTGCGTTGTTTTGTATGACACTTCATACCAACCAATATGGTATTAATACCCAAGAATTTCATTGTGTGACTTAACTAGGAATACAACCATAACATGTATATCATTTATATACACACGAGCTAGACTTTCTAGTCTTTTCTTTTCTTTTGCCAAAATATCTTTTGCGGTTTCTCTTTTAGCTTTCCTCATTATTCGGAAAAACATTTCAACATCAATAACTTCTAGGTTTGTTGGTCAAATACCAATAACCTTGAGGTTCTTACTTTGAAGTTGATCATCATATGACAAGTGTTTCAGATTTCACTATTAGTAAATTTGTAATACGATGAACAATTTCACTCATAATTTTATCCATCAATTCATGATAACTTTACGAGACCATGTACGTACATGCTAGGCTCATAAAGTTTAAACCTTAGTATTCGCATATGCAAAACTGGCTTGTACCCGTTGGAAGCACACGTAGAATCTATAACACCCGATCATCACGTGATGCTTCGAAGCGACGAGTCTTAGCAACGGTGCATACTAAGGACAATCACTTCATGGATATGCGAATATTGTTAGTGCCCCAATAGTTGGAGGATTGGGACGCCTTGCGTCTTCAACCTTCGTACATTCCCATAAAACTTATGAGTTTATGTAGTCTCACCAAATTTATATTCTATCATCTTGCAATAAGGTCTTAGATATCACATATATCTCGTACCTTGATTATTTACGAAAACTAAATTTTCAGCTCCTTACTTTTCAAACAGATTTGAACTTCAAGTTTCACGGAGACAAGATAACTTTAGGTACTAATTGAAACCATAGCTCTCTGAATCAACAAAGTGAGTTTCACTAAATGTTTGCAATAGGACTTAATCATTTCTTGATTCATTAACAATACGGTACTAATCCGTAAAGTTTCTAGTCAGATTTTAACAGTATTTCTATCTCAATTATAAGACTAGCGCATAGTAGTAAACGGATGCCAATACTACAAAATTAATTCAAAATACTACTCAGACTATGTTTATGATAATTAGTTCATGTTTTAATCTAATTACTAATGAACTCCCACTTGATACAACATCCCTCATAGTTGTAAAGTGGTACACGATCCAAATCCACTACACCAAAACCGATCATCACGTGAGATGATGTAGTTTCAATGGTGAACATCAACATGTTGATCATATCATCCATATGACTCGTGTTCAACCTTTCGGTTTCCATTGTCCCGAGGCCATGTCTGTACATGCTAGGCTCGTCAAGCAAACCCAAGTATTCCGCGTGTGCAACATGGCTTACACCCGTTGTATGTCGAGTTTATCACACCCGATCATCACGAGATGCTTCAAAACGTCGAACAATGCAACGGTGCATACGAGGGAAGAACACTTTATTATCTTGATATTAATGTGAGGGATCATCTTATAATGCTACCGTCGCGATCTAAGCAAAATAAGATGCATAAAGGATTAACATCACATGCAATTCATATGTGATATGATATGGCCCTTTATTCTTTGCGCCTTCGATCTTCATCTCCAAAGCACGGACATGATCTCCATCATCAACGGGCATGATCTCCATCATCGTCGGCATAGCGTCAAGGTCCATGGCGCCGTCTTCATGGTTGTTCACCTCATGTAGCAACTATTACAACTACTTTGAAATACTACTCAACATGAAATTTAAAGACAACCATAAGGCTCCTGCCGGTTGCCACAATACAATAATGATCATCTCATACATATTCATCATCACATTATGGCCATATCACATCACCAAACCCTGCAAAAACAAGTTAGACGTCTCTAATTTGGTTTGCATATTTTACGTGGTTTAGGGTTTTCGAGAGAGATCTAATCTACCTACGAACATGAACCACAACGTTGATACTAATGTTGTCAATAGAAGAGTAAATTGAATCTTTACTATAGTAGGAGAGACGAGACACCCGCAAAGCCTCTTATGCAATACAAGTTGCATGTCGAACGAGGAACAAGTCTCATGAACGCGGTCATGTAAAGTTAGTCCGAGCCGCTTCATCCCACTATGCCATAAAGATGCAAAGTACTCAACTAAAGATAACAAGAGCATCAACGCCCACAAAACCATTGTGTTCTACTCGTGCAACCATCTATGCATAGACACGGCTGCGATACCACTCTGTAGGATAACGTTGCATAGAAAACAAAAAATTTCCTACCGCGAACACGCAATCCAAGCCAAGATGCAATCTAGAAGACGGTAGCAACGAGGGGGTATCGAGTCTCACCCTTGAAGAGATTCCAAAGCCTACAAGATGAGGCTCTTGTTGCTGCGGTAGACGTTCACTTGCCGCTTGCAAAAGCGCGTAGAAGATCTTGATCACGATCGGTTCCGGCGCCACGAACGGGCGGCACCTCCGTACTCGGTCACACGTTCGGTTGTTGATGAAGACGACGTCCACCTCCCCGTTCCGGCGGGCAGCGGAAGTAGTAGCTCCTCTTGAATCCGAGCGGCACGACGGCGTGGTGTCGGTGGTGGTGGAGAAATCCGGCGGAGCTTCGCTTAAGCGTGCGGGATGTGGTGGAGGAGAGAGACCGCTAGGGTTTGGGGAGAGAGGGGGTTGGGCGCCGGCCCTCTAAGGGGTGCGGCCAAGGCTGAGGCTTGAAGTGGTCAGCCCCCTCTCCTATGCCCCTCATTATATAGGTGGAAGCACCAAGAGTTCTAGTCCAAGTCTTCGAATAAGACCCCAACACTAAAACCTCCCATATGTGGGAAACCTACTCAAGGAGGGAGTCCTACCCAAGGTGGGACTCCCACCTTTCCTTGAGGTGGGTTGGCCGGCCACCCTAGGGGAGTCCACCTTGGACTCCTCCCCTTTAGGGTTGGCTGGTCATGCAAGGTGGAGTCCCTCCGGGACTCTACTTTCCATGGTGATTTCTTCCGGACTTTTCTAGAACCTTCTAGAACCTGCCATAAATGCACTGGATCATTTCCAAACTTGGAATATGACTTCCTATATATGAATCTTATTCTCCGGACCATTCCGGAACTCCTCGTGATGTCCGGGATCTCATCCGGGACTCCGAACAAATATTCGAACTCCATTCCATATTCAAGTTCTACCATTTCAACATCCAACTTTAAGTGTGTCACCCTACGGTTCGTGAACTATGCGGACATGGTTGAGTACTCACTCCGACCAATAACCAATAGCGGGATCCGGAGATCCATAATGGCTCCCACATATTCAACGATGACTTTAGTGATCGAATGAACCATTCACATACGATACCAATTCCCTTTGTCACGCGATATTTTACTTGTCCGAGGTTTGATCATCGGTATCACTCTATACCTTGTTCAACCTCGTCTCCGACAAGTACTCTTTACTCGTACCGTGGTATGTGGTCTCTTATGAACTTATTCATATGCTTGCAAGACATTAGACGACATTCCACCGAGAGGGCCCGGAGTATATCTATCCGTCATCGGGATGGACAAATCCCACTTGTTGATCCATATGCCTCAACTCATACTTTCCGGATACTTAATCCCACCTTTATAACCACCCATTTACGCGAGTGGCGTTTGATGTAATCAAAGTACCTTTCCGGTATAAGTGATTTACATGATCTCATGGTCATAAGGACTAGGTAACTATGTATCGAAAGCTTATAGCAAATAACTTAATGACGAGATCTTATGCTACGCTTAATTGGGTGTGTCCATTACATCATTCATACAATGATATAACCTTGTTATTAATAACATCCAATGTTCATGATTATGAAACTAATCATCCATTAATCAACAAGCTAGTTAAGAGGCATACTAGGGACTCTTTGTTTGTCTACATATCACACATGTACTAATGTTTCGGTTAATACAATTATAGCATGATATATAAACATTTATCATAAACATAAAGATATAAATAATAACCACTTTATTATTGCCTCTAGGGCATATCTCCTTCACGGTCAGGCCGGTTGGTCGGCCGGCCCCTTCTCTTCCTTTTTCCTTTTTATTTTTGCTTTCTCCTTTTCTTTAATAACTAATGCTCCCGAACTCCGATTCGAATGAAACCAGTTTTGTTTGGAAGATAACAACAAATGCTATCCAATAGAAATTGCAAACTCAAGAATCTGTAGGAGGAGATTTTATCATGAATATAAAAGGTAGAACCTTATATCATGAATAACCGGTAAAATCACCCAACCTCGAAAACGCAATAGAAGATGCATGCGAACTCCGTTTTCGATGAACTTGGGCTTGTTGTAAAGCTAGCAACAAGCACAATAATCTCACACAGAGAAATACCAAGAAGCAATAAGGATATGCAAAGTATGTAAAGGATGGAGCTCCCTAAGACGATGTGATCAAGTTACTCAATCGAAAGCCCCTCTTAATAGTGCGGCTATCTATCCTATAATCCGGTCTCCCATCAACCACCTCGAGACCGGTAAAAGGAAAACCTATCAAGGTCATACCTTTGCCTTGCGCATCCCGCTTGATCTTGATGATTACACTTCAAGCTCTACACAAGCCGGAATGCCTCACTTGATCAATGTTGCTTCGTGAAGACTCACAAATGCTCCCCCATACACTATGATGGGAAAGCTCCATTGATGCACATCTTCACATGTCCATTATCACCAAATGGACGGCAAGCTTCAAGCATGTGATCCACTCAAGATGCTCATCTTGAACTTGCCCAACTCAATCTTGTATCTTCTCATACTCACTTAAGATAGAGCATGGCTAATATCGAGTTCCTCCTAAGAACTCCATCTTCATTTCTTCTTCTTGATCATATCACATATGTATATTTAAATCGATGATCTTGATGCCAATACACAAGGTGTATCTTTATCTTCATGGCATCCATACTTGAATCCAACACATGGAATACAAGAAGTACCTATGGAATATTCCTTCATATAAACTCAATGAAAACATTAGTCCATAGGGGTTGTCATTGATTACCAAAACCACACATAGGGGCAATATACCCTTACAAGTTCCCTAGGCACCCCACCTCTTGCGGAAGCACTACCAGTTTCTACCTCTCCAACCAGATTTTATCTAGAGGCAAAGCTGGAGGCTACGATCTTCATCAAGTTGTCTCTATGCATCGTTATTGTGCCGAATCACACGATGACATCGTGACACTACACTAGTACGCGTGTATACCTCAGAACCATCATCTATTTTGAAATTGATATCGTCAATCTTGATGAGGAAAAAACTCTCGATGTTGGGAGGTATAACCTAGCATCGGGAGTCGGTGGACTTCATCATAAATGTCATCAACTCCATGGTGGTGACATGGTCGTCTAATGTTCTATAACATAACCTAGTTGCGTACACCTTGATAGTGATCTTGGTTACGATTTTTTCTTTTACATACCTCATTCCCCAAACACAGTTGACCTATTTCAGTCAGATTAAATCCAATGGATATCATCCCCTTAAGTGTCTGACCCTATAGATTCATGATCATTTTTACACGACTAGAGTTACTCCTCCAGTGTGTCCCACCATGGATTCGAGTCACCACTCGCTCCCATGACACTCATCCTGAAGTTAATAACTAGTAGCAGCTCCTAGCAGAGCATCATAAAGTCATCCAAACGAATCTTCACAATGTTTCATGTCGCATATCCTTTGCCTCACGATATACATTGTCAAGTTATAGGAGAGTGCTTGTTATCCTTTTAATAGCTCAACCTCTCGTCTTGATCTCATCATATAGATTCATTGGACTAACTCTTAGTCTAAGTAAATTCTTAACCGAGTTGCACTGTCATGCTTCCTGAATGAGATCACTAAGAGGGCCCAAAATAGTACTATCTTGCTGAGTAGAGGGAGAATTCCATCTCGGTCAACCGCACTACACAATTTGATTCCCGGCAAACCCTAGATCTACCTAATTTATAACTACCCAGTTACAGATTAGCGTTTGATAGAACATAAGTAAGTTAATACATAATTGGGGTCATGCTAGGACCTCAGATTTAGGACATGGAATGTGCATTGGTTGAGACTTGAGGCTAACAATGAAAACTTGCTCGTTGCGTCTCAAAGTGGGTTTGTCTGACTTGGTAAGCTCCTTTACCAAGATAGTACTATCAGATTGGCATCACTAGCCGCTGACTAGTTAAACCGAGTCATCAGTCGAGCCGTACACAAGTCAAGGATTTGTGTCCTCGTAACATTATCTACTAGGAACCATTAGAACAAGCCTCATACATTTTTCTCTCGATAAAGGGGGCTTTTATTACTACACCTGGCCTCTACATAACTGATGCACACAGTCGCTCCAAATCCATCATCTGAACACAGAAAAATGAAAAACAGACTCAATACAAGTAATCATCTAGGAAACTGTATCGCCGCCTAAGTGGTGGAGGTCCAACCCTGAGATTACGCTGCCACCCGTGTTGTGTAAAAAAAGTCCATCGCCGTGTCTCCAACCGTGTAGACACCTCCGTAAACAGGTCGCGTTCCTCCACACGATGTAGAGATGACCACGAACGGGGCAAAGGTTCCTCGGTAGATAACTTGCAAAAGAGTTCGGTTTTTATCATTAAAAGCCTTCTTGTCTCTACATAGCCAGAGCGACCAGATAACATCAAACACTCCGACCATGATAAGTATTTTAAACCTATGTGAAAGGACGAGATGTCACCTAGAGGGGGGTGAATAGGCGTTTTAAAAACTCTTACGGATTTGGCTTGTAAGAATGAGAAATTAAACTAACGTTTATTTTATAAACACAAACCCTAAATATGCTAGGCTCAACTAAGTGCAACAACAACAACTAGAACTAAGCAAGATAGGCACAATATATATATGAACAACAAGTGATAGTAAGATATAATAAATACTTCAAGCTTGATGGCTATCACAAGGGAAAGTAAACTCGGGTATAGAAATAACCGAGGCACGCGGAGATGAAGATGTATTCGCGTGTTCCCTTCCTTTGCAAGAAGGTACGTCACGTTTGGAGAGGTGGGGATCTCACGAAGGATTTCCCAACGCCACGAAGGCTCACCTTCTTCTTCGAGCCTATCCCACGAAGGAATAGCCTCTTTTCTTATGGTTAGCTTTTCCTCCACTCCGGAGATGGCAAGCTCCACAACCACTTCACAAGCTCCACGAAGGAGAAGCACGGGCTCCTTCACAACCTTCCACGAAGAGGTCACCGGGACACCAACCAAGCCAACTAGGAGGTCACCTCCAAGAGTAACAAGCTCACAGTCTCTCACTCGAACTAATCATGGTGGAGAGCTCAACACCTGCAATGATACAAAGTAAGAACACCAAAGGTGTTCAAATCCTTCACATTCAAATCCCACCAAAGTAACAAATGCTAGGATGGAATTAGAGAGGAAGAACAATGGAAGAAATCAACAAATGACTCTAAGATCTAGATCCTAAGAGTTCCCCTCACTTAGAGGAGGAATGGATTGGAGGAGGTTGTAGATCTAGATCTTCTCTTTCAGATCCCCCAAGAATATGCAAAAATCATAGGAGGGAGGGAGAGGAAACAAGCTCAAGAGGTTCAATAATGGTGGTCAAAAACGTGTTCACGAACCCTAAGAACAATGGGGAAGAATCCCTTTTATAGCCCCTCAAAAATATAACCATTTGGGCCAAAATCGAGCCTGAACCCGGCAGGTATCGGATTTTTCAGTATCCTACCCGGCATGCCGGGCCAGGTACCGGGCTGCCCGACAGCAGCACTCGGTCTGCCAAGCCACACGCCGAAAACGTGATAACTTTTGCACCTGGACTCCGATTATAATGATCTTGGGCTCGTTGGAATCACGACAATGAGCTCTAAAACATTATGCATAAAAACATCATAGTCCAACCATGGAGTAAGAAAAATAATATAAAAGGTTTGGCCTATCTATAAAACATCAAACCGGTAAAACCTTCAAACATGAAAACGCGATAGAAGATGCATGTGGATTCCATTTTCGATGAACTTGGGCTTGTTGAAAAGATAGCAACAAGTTTAGGAACCTCACATAGAGAAACACCAAGAAGCAACGCGATTTATGGAATGCAAAGCATGCAAAGGGTTGAGCTCCCTAAGACGATGTGATCAAGTTACCCAACCGAAAGCCCCTCTTGATAGTGCGGCTATCTATCCTATAACCCGGTCTCCCAACAACCACCTTGAACCGGTAAAAGGAAAACCTAGCAAGGTCATACCTTTGTCTTGCGCGTCCCGCTTGATCTTGATGATAACTTTTCAAGCTCCACTCAAACCAGAATGTCTCACTTGATCATTGTTGCTTCGTGAAGACTCACGAATGCTCCCCCATACACCATGATGGGAAAGCTCCATTGATGCACATCTTCACATGTCCATTATCACCAAATGGACGGCAAATCTTCAAGCATATGATCCTTTTGAGATGCTCATCTTGAACTTGCCCAACTCAACCATGATGACGATCACCACTTGATGTCATCCTCTCATGGGCTATATGAGATCTCACTTTTGATGCATTTCCATGGAAAGATACCTAACCCACATAGACAACACAGGGGCACATATATGATGGGTTAGTTCATGAAGCATAATTGATAAGGCTTACCATACCACATGACTTCTCGTGGCACAATCTTCATGCCTCATGTGTTGATCAAACTTGAATCTATTCTTCACTATTTGTATTGGTCAACCTTGTATCTTCTCATGCTCTAACATAATATCTTGAGGTGTATAAAGAACTCTTCATTTGTTTGCATGCTCTAAATCTTAGTCAACCATAGCTCAACATATGAGACTATCATGACACCGACTTAGAGCCATATATTGAATTCTTCACTTGGAATCAAGCACTCAAGATTTTGACCATCAATTGCTTAACACATAAGATAGAGCATGGCTAATATTGAGCTCCACATAAGAACTCCATATTTATTTCTTCTTCTTGATCATATCACATACATGTCTTCAAATTGATGATCTTGATGCCAATACTCAAGGTATATCTTTTATCTTCATGGCATAACACCTAAGCTAGAGCATTGCTAATATTGAGTTCCACATAATAACTCCATATTTATTTCTTCTTCTTGATCATATCACATATATGTCTTCAAATCCATGATCTCGATTCCAATACTCAAGATATATATTTATCTTCATGGCATCCATACTTGAATCCAACACATGGACTACAAGTATTACCTATGGAATATTCCTTCATATAAACTCAATGAAAACATTAGTTCATAGGGGTTGTCATTAATTACCAAAACCACACATAGGGGAAATATACCCTTACACTATGGTCCACCCCATTTTAGCCAATTGCCAAAGGCTTGTGCTTCTATAGACCCCCAAAATGGTTTCGTGGTATTTTTTAATCTCAGACATCCTACCTCTAGCCCCGAACATGTATCGTTTAATACAAGCAGTCCTTGTGTTTTCACTCAAAAAATGTTTCAGCCTCGGGGTTCTATGGATGCACAAGCCTTGCAAAGATATTGGCAACGCTATGTGGAGGGTATAAGGTAGAACCTATTTAGATGATTAACCATATATATCTTGCAAAATGGCATTGAAAGAATAGGTATTTTATTATCTCATCCTTATAACAAAAGACACACCTCTCGATGATACATATAGTTCTGCAATCACATTATATAGTTCCACAACCGAATCATACTTCAAAGATACATAGTATAATTGATGTTGTTTAAGGACAATTACATAACTTATGAATACATACGGATGGAAATATCATCATCACAAGGCTCACTGGGTTATTTGCGATTCCTTATCCGAACCAAAATGCATGGGCCACATGGGATTTAGGGACTCTAGAAAATTTAACCAAGCCTAGGATTATTGAAGAATCATTATTCTCTTTGTGGTAGGTTACTGAACGCCAAATATTACCCAAATAGTAATCTCCTTAACACAGTTTTCTACAGCGATGCCTTTGCAAGCTGGAAAGGATTGCAACATGGGCTAGAGCTTTTGAAAATAGTGCCATTTGGTATGTAGGAAATGTGAAAAATCTGTATGTGTTCACTTATGGGCGGGGTTTCTGATCGGGAAGGAATCAAGTGGAACTACCGCCTGAACTCTTGAGTCGAAGATGAAAAAGAGATGACAGTGTGGATGTGAGGAACACATATTGGTACAGGTCCCCATTGTACACGTTCGAATACACTGTGATGATGAGACTCTTGCGGCCTTGAGGGCGTCGCCGCGGACGATGATGCGAAGCCATTTATTGCCGCGCGGATCCACAAGGAGAATGATGTAGTTGTGGTAAGAAGCAAGGAATTGAGGTGGTAGGCGATCGGCCTTAGCGTAGCCACATTTACGGCTCACTGGTGTCTAGAGGGGAGAAGCTAATGGAAGGGGTTGTAGAAAATTTCCGCTTTGATAATTAGAGGCGGAATGTGTGGGAGGATGGTTGAACGGGAGGCCACAAGGAAGCGTCGGCATGGTCAGTAGGTCGAGGTCGAGGTGAAAGTGGAGAGGGAGCGGACACATGGTACAAGGTTGCCGAGGACATAGCTAATGTTGAATTGCTAATCACAAAGTACATCCAGGAGGTGATCCGAATCGGGTAGCTCTGACGATGCTAGCAGTGAAACAGTGATCTCATTCCGTCACTCTCATGTGTCGGCCAAGGTGGCACTAGATAGATTCACTCTAAAATTCATACTACCTATATTTCAAATTAAATGTTGCACTTTTTTCTAAAATAAGCAGATTTGCACACTAAAATGTGTCTAGATAATAGATCATAGCTGCGGTATTTAATTTGGAACGGAGAAAGTATATTATCCATTGGTGCCAGCATATACTAGTAGTACTATTGAACTATATCAGTTGGTCCATGGGAACGACCGCCGGTTAACTTAAACCGTGTGGAGTTTGGACACGGCCAAAAAACTCAGTAATACAAAAATGGATTTTAAAATTGAAGGGGAGAAAGGGAAAGGGAAAGATGACGGACATGACGTGCTTAATTAGTGGGCTAATTAGGAAGAGGGGCGATGATTCCGGCGCCGGACGAACGCCGATGCCTCGTCACAGAGTACGACCGCGCAGACGAGGCGAGCTCTTGGCTGTTAGCTATTCTCTCGCCGGTGCCCTGAATTAAGAACACTCGGTTAGCACTCGACTGTCGACTGAAAGTGAAACTTTGTTCATATCTTTCCTTCTTCTCTATATACAATGCGTGGGTGGGTGCACACCTACTTGGTCCACAGTTTTTCAACACTCGCTCAATTTCAAAAAGTGACAGCGACAAAATCTAGATTACAGAGACAAGCTTGGTTGATTGGGGATCGATGATTTTCAGGTCGCATCAGTTGATATTCACGCCAGCAACGGATCTCAATTGTACACTCCTTAGTAGAATAGGTGCAATTATTGCGTGATGGCTTCCAATCCATTGCAGGCCGGCTTTTTATACAGGAAGGGTGTGATTCTCAGATTCATTTTCTTTTCCCCAGCAGAAGTTGACTTGGGTAATAATAATAGTACCTCTAATGTTTTCTGATCAATTAAGCAAATGACGAGGGACATCAGAACATGCATTGTTTTCTTTGGCAAGCCAACGGGTCGATAAGATGAAAACCACCTTACTTGCATATATTGCAATTGCCAATTTATAGTATCACTTCTTGCTTTATACTTCTTGTCTTCTTTTTCTTCGGGGAAGTTCTTGCTTTCTACTTCAGGTTACTTAGTTGTATATATGTTTGCACTCCACTTGACAGCTTGCCTTTGTTTCAGGATGATTTTGGATAAATTTTCTACTACTTAAAGTGAGTTTAATACATTGGTCCTGCTTTCACCTGGAGTGGGTCGACCTGCAAGTTGGCAAGTTGCACAATGGCGCAATCGTCTAAGGAAAACCAACTGTCAATGCACCTGTCTGTATGATCTGGCAAAGGGCTACCCGTGCGTTTCGTGAGCAATACTCTTTTGACTCAATGGCCAATAGGTAGGTATACATGTATTTTTTGAATAGTTAATCATGCATTATTGGTACTCTATGCTTGTCTGAACATACGAGAAAATGATGGCTAAGTTTTAAAATGATGCACCATGATTGTCTGAACTCTGAATGTCACGGGCATATGCTAGATTTGACGAAGTCTCGAGTCCCAAAATTCTAGGTCAAAACTAAAACCAGGGACACAAAAATTGGCAATGTTGGATTACTTAGATGGATTTACACTTGCCAGTACAAAAAATGCAATTCTTTCATCTGAGCTCCATCTATATTATTTTCCTTGCTTCCTCTACAATGGTGTCATCAAATTTACAAGAAGCTGAAGAAGTTTCAGGATCGGCGCCCCAATTAAGCATGTCGATATTCAGAAACTAACTGTAAACCACGGAAGCATATTGAATTTGAATTGTAGTAGATGCTGAAGAGAATAGACCCTAGCTACCTAGGTAAGTAGCTCCTGAACGAACAGATCTTCGATCTGCTTCAGGCCTCCCGTAACTCCAGCACCACCTGAACGGATGCCTTCTCCTTCCTCCCGCTCTCGCTGCGGAGCAGACGCCGCACCGCGGCGATGAGCCGCTCGGCCGCAGCCGGCGACCTGCAGAAGAGCGCCTGGCAGAAGGCTGCGTGCCTCGCGATCGCAGCCTCAACCTCCACCGAGGCAGCCGCTGATCCTCCACCGGCGGCGGCGAGATCCTCGCCCACGGCGTCGCCGCAGAGGCCGCACAGCCACTGCCCCGCGAACCGCGCGCGCACGCCGGCCGCGTACGCGGCCGTGCACTCCTCCCTCAGCCCGCAGCACGCGCACGCCGCCCACTCCACCTCCGCGGCCGTCGCTGCCTCGATGGCCGGCGCCAAGTCTTGCACAACCGCCGCTGACATACTGTTGCGGTGGAAATGGAAAGTGGAAACCTCCCGGGCTCCCTCCTGTTTGGATCTTCAGAACTCTAAGTAAATCTCTAACTGAAGGCTTGGTCGATTCTTGTTGCTTTGCGTGTTTGGATGCGGGTGTTAGAGGAAGACGAAGAGGCGGTATTCGCCGCGAGCGAGGGGGAGGAGAAGGGGTGGTTGGTCGTCCATGGACGAAGATGAGGTGGAAGACATTGGAGGAGCTCGATCGGTTTTGGACTGATGGAGCAGCTTGCTCCGCGACGCGTCTTTTGTATACGACGATGGAGCTGGATGGAGACTGAGACGTGTAGTGCGGGTTAAAATGGCGGGAGGAGGGAGACGGGGCTGGGTTGAGGTGGTGGGCCCGCACGCAAATCATTGAAGTGCGAATCGCTTCGGATGTTCGATGAGGTAAGCTGGAAATGGGGTCGAATAGTCGAGCTGTCTACTCCCAGTTGTATGCCAGAAGGAGATATGCGTATCTGCATGCCTGATATTATTCATTCCAGAGTCTGATTAAAATTATAAGAGCCAACTTCAAGCAAACTGATAGAAGCTGAATAAGCTAGGCTTCCACAGCAAACGAAGCTACTACTCCGTAGACTTGGAAATGTATGAATTTTGTTGAATTTCCAAATTATAAGAGACACTCAAGTAAGGAGTCTAATGTGTTTACTAGGTTATACCACATGAAAAGAGTAAATAACCTATATCAGTTTATTTATTTTCTTTGCTTTTGCCAAAAGGTCAATCGATCTATTAATAATCATCAACAACAATACAAAAAGGCCTAAAGTAAGTAAAATTACAAATAGGTACTAGCGACGACTACAATCATGCACTGGAACGAGACAAGCGCACTAGAGTAACAACCATCACCAATGATGATGTTCGTAGATCAGAAGTGCCAAATCCGAGACCTTAGCAACGACCATGAAAACCGACAAGATCCTAGAAGACACATCGGATACAAAACTCCATGCAGCCCCTGTCGGAGCTAAGCACACCGTTGGACCGACAATAGGGTGGGAACTGGGATATTCTAACTTCAGGGTGTTGTCGCCGCCTCATCATCCTAAAGAAAACATTGAAACTGCAAAAAAAAGGACAAGAACCCTCATGCCGGATAGGGGTCGTGGTCCTCCGCATTTCCAACGGCCCCAAGGGCTGCAGGAGGCTGAACAGACCGGCAAGGTGGCCAGTGAGAGGGTTGAAAACCTAGATCGCCGCCTCTCATCAGTTTATTTCTTTACTGTATCAATAAGATAGTGCCATGCTATTTCAGTTCCTAACGAAATAAAGACACTAAATATATCGGGCAAGCAAACATGCGCGCAATCCACACAATCTTTAGCTCTCGGTGCAAAAGCAATTTGCTTGGTTTTACATCCATCCCAGGGTATCCTCTTTAATATATTGCTTGGACAAGCTCGTACACATTGAGTACATCATATATACATGTAACATAAACTTTTAGGGATTGTGACATTATATCTACAAAAGATTAAATATACACTTTTTTCAATTTGGTTCAAATGAAAATGTAGTACTATCATGAGTCATATGCATAGTAGGCACATGACGAAGCAACAGTTTATCCAAACTTCGGAAATAATCATTTAGTAAGCTACCTCTACTTTGCCCATAAACCAAACTATCTTTTGTTACAATTTTTGTGAACGCTTAAACATGATTACACCCATAAACATGATTTGCGGACGGCATCGACACATGTCCTTGTTGATGGCTGCGCGGGTTTGGCCTTCCTTCACGGTAGAGGATTACGGCACGGAGACCCCATCTCCTCCCTGCTGTTTGTTCTCGTCATGGACGTGCTCGACGTCATGTTCCGAGTGGCTGAGCGGGCTGTTGTGTTGGTGGACCTAGGGACCAACGGGTTGAAGCATCGCGTCTCCCTCTATGTGGATGATATTGCGGTGTTCGCTAGGCCGGATCGGCAGGAGCTCCTTGCGGTCAAGGTGATCCTTTGCTGCTTTGGGGTAGCTTCAGGCCTTGTGGTCAACTTCCTGAAAAGCTCTACGGCCCCGATCAGATGCGATGACAACACTAGGCTAGCAGTGGCGCCTCTTTTGGCTTGTCCGTTCATCGACCTCCCTATGCGTATCTAGGGCTCCCGTTGTCTTTGCACAAGCTGTGCAAGGAGGACTTGCAGCCTGTCCTCGACAAGATGGCCAACAAGCTCGCTTTCTGGAAGGCTCACCTCATGTCCAGGGATGGGCGGGTGGCCTATGTCATATCTGCTTCGGTGGTGTACCAGCTCATGGCGCTGGATGTGGATCTCTGGTTCCTGCATGCGGCGGATAAGCTTCGTCGTGGCTTCTTGTGGGCGGGTAAGAACGAGGCCAATGGAGGCAACTATCTCGTGGCTTGGGACGCGGTGTGCGCTGATTTCTACGGGTCTTCTATTCTTGTAGACAGTGTTGGGCCTCCAAGAGCAGAGGTTTGTAGAACAGCAGCAAGTTTCCCTTAAGTGGATCACCCAAGGTTTATCGAACTCAGGGAGGAAGAGGTCAAAGATATCCCTCTCATGCAACCACTGCAACCACAAAGCAAGAAGTCTCTTGTGTCCCCAACACACCTAATAGGTGCACTAGTTCGGCGAAGAGATAGTGAAATACGAGTGGTATGAATAAATAGTAGCAAGTAGCAACGGTGCCGAAAAGTGCTTGCTGGCGTGTAGTTGATGGTGGTAATATGGTAGCGAGTAACGCAATGAAAACAAGTAAACAAGTAGCGATAGCGATATTTAGGAACAAGGCCTAGGGATTAGACTTTCACTAGTGGACACTCTCAACTTTGATCACATAACAGAATAGATAAATGCATACTCTACACTCTCTTGTTGGATGATGAACACCATTGCGTAGGATTACACGAACCCTCAATGCCGGAGTTAACAAGCTCCACAATTCAATGTTCATATTTAAATAACCTTAGAGTGCATGACATATCAACACAACTAAACCAAGTACTAACATAGCATGCACACTGTCACCTTCACACTATGTAGGAGGAATAGATCACATCAATACCATCATAGCAATAGTTAACTTCATAATCTACAAGAGATCATAATCATAGCCTACGCCAAGTACTAACACGGATGCACACACCGTCACCATTACACCGTGCAGGAGGAATAAAACTACTTTAATAACATCACTAGAGTAGCACATAGATAAATTGTGATACAAAACACATTACAATCATAAAGAGATATAAATAAGCACTTCACTATGCCATTCATAACAGTGAATAAGTATTCTGTGAAATATAGCCTAAGAGACCCACGCAGTGCACACACTGTCACCTTTACACACGTGGGACAAGGAGTCTCCGGAGATCACATAAGTAAAACCCACTTGACTAGCATAATGACATCTAGATTACAAGCATCATCATATGAATCTCAATCATGTAAGGCAGCTCATGAGATTATTGTATTGAAGCACATAGTAGAGAGATTAACCACATAGCTACCGGTACAGCCCCGAGCCTCGATGGAGAACTACTCCCTCCTCATGGAGAGACAGCGAGCAGTCGATGGAGATGGCGGTGGTGTCGATGGAGGAGCCTTCCGGGGGCACTTCCCCGTCCCGGCGGCGTGCCGGAACAGAGACTCCTGTCCCCCAGATCTTGGCTTCACGATGGCGGCGGCTATGGAAGGTTTCTCGTACCGTGGCTTTTTTTATCGAAGTTTTAGGTTGAGGGGGCTTAAATAGGCGAAGAGGCGGCGGCAGAAGGTCAACGAGGCGGTGACACGCTAGGGTGGCGCGGCCAGGGCCTGGGCCGCGCCGCCCTATCATCTGGTGGGCCTGTGGCCCCCCTCTGGCGACTCTCGGGTGTTCGGATGCTTCCGGGGATTCTAAGATGCTCGGGCGTTGATTTCGTCCGATTCGAGAATATTTCCTTACTAGGATTTCTGAAACCAAAAACGAAGAAAACGACAGAACTGGCCCTTCTGACATCTCGTCAATAGGTTAGTTCCGGAAAACACATAAATATGACATAAAGTGTGCATAAAACATGTAGATATCATCAATAATGTGGCATGGAACATAAGAAATTATCGATACATCGGAGGCGTATCAAGCATCCCCAAGCTTAGTTCTCGCTCGTCCCGAGCGGTAAAACGATAAACAAAGATAATTTACGGAGTGACATGCCATCATAACCTTGATCACACTATTGTAAACATATGTAATGAATGCAGCGATCAAAACAATGGTAAATGACATGAGTAAACAAGTGAATCATAAAGCAAAGACTTTTCATGAATAGTACTTCAAGACAAGCATCAATAAGTCTTGCATAAGAGTTAACTCATAAAGCAATAAATTCATAGTAAAGGCATTGAAGCAACACAATGGAAGATTAAGTTTTAGCGGTTGCTTTCAACTTGTAACATGTATATCTCATGGATAGTTGTCAATGCAAAGTAGTATAACAAGTGCAATATGCAAGTATGTAGGAATCAATGCACGAGTTCACACAAGTGTTTGCTTCGAGGTGGAGAGAAATAGGTGAACTGACTCAACATAAAAGTAAAAGAAAGGTCCTTCAAAGAGGAAAGCATCGATTGCTATATTTGTGCTAGAGCTTTTATTTTGAAAACATAAAGAGAGCATAAAAGTAAAATTTTGAGAGGTGTTTGTTGTTGTCAACGAATGGTAGTGGGCACTCTAACTACCTTATCAACCAGACTTTCAAGAGCGGCTCCCATGAAGGACGTTATCTCTACCAGCAAGGTAGATCATCCCTCTTCTCTTTTGTTTACACATGTACTTTAGTTTCATTATTTATGGACGACACTCCTCCCAACCTTTTGCTTACACAAGCCATGGCTAACAGAATCCTCGGGTGCCTTCCAACAATCACATACCATGAAGGAGTGTCTATTTGCAAAATTAAGTTGCTTACTGATGAATCGAAGCAAAACATGTGAAGAGAATTATTAATGCAAGTTAATTAATCGGGCTGGGAACCCCATTGCCGGCTCTTTTTGCAAAATTATTGGATAAGCGGATGAAGCCACTAGTCCATTGTGAAAGTCTCATCAGAGTAAATGACAAGATTGAAAGATAAACACCACATACTTCCTCATGAGCTATAAAACATTGACACAAATCGGAGGTGATAAATTTTGAATTATTTAAAGGTAGCACTCAAGCAATTTACTTTGGAATGGCGGAGAAATACCATGTAGTAGGTAGGTATGATGGACACAAATGGCATAGTGGTTGGCTCAAGGATTTTGGATGCATGAGAAGTATTCCCTCTCGATACAAGGTTTAGGCTAGCAAGGTTATTTGAAACAAACGCAAGGATGAACCGGTGCAGCAAAACTCACATAAAAGACATATTGTAAACATTATAAGACTCTACACCGTCTTCCTTGTTGTTCAAACTCAATACTAGAAATTATCTAGACTTTAGAGAGACCATATATGCAAACCAAATTTTAGCAAGCTCTAGGTGTTTCTTCATTAATAGGTGCAAAGTATATGATGCAAGAGCTTAAACATGAGCACAACAATTGCTAAGTATCACATTATCCAAGACATTTTACCAATTACTACATGTAGCATTTTCCGTTTCCAACCATATAACAATTAACGAAGCAGTATCAACCTTCGCCATGAAAAATAAAAGCTAAGAACACATGTGTTCATATGAACCAGCGGAGCGTGTCTCTCTCCCACACAAGCATTTATTAAAACAAAAACAAAAACAAAAGCACACAGACGCTCCAAGTAAAGTACATAAGATGTGGCCGAATAAAAATATAGTTTCAAGAGAAGGAACCTGATAATTTGTCGATGAAGAAGGGGATGCCTTGGGCATCCCCAAGACGCTTGAGTCTTCTTAAAATATGCAGGGGTGAACCACCGGGGCATCCCCAAGCTTAGACTTTTCACTCTTCTTGATCATAGTATATCATCCTCCTCTCTTGACCCTTAAAAACTTCCTCCACACCAAACTCAAAGCAAACTCATTAGAGGGTTAGTGCATAATCAAAAACTCACATGTTCGAGAGGTGACACAATCATTCTTAACACTTCTGGACATTGCTCAAAGCTACTTGGAAGGTAATGGAACAAAGAAATCCACCCAACACAAGCGAAAGAAGCAATGCGAAATAAAAGGCAGAATCTGTCAAAACAGAACAGTCCAGTAAAGACGAATTTTATTGAGGCACCAGACTTGCTCAAATGAAAATTCTCAAATTGAATGAAAGTTGCGTACATATCTGAGGATCACTCACGTAAATTGGCATAATTTTCGAGTTACCTACAGAGAATTAGGCCCAGATTCGTGACAGACAAGAAATCTGTTTCTGCGCAGTAATCCAAATCTAGTATGAACCTTACTATCAAAGACTTTACTTGGCACAACAATGCAATAAAAATAAGATAAGGAGAGGTTGCTACAGTAGTAACAACTTCCAAGACACAAATATAAAATAGAGATACTGTAGCAAAATAAACACATGGGTTATCTCCCAAGAAGTTCTTTCTTTATAGCCATTAAGATGGGCTCAGCAGTTTTAATGATGCACTCACAAGAGATAGTATTTGAAGCAAAAGAGAGCGTCAAGAGGAAAATTCAAAACACATTTGAGTCTAACATGCTTCCTATGCATAGGAATCTTGTAAATAAACAAGTTCATGAAGAGCAAAGTAACAAGCATAGGAAGATAAAACAAGTGTAGCTTCAAAAATTTCAGCACATAGAGAGGCATTTTAGTAACATGAAAATTTCTACAACCATATTTTCCTCTCTCATAATAACTTTCAGTAGCATCATGAGCAAACTCAACAATATAACTATCACATAAAGCATTCTTATCATGAGTATCATGCATAAAATTATTACTCTCCACATAGGCATAATCAATTTTATTAGTAATAGTGGGAGCAAATTCAACAAAGTAGCTATCATTATTATTCTCATCATCAAATATAGGAGGCATATTGTAATCATAATCAAATTTATCCTCCATAATAGGCGGTACTAAAAGACTACTATCATTATAATCATCATAAATAGGCGGCAAAGTATCATCAAAGTAAATTTTCTCCTCAATGCTTGGGGGGACTAAAAAGATCATGCTCATCAAAACCAGCTTCCCCAAGCTTAGAACTTTCTATATCATTAGAAAAAATGGTATTCAAAGTGTTCATACTAATATGTTCCATGGGTTTTTTTAATTTTCGGATCAAACAATCCATGTCTTAAATCAGGAAATAGAATAAGAAGCTCATTGTTGTCCATTATGCCTAACTAGTGTAAACAAGAAACAAAAATATGCAATTGCAGGATCTAAAGGAAATAGCTTCGAGCATACACACAACGGCAACAGAAAAGTACTTTTACCTGGGACCGAAGTATGAGTGCCTTTTACCTTTCCTCCCGAGCAACGGCGCCAGAAAATAGCTTGATGTCTACGGGTCTTCTATTCTTGTAGACAGGTGTTGGGCCTCCAAGAGCGAGACGTTTGTAGAACGAGCAGCAAGTTTCCCTTAAGTGGATCACCCAAGGTTTATCGAACTCAGGGAGGAAGAGGTCAAAGATATCCCTCTCATGCAACCCTGCAACCACAAAGCAAGAAGTCTCTTGTGTCCCCAACACACCTAATAGGTGCACTAGTTCGGCGAAGAGATAGTGAAATACAGGTGGTATAAATAAATAGTAGCAACGTAGCAACGGTGCCGAAAAAGTGCTTGGCTGGCAGTGTAGTTGATGGTGGTAATATGGTAGCAGAGTAATGCGATAGAAACGAGTAAACAAGCAGCGATAGCGATATTTAGGAACAAGGCCTAGGGATTAGACTTTCACTAGTGGACACTCTCAACTTTGATCACATAACGTAGAATAGATAAATGCATACTCTACACTCTCTTGTTGGATGATGAACACCATTGCGTAGGATTACACGAACCCTCAATGCCGGAGTTAACAAGCTCCACAATTCAATGTTCATATTTAAATAACCTTAGAGTGCATGACATATCAACACAACTAAACCAAGTACTAACATAGCATGCACATCTGTCACCTTCACACTATGTAGGAGGAATAGATCACATCAATACCATCATAGCAATAGTTAACTTCATAATCTACAAGAGATCATAATCATAGCCTACGCCAAGTACTAACACGGATGCACATACTTCGTCACCATTACACCGTGCGGGAGGAATAAAACTACTTTAATAACATCACTAGAGTAGCACATAGATACATTGTGATACAAAACACATTGCAATCATAAAGAGATATAAATAAGCACTTCACTATGCCATTCATAACAGTGAATAAGTATTCTGTGAAATATAGCCTAAGAGACCCACACGGTGCACACACTGTCACCTTTACACACGTGGGACAAGGAGTCTCCGGAGATCACATAAGTAAAACCCACTTGACTAGCATAATGACATCTAGATTACAAGCATCATCATATGAATCTCAATCATGTAAGGCAGCTCATGAGATTATTGTATTGAAGCACATAGGAGAGAGATTAACCACATAGCTACCGGTACAGCCCGAGCCTCGATGGAGAACTACTCCCTCCTCATGGGAGACAACAACGTTGATGGAGATGGCGGTGGTGTCGATGGAGGAGCCTTCCGGGGGCACTTCCCCGTCCCGGCGGCGTGCCGGAACAGAGACTCCTGTCCCCCAGATCTTGGCTTCGCGATGGCGGCGGCTATGGAAGGTTTCTCGTACCGTGGCTTTTTTTATCGAAGTTTTAGGTCGAGGGGGCTTAAATAGGCGAAGAGGCGGCGTCAGAAGGTCAACGAGGCGGTGACACGCTAGGGTGGCGCGGCCAGGGCCTGGGCCGCGCCGCCCTATCATCTGGTGGGCCTGTGGCCCCCTCTGGCGACTCTCGGGTGTTCTGGATGCTTCCGGGGATTCTAAGATGCTGGGCGTTGATTTCGTCCGATTCCGAGAATATTTCCTTACTAGGATTTCTGAAACCAAAAACAGTAGAAAACAGACAAGCGGCCCTTCGGCCTCTCGTCAATAGGTTAGTTCCGGAAAACACATAAATATGACATAAAGTGTGCATAAAACATGTAGATATCATCAATAATGTGGCATGGAACATAAGAAATTATCGATACGTCGGAGACGTATCATGCGCTCCCAAATGTCTGGGTGTGCTTGGGCTTCCCAACCTTAGTTGGATGCACGCCGTTCTGCGCGCCCGCTGGATTTGGTTGCAGCGCACTTACTGCACGAGAGCTTGGTTGGGTTTCCAGTTCGCTGTCAGGAATGATGTTGCAGTGTTGTTCAACGGCTCTGTGGACATCCAGGTCGGATCGAGTGCTAGGCTCCTCTTCTGGGAGGACCCGTGGTTGAACGGTCTCTTAGTTGATGTGGTGGCTCCCGCCATGCTCAAGCTTGTCCGTCCCGGCATCATCAAGCGGCGCACCGTCATGGATGGGGTCCCGCTCAACACCTGGGCTCTCGATATCTCTGGCGAGCTAACGGTCGATGCTACAGTGCAGTACTTCAAGCTGTGGAGCGAACGATGATGATGAGTTTGTGTGGAAGTGGATGACGGATGGCGCTTTCACCTCTAGGTATGCGTACCGTGCCTTCTTCCATGGCACCACTGCGCTCCCCGGTGCTGTCCACGTGTGGAACTCCTTCGCCCCCTTCAAGTTCAGGTTCCATGTGTGGTTGTCCCTGCGCGGTGATGCGTGTAGTTGACACGTCCGTTGGGAACCCCAAGAGGAAGGTGTGATGCGCACAGCGGCAAGTTTCCCTCAGTAAGAAACCAAGGTTTAATCGAACCAGTAGGAGTCAAGAAGCACGTTGAAGGTTGATGGCGGCGGGATGTAGTGCGGCGCAACACCGGAGATTCCGGCGCCAACGTGGAACATGCACAACACAACCAAAGTACTTTGCCCCAACGAAACAGCTGAGGTTGTCAATCTCACCGGCTTGCTGTAACAAAGGATTAACCGTATTGTGTGGAAGATGATTGTTTGCAGAGAAAACAGTAAAACAAGTGTTGCGAGTAGATTTGTATTTCGAGTATTAAAAGAATGGACCGGGGTCCACGAGTTCACTAGAGGTGTCTCTCCCATAAGATAAAAGCATGTTGGGTGAACAAATTACGGTCGGGCAATTGACAAATAGAGAGGGCATAACAATGCACATACATGTCATGATAAGTATAGTGAGATTTAATTGGGCATTACGACAAAGTACATAGACCGCCATCCAACTGCATCTATGCCTAAAAAGTCCACCTTCAGGTTATCGTCCGCACCCCTTCCAGTATTAAGTTGCAAAGCAACAGACAATTGCATTAAGTATGGTGCGTAATGTAATCAATAACTACATCCTCGGACATAGCATCAATGTTTTATCCCTAGTGGCAACGAGCACAACACAACCTTAGGGGTTTCGTCACTCCCCAGGTGTCAATGCGGGCATGAACCCACTATCGAGCATAAATACTCCCTCTTGGAGTTACTAGCATCAACTTGGCCGTAGCCTCTACTAATAACGGAGAGCATGCAAGATCATAAACAACACATATGAAATAACTTGATAATTAACATAACATGGTATTCTCTATCCATCGGATCCCGACAAACACAACATAGAGTATTACGGATAGATGATCTTGATCATGTTAGACAGCTCACAAGATCCAACAATGAAGCACAATGAGGAGAAGACAACCATCTAGCTATCGCTATGGACCCATAGTCCGGGGGTGAACTACTCACTCATCACTCCGGAGGCGACCATGGCGGTGTAGAGTCCTCCGGAGATGAATCCCCTCTCCGAGCGGGGTGCCGGAGGAGATCTCCGAAATCCCCCGAGATGGGATCGCGGCGGCGGCGTCTCGGTAAGGTTTTCCGTATCGTGGTTTTTCGCCTCGGGGTTTCGCGACGGAGGCTTTAAGTAGGCGGAAGAAGGCGAGTCGGGGCCCGACGAGGGCCCACACCATAGGGCGGCGCGGCCCCCTTGGCCGCGCCGCCATGTGGTGTCGCCACCTCGTGGCCCCACTTCGTATGCTCTTCGGTCTTCGGAAGGTTCGTGGCAAAATAGGCCCCTCGGGTCTTCGTTTCGTCCAATTCCGAGAATATTTCGTTACTAGGATTTCCGAAACCAAAAACAGCGAGAGAACAGTGAGCTGGCACTTCGGCATCTTGTTAATAGGTTAGTTCCAGTAAAATGCACGAATATGACATAAATTGTGCATAAAACATGTAGGTATCATCAATAATATGGCATAGAACATAAGAAATTATCGATACGTCGGAGACGTATCAAGCATCCCCAAGCTTAGTTCTGCTCGTCCCGAGCGGGTAAAACGATAACAAAGATAATTTCTGAAGTGATATGCCATCATAACCTTGATCATACTATTTGTAAACATATGTAGTGAATGCAGACGATCAAAACAATGGTAATGACATGAGTAAACAAGTGAATCATAAAGCAAAGACTTTCTCATGAATAGTACTTCAAGACAAGTATTAATAAGTCTTGCATAAGAGTTAACTCATAAAGCAATAAATCAAAGTAAAGGCATTGAAGCAACACAAAGGAAGATTAAGTTTCAGCGGTTGCTTTCAACTTGTAACATGTATATCTCATGGATAATTGTCAACATAGAGTAATATAACAAGTACAATATGCAAGTATGTAAGAATCAATGCACAGTTCACACAAGTGTTTGCTTCTTGAGGTGGAGAGAAATAGGTGAACTGACTCAACATAAAAGTAAAGAGAATGGTCCTTCAAAGAGGAAAGCATCGATTGCTATATTTGTGCTAGAGCTTTTATTTTGAAAACATGAAACAATTTTGTCAACGGTAGTAATAAAGCATATGAGTTATGAAAGTTATATCTTACAAGTTGCAAGTCTCATGCATAGTATACTAATAGTGCCCGCACCTTGTTCTAATTAACTTGGACTACCGGATCTTTGCAATGCACATGTTTTAACCAAGTGTCACAATGGGGTACCTCCATGCCGCTCGTACAAAGGTCTAAGGAGAAAGCTCGCATTTTGGATTTCTCGCTTTTGATTATTCTCAACTTAGACATCCATACCGGGACAACATGGACAACGAGATAATGGACTCCTCTTTAATGCATAAGCATGTGGCAACAATTATTATTCTCATATGAGATTGAGGATATGTGTCCAAAACTCGAAACTTCCACCATGGATCATGGCTTTAGTTAGCGGCCCAATGTTCTTCTCTAACAATATGCATGCTCCAACCATAAAGGTGGTAGATCTCTCTTACTTTAGACAAGACGGACATGCATAGCAACTCACATGATATTCAACAAAGAATAGTTGATGGCGTCCCCGAAGCATGGTTATCGCACAACAAGCAACTTAATAAGAGATAAAGTGCATAAGTACATATTCAATACCACAATAGTTTTTGAGCTATTTGTCCCATGAGCTATATATTGCAAAGGTGAATGATGGAATTTTAAAGGTAGCACTCAAGCAATTTACTTTGGAATGGCGGATAAATACCATGTAGTAGGTAGGTATGGTGGACACAAATGGCATAGTGGTTGGCTCAAGGATTTTGGATGCATGAGAAGTATTCCCTCTCGATACAAGGTTTAGGCTAGCAAGGTTATTTGAAACAAACACAAGGATGAACGGTACAGCAAAACTCACATAAAAGACATATTGTAAACATTATAAGACTCCATACCGTCTTCCTTGTTGTTCAAAACTCAATACTAGATGTTATCTAGACTCTAGAGAAACCAAATATGCAATCCAAATCAGCAAGCTCTAAGTATTTCTTCATTAATGGGTGCAAAGTATATGATGCAAGAGCTTAAACATGAGCACAACAATTACCAAGCATCAAATTATCCAAGACATTTTAGAGTTACTACATGTAGCATTTTCCAATTCCAACCATATAACAATTTAACGAAGAAGAAACTTCGCCATGAATACTATGAGTAGAGCCTAAGGACATACTTGTCCATATGCTACAGCGGAGCATGTCTCTCTCCCATAAAGTGAATGCTAGGATCCATTTTATTCAAACAAAACAAAAAAACAAAAACAAACCGACGCTCCAAGCAAAGTACATAAGATGTGACGGAATAAAAATATAGTTTCGGGGGAGGAACTTGATAATGTTGTCGATGAAGAAGGGGATGCCTTGGGCATCCCCAAGCTTAGACGCTTGAGTCTTCTTAGAATATGCAGGGGTGAACCACCGAGGCATCCCCAAGCTTAGAAGCTTTCACTCTGCTTGATCATATTGCATCATACTCCTCTCTTGATCCTTGAAAACTTCCTCCACACCAAACTCGAAACAACTCATTAGAGGGTTAGTGCATAATAAAAATTCACATGTTCGGAGGTGACACAATCATTCTTAACACTTCTGGACATTGCATAAAGCTACTGGACATTAATGGATCAAAGAAATTCATCCAACATAGCAAAAGAGGCAATGCAAAATAAAAGGCAGAATCTGTCAAAACAGAACAGTCCGTAAAGATGGATTTTATTAGGCCACAGACTTGCTCAAATGAAAATTCTCAAATTGAATGAAAGTTGCGTAAATATCTGAGGATCATGCACGTAAATTGGCTTAATTTTCTGAGCTTCCTACAGGGAGGTAGACCCAGATTCGTGACGACAAAGAAATGCTGGAACTGCAGCAGTAATCCAAATCTAGTACTTACTTTACTATCAAAGACTTTACTTGGCACAACAAAACTCAAAACTAAGATAAGGAGAGGTTGCTACAGTAGTAAACAACTTCCAAGACACAAATATAAAACAAAATACTGTAGCAAAATAACACATGGGTTATCTCCCAAGAAGTTCTTTCTTTATAGCCATTAAGATGGGCTCGAGCAGCTTTAATGATGCACTCGCAAGAGATAGTATTTGAAGCAAAAGAGAGCATCAAGAGGCAAATTCAAAACAAATTTAAGTCTAACATGCTTCCTATGCATAGGAATCTTGTAAATAAACAAGTTCATGAAGAGCAAAGTGACAAGCATAGGAAGATAAAACAAGTGTAGCTTCAAAAATTTCAGCATATAGAGAGGTGTTTTAGTAACATGAAAATTTCTACAACCATATTTTCCTCTCTCATAATAATTTTCAGTAGCATCATGAGCAAACTCAACAATGTAACTATCACATAAAGCATTCTTATTCACATGCATAAAAATATCATTACTCTCCACATAAGCATAATCAATTTTATTAGTTGTAGTGGGAGCAAATTCAACAAAGTAGCTATCATTATTATTCTCATCATCAAATATAGGAGGCATAGTATCATCAAAGAAAATTTTCTCCTCAATGCTTGGGGGACTAAAAATATCACACTCATCAAAACCAGCTTCCCCAAGCTTAGAATTTTCCGTGGCATTAGCAACAATGGTGTTCAAAGCATTCATAGTAATAACATTCCCATTAGCATGCATATAAAGTTCCATGGGTTTTTTAATTCTCTCTTCAAACACATCATGTCCTAATTCAAGATAAAGTTCATAAAGATCTCTCATATTTTTGTTGTTTTCCATTAAGCCTAACTAGTGAAATCACACAATTTAGTATTCTCAACAGTACCCATTTTAGCAGTAGTACATAAAGCAAACTAGATAAAATAAATGCAAGTAACTAATTTTTTTGTGTTTTTGATATAGAGTGCAAGACAGTAAATAAAGTAAAGCTAGCAACTATTTTTTTTGTGTTTTGATATAATGCAGCAAACAAAGTAGTTAATAAAATAAAGCAAGACAAAAACAAAGTAAAGAGATTGGGAAGTTGAGACTCCCCTTGCAGCGTGTCTTGATCTCCCCGGCAACGGCGCCAGAAATTTGCTTGATGCGTGTAGTTGACACGTCCGTTGGGAACCCCAAGAGGAAGGTGTGATGCGCACAGCGGCAAGTTTCCCTCGATAAGAAACCAAGGTTTAATCGAACCAGTAGGAGTCAAGAAGCACGTTGAAGGTTGATGGCGGCGGGATGTAGTGCGGCGCAACACCGGAGATTCCGGCGCCAACGTGGAACCTGCACAACACAACCAAAGTACTTTGCCCCAACGAAGCATGATGAGGTTGTCAATCTCACCGGCTTCGCTGTAACAAAGGATTAACCGTATTGTGTGGAAGATGATTGTTTGCAGAGAAAACAGGTAAAACAAGTATTGCATTAGATTTGTATTTCGAGTATTAAAAGAATGGACCGGGGTCCACGGTTCACTAGAGGTGTCTCTCCCATAAGATAAAAGCATGTTGGGTGGACAAATTACGGTCGGGCAATTGACAAATAGAGAGGGCATAACAATGCACATACATGTCATGATAAGTATAGTGAGATTTAATTGGGCATTACGACAAAGTACATAGACCGCCATCCAAGCTGCATCTATGCCTAAAAAGTCCACCTTCAGAGTTATCGTCCGAACCCCTTCCGGTATTAAGTTGCAAAGCAACGAGACAATTGCATTAAGTATGGTGCGTAATGTAATCAATAACTACATCCTCGAACATAGCATCAATGTTTTATCCCTAGTGGCAACGAGCACAACACAACCTTAGGGGTTTCTGTCACTCCCCGGGTGTCAATGCGGGCATGAACCCACTATCGAGCATAAATACTCCCTCTTGGAGTTACTAGCATCAACTTGGCCAGAGCCTCTACTAATAACGGAGAGCATGCAAGATCATAAACAACACATATGAAATAACTTGATAATTAACATAACATGGTATTCTCTATCCATCGGATCCCGACAAACACAACATAGAGTATTACGGATAGATGATCTTGATCATGTTAGGCAGCTCACAAGATCCAACAATGAAGCACAATGAGGAGAAGACAACCATCTAGCTACTGCTATGGACCCATAGTCCAGGGGTGAACTACTCACTCATCACTCCGGAGGCGACCATGGCGGTGTAGAGTCCTCCGGGATGAATCCCCTCTCCGGCAGGGTGCCGGAGGAGATCTCCGAGAATCCCCGAGATGGGATCGGCGGCGGCGGCGTCTCGCAAGGTTTTCCGTATCGTGGTTTTTCGCCTCGGGGGTTTCGCGACGGAGGCTTTAAGTAGGCGGAAGGGGCAGAGTCGGGGCCCGACGAGGGCCCACACCATAGGGCGGCGCGGGCCCCCTTGGCCGCGCCGCCATGTGGTGTCGCCACCTCGTGGCCCCACTTCGTATGCTCTTCGGTCTTCCGGAAGGTTCGTGGCAAAATAGGCCCACTGGGTCTTCGTTTCGTCCAATTCGAGAATATTTCGTTACTAGGATTTCTGAAACCAAAAACGAGCAGAAAACAGAAGCGGCACTTCGGCATCTTGTTAATAGGTTAGTTCCAGAAAATGCACGAATATGACATAAAGTGTGCATAAAACATGTAGGTATCATCAATAATATGGCATAGAACATAAGAAATTATCGATACGTCGGAGACGTATCACGCGGCAGGTGTTGGACTGCCGACCGCCGGCTAAGGCGCGACCTACCATCACATGTTCTTTGCCCGTTATGCGATGCAGCCGATGAGACAGCGGACCACCTATCGCTCTAATGCTTATTTGCTCGCTCTAATGCCAAAGTTGCTACCTATGCGGCCATGCTTGTTCTTAGGACTCTCTAGGTCGAGCGGAACGCCAGGGTTTTTGAGGAGAACGCCACCACAGCCGGGGTGGTGCTAGGCAGGGCTATGGAGGAGTGGAACCTCTGGCTTTCACGTAGGCGTGGGTTTTTGAGAGGTGTCTGTTAGGTTACGGCCACTTGTGTGGTCTAGTCATGGTGGTGCTTGCGCCTTCGGGTGTGTAAAGATTTCTTCCTCCTAAGCTTAATGAAATAACCCGTAGATCTCCTGCGAGTTTTCGAAAAAAGAAAAAAAAACATGATTGAAGTGCCATGCCCACTTAAATCATTCACGATCGAATTTATGTTGAAGTTAAAGTTTGTTTGAGTGCAGTATAGGAAAACATAAACGATCTATTTTCCAATACATGGAAAACTTACTCTCAAATGTACTCTCAAATGCAATGTGTATAAGTTCTGACGAGAAAGAATCTATAAGACTCTCTCGAGTCTTCAAATTAAACATGTTGCATAAACAATTCTACTCCACTAAATTTTTAATCTACTAAAATTCTTGATGGAATCCTTTAATTCAAAGAGGCCTCATTTTTTTGGTTTTGTTTTTGGACATGTGACGACTGACGAGGGTAAGATGGGCTGGGTGGGCTGCCTGTGTTTCGGCGCTCCAGCGGTGCTCCCTGGCGGCAGAGATGGTGCGGCAGCGGTGGATGGGTGGCGGCGGTGCTTTGGTCGGCCTGCTGCAGCTTGGCAGTAGGGCTTTACGGGCTAGCTTGGGCCCAGCCGGGCCAGTTCGGGCCTGGTTTGCCCTCTTTGCCATGTCCGGTCGGCTACCGCGAAGGCGGTGGAGGCAGTTCCCTCCCGCCCGGTTGGGGTGCCGCTACCCCCGTCCCTGCTGCATGTCGTATCTTCCTCTAGGCCCTGTTCCGGTGACCACAGTGCAACGGCGAGGGTGACTACAAGTCCGTGGTGGCGTGTGCTGGTGGGTGACATGTTTGGTGGAGCACGTCGGAGCGTTCAGGGTGGTGGGTTTGGTGGTCGGGAGAAATCCGTGTCGACATGTCCGACTCCGACGCGGCGATGCCTTCGGGTGCCGCCTTCCTTCCTAAAGGGTGTCGGATGTATCCCTCCCCAATCCCTTCCGCGTACCGGGGGAAACCCTAGGCCTAGTCCGGCAGCAGCAGCGTTGTCGTCATTCCCTTGTTGAAGGTGCTGCTTGGTATGCGGCGTCTCGGCGTGCTAGGAGCGTGGTGGTACTTCTCATGGCATGGTACTTCTCCGGAGGGCGCAGCGGTTGCGGAGTGTTATCACCAGGATTTGACCGAGTCAGAGGTGGGCCGCGATCAAGATGGACGTGAAGAAATATATATATAGAAGAAATACGTGAATCGGCCTTTTACCAAGTTGGGCTTAATTGCCCATGTATCTGTAACATATTAGATCGCATCTTAGTTTAGAAGTTAGAATTTTACTCGTGCACGGTTTAGTGCACGCCCACATTAGAAAATCCCGGACTATAAATATGTACCTAGGGTTTATGGAATAAACAACAACCAACGTTCAACCACAAACAAATCTCGGCGCATCGCCAACTCCTTCGTCTCGAGGGTTTCTACCGGTAGCGTCATGCTGCCTAGATCGCATCTTGCGATCTAGGCGGCACAAGCTTGCCTACGTTGTTCACGCGTTGCTCGTACTGAAGCCTTTTTGATGGCGAGCAACGTAGTTATCTTAGACATGTTAGGGTTAGCATTGTTCTTCATGTTACATGCTTTCGTAGTGCAACCCTTGCATGTCTAGCCGCCCTACACCTATCTTGGGTGTAGGGGCGGCACCCCGCTTGATCATAGTTTAGTAGATCTGATCCGTTACGATTGCTCCTTGTTCTACAAGGATTAGTTTAATATCACGCAATAGTTAGGCCTTACAAAGGGGGATCCAGCGGCACGTAGGGTGTCGTTCGTTGGCCCTAAGCGAGGATGTTCCGAGGATCAACCTCGTGTTGGTTTTTAGGCCTTGTTTAGGATCGGCTTACGATCACCGTGCGTGGCCGCGAGGCCCAACTGGAGTAGGACGATCCGATTATGCGGTGAAAACCCCACATCGTCGTAGATCTCATTAGCTTTACCTTGATCAAGCGGGACCACCATATATTCGGACACCTCGTCCGAATCATGGGTGGATCGGCTCTTTGAGCCGATTCACGAGATAACCTGAGAGCCGATCGAGGCTCGTATTTAACGTTTACGTGTGTGCCTGCGAGGAAACTAAGCGAGGCATCATCCACACCTTCCCGACCGAGGTATAGGTCGGGTGGCACGCCCTTGTGATAAACATCGGTGCGTGCGACCGGGGAGGCTTTGCGGGCCGTCGCTCGGAGGGCCCGGGGCCAGCGCAGCCCTAGTTGTTCCCGGCTCTACGGTGTTGCCCGTCTGCGCCGCCGCGTGGGTTTCGACGTCAACACATTCGGCACGCCCGGTGGGACCGCCTTCGACATCCGCAACATCGCCATCTACATCCGAGATGGCGGAAAGCACTCCCGGTCAAGTACGAGGACCTGCTTGATGACCTCAAGAAGAAGCATGATGAAATCAAGGCGGTCCTCGAAGCCGAACTCATCGGCTCCTTCCACTCGAACCCGCTCCCATGGCGTCGAGTGGAAGGGTTTCACACCTGAAGGCGCACTCGATGGCGTGGACCTGTCCGCCCGTCGGAAGAACGCACCAGGTCGCTGAAGTACGAGGATCTGCCGAGGAGCTCAAAAGGAAACATGACGAGATCAAGGCAACCCTCAAAGCCGAACTCATCGGCTCCTGCGAGAAGGCCCGACCGCACGATACCAAGCTCGCTAGAGACTCAAGTCCGTCGCTCGGCGTCAACATGAGTGGATCTCAGCCACTCCATAGGCCAGCCAAGTCCTCCTTTGGTGTCAACATGGCAGGGCTTGCAAGTCGCCATGGCAAAGATGAAGGCAGAGCATCCACTCCCGTGGCAACGATGAAGAGGAGGCCGGTCCACGCGACCGGCCCCGAGATGATGACGAGGCGGTACCTGGCGGGGAGGGAATGAGAAGCGTGCGGTACCAACGTCCACTCTCCGAGCGCCTCCTCAACAAATATGAGCACCAGCACGACCGACGTCGGCGCTACGACGTAAATGATGAAAGGAATGGTCGGTCTGATGCAGAGGTCAGGAGGTACCGTCAACATGATAGAAGCGACGACGGATACAGTCGTCGCTGCCTGAAGGAAGGTCAAGGGGCAGGATAACATGGATAGGCACTGGAGCTGATCCGTTCTTCAAACATTGCTTGGGACTCGGGAATGAGCCGATTGCCAACAATCGAGAACGCCAGAATGCAAACGAGAGGAAGAAGGATGCCGCTAACGTGTCCGTGTTCGAGCGTCTAGGGCCTCTCCCACCTCGGAGCAAGCATCTTGAGCCCGCTCGGGTGGAGGATCTCGAGGAACCGGAGGACGATGATGAAGAAAATAAATATCATCGGCCCGGGTGGTGCCCGATGGGCTCAGCCAGTTCCCAAAAGCGAAGGGTTCAACGTCTGCGTGGGTTGGAAGAAGGCTGAAAGGATGTACCTGCACACGCTAAGGAAGGCACGGCCTGATCCGGCCGCCAAAATCCGGCGAACCACGGACCGAAGAAGGTCGGCCACAAAGAAAAGAGTGGCGCCCCAAGCGAGAGGAAAGCCGACGATGATACATCGGGCCGGCACAAACATGGTCTTCATTCTTCCGACGGAGTTTAGCGCTCCAAGATTGTATGAAGCACCCGTGGCACAATTAGGCTGCGGCCCACGGCCGGTCATCTTTGAGAAGCCAAAAGAAAGAAGTTACGAGCATCCGAAGGCTACGTACGTGCGAGGCTACATCAATGGGCAGCCTCGTCAACAAGATGTTGGTAGACACCGGAGCGGCGGTCAACATTATGCCATACTCCATGCTACGTCGGTTGGGACGCTCCAGCTCGGATCCGATCAAGACCAACGTAACAACGAGCGATTTCAACGGCCAAGCATCGACGCGCAAGGTGTTACTGAATGTGGATCCGACCGTAGGAAGAAAAACCTGTCCCTACGACGTTCTTTATCGTCGACGAGCAAGAGTACCTACGCTGTCCTACTAGGGAGGGATTGGATCCACGCCAAGCTGTTGCATTCCATCCACGATGCACCAATGCACGATACGGTGGGATGGAGATGAAGTAGAAGTCGTCCGTGCGGATGATTCGAGTCGAAGTTTCAACGAGCGGCATGGACATTTGGGAGACATCGGGCCAAGAGCCGCTCTCGGTGTATCAATTTGGACGGCTGTGCGAGCGCATCGACGTGACGAAGAACGGGGTTAGGCTGGTCTTATCCACCGGCCTGACCGTGTAACACAAGCAAATGTCGATGGATAAACGTGGCGAGACCGATCCTTGTGATCGGCCCCAAAAGATGTGTGGAGGGACATCACAAAACCTTCACCGAGAAAGCAATGGGAGGCCGATTCCAGCAATCGGCCAAAATTATCCTCACCATCCATCCTGCACAGGTTCAACATATGATCCAACGGAGCCGATACCATCAATTCTCTTGACGAGAATCGGCTCGGGGGGCACATAGAAGGATAAAACACGAGGAAGAGCAGTCTCATCCTTTGATGATGGATATTGGAGTATGGGGGCCGATACACAAATCGGCCGAAAATTCAAAAATTTTCAAGCATAGCCAATGTGCAGACATCGACTTAAGAATCAATGGAGCAGGGGGTGGATCTTCCCTTCAAGGACCCCTAGTTCCCGTTGGCTGTCACGTTTTGACTCAGCATCTGTCACTTCCAGGGGAGAGTCTGGAGGGCGTCAGAAATGCGAGGACGTTCTCACCGGAAGTTGCTGCAGCCTGCCAAAGATAATGAGCCGATCTAATCAACAAGGCGCAAGGATTGAGGTCGAAGAAGCTCGGGGGCGGTTTGCCCTGAAGGATCCTTTGCTACGGAAGCCGATTTTGTTGATTCAGCGACAAGCCCGGGAGCTCGTCGTGGACACACGCCTCGAAAGTCTGGTAGATGGGCTGGTTAGAGTCATGATCGGGATCAACGATCCTTTTGGGGTGCGTCATGATGCGGAAGCCGATGCACGGTCGTCGACCTTAGTACAAGTGCGCAAAGTTGCCAAGTCGCCGGTTCGGCGGTACTATCAAAGGAATGTTGGCATGCAAATCAGTCGGGACCATGGAGGTCTGTGGGTCATCATCCACCGTATCGACTATCAACGGAAGAAAGGTGATCGGTGGTGGCCACTGCAGGATAGCTTTTTGGACGTGATTGAGCCCGCCAGAAATATCAATGATGCAGGGAACCGATTTGTTGGAATCGGTAGATGCGGCACTCACAGTTGGAAGCTGGTGATGGTCCATGCTTTATCCTCGCCTTGGCTAAGGCTCGGGGGGCAGCTCGCCCTCGAAAGTTTAGCCGATTTTGTCGAAATCGGCTCACTCTTCAGTAACGGCTCGTTCGAAAGACGGTGGATTGTTGCGGAAGGAAGGCTGCCGGGGCTGAGCGAGCGGAATTCGGAGAGGATGATGCGGCAGAAGAATGTCTGAAATTTAAAAGTTAATAAGGAGACCGGACATTATTTCAGGAGTTTTGCCGCTAGGTTTAACATGCCATCTGGAGAGATCTGCATTTGCAAGTCCTAGGATTTGCGCGATTATGGCTTGGCCTTGTTCGACGAGGAGTTTGGGTCCGGGTGGGTCCATCTTGAAATTTATCGTGAGGAACCGACACGTTGCCGTCGGCTTATTGGGCATTGACCAGATTGACGATCGGCAGAATCAGTACGAAGGACAATCGGCTAAATTATCTTAGAAGAAATCGGCAAAATCGAATTGGGGAATTTCTTCATTGATGTACCAGATTTCTTACACCAAAGAGGCTGATTGCTCTCAAAAGGGAGTGCTAAGGGGATACATTGCCCCAACTACGCTACCGATCCTAGCTAGGGGTCCTATCTACGGGCTGTCACAGCCCTCATCATCGCCTTCATCGCCGCCGTCGGAGCCCGCTTCCGGCCGGCTCGTCGTCGGCTGCTCCGGCGAGCTGCCGGCGAGACCTTCGTTGTCCTCATCCTCCTCGTCGTCATCGTCGCCGTCGGCTGTCCGAAGTCACTCAGATTCCCGGCCGGGGCAATGGCGCTTGGCGGGCGGCTCGTCGGGGAGGCTGTCGTCGTCATCTTCCTCCTCTTCCTCCTCCTTCACCTCTTCGGAGGTGGTGAAGTGCTGCCCGGGAGAAGCGATCGTCCATCGCTCTCCTCCTCCGGTTCCCCGTCGGCAAGGAAGCGGAGGTCGCTCTCCCGTCGGTCGGGGATTTGTCGTCCTCGGACCGAGACGGAGGAGTCGTGGTCCTCTTTGTCCCACGCCGTTGGGGCGAGGATGTCGTACGCCGCTGCGTACCCCACGAGGGCGTCGACTCCCGGATGGGAGAGGACACGTGGGAAAGATCCGGTGAAGAAGAAGAGGAAGAGGAAGAAGGCATGGTTGCAGAGGAGGGTTTTTTTTGGAGTACTAATGCGAAGAAGATGCAGGAATATAACTGTGCGGAGCGGTTAAATAAAAGGGGATATAGTGGAAGTTCAATGCCACAGCAGTTTCCGAGGAAGTGGTGCCTGAGAAGAAAAAAAAAACTGCCAGGTCACGCGGAGAAGTTGAGAAGGCAGGGCATCATGATGACGGATACTGCAACAGTTCTACCACGACATGACCCGACGAAAGCGTAATGATTTTGGAAATGTCATTTTCAAAACCAGGGGGGCATGTGTTATCACCAGGATTTGACCGAGTCAGAGGTGGGCCGCGATCAAGATGGACGTGAAGAAATATATATATAGAAGAAATACGTGAATCGGCCTTTTACCAAGTTGGGCTTAATTGCCCATGTATCTGTAACATATTAGATCGCATCTTAGTTTAGAAGTTAGAATTTTACTCGTGCACGGTTTAGTGCACGCCCACATTAGAAAATCCCCTGGACTATAAATATGTACCTAGGGTTTATGGAATAAACAACAACCAACGTTCAACCACAAACAAATCTCGGCGCATCGCCAACTCCTTCAGTCTCGAGGGTTTCTACCGGTAAGCGTCATGCTTGCCTAGATCGCATCTTGCGATCTAGGCAGCACAAGCCTGCCTACGTTGTTCACGCGTTGCTCGTACTGAAGCCTTTTTGATGGCGAGCAACGTAGTTATCTTAGACATGTTAGGGTTAGCATTGTTCGTCATATTACATGCTTTCGTAGTGCAACCCTTGCATGTCTAGCCGCCCTACACCTATCTTGGGTGTAGGGGCGGCACCCCGTTGATCATAGTTTAGTAGATCTGATCCGTTACGATTGCTCCTTGTTCTACAAGGATTAGTTTAATATCTCGCAATAGTTAGGCCTTACAAAGGGGGAGGATCCAGCGGCACGTAGGGTGTCGTTCGTTGGCCCTAAGCAGGATGTTCCGAAGATCAACCTCGTGTTGGTTTTTAGGCCTTGTTTAGGATCGGCTTACGATCACCGTGCGTGGCCGCGAGGCCCAACCTGGAGTAGGACGATCCGATTATGCGGTGAAAACCCCACATCGTCGTAGATCTCATTAGCTTTACCTTGATCAGCGGGACCACCATATATTCGGACACCTCGTCCGAATCATGGGTGGATCGGCTCTTTGAGCCGATTCACGGGATAACCCGAGAGCCGATCGAGGCTCGTATTTAACGTTTACGTGTGTGCCCTGCAGAAACTAAGCGAGGCATCATCCACACCTTCCGACCGGGTATAGGTCGGGTGGCACGCCCTTGTGATAAACATCGGTGCGTGCGACCGGGAGGCTTTGCGGGCCGTCGCTCGAGAGGGACCGGGGCCAGCCGCAGCCCTAGTTGTTCACGGCTCTACGGTGTTGCCCGTCTACGCCGCCGGTGGGTTTCCGACGTCAACACGGAGTCATCCTCGTTTTCATCAATCTGCAGGTGTCGGCATTAGTTTTTTTTTTTTTTCTTTTTGTTTGAGCTTGGTTGTGCTGCGGCCTCAGCTGTTTCGTTGTATCGGTTGGTTGATATATTAATATAGCCGAAAGCCTATTTGGAGACGAGGGTAAGATGTGAGCACCAGCTGGTGGTGCAATCAGAGGATAAGCTGGAATTAGATGCCTCCGCCGGACACGTCAGCTGCACCCCCGTACTTTACACACGCTCGTGCTACTACGAATCTGGGCAGCTTCAGACCCACATGTCCATGATACAGCTCGCTTTGCCCTCACGTCTCCAAACTACCAGTACTCGCGCCAGTGGAAAATCAGGTTGCGGCCAATCGTGATGTGCTCACTTCTATTTTTAAGTTCGCTCGCGAGGAACGTGCAATACGCACGTGCGGTGTCGTCAGTTTTAGCGACTGCTGCTCATATTACTATTTTACTACCACTTCGAACGTGATTGGTTGCAGCATTTTCCGCATCTGGGGAGATCTTTTCGCTGGATCTATGTTCAACTGAGCCAAATCTAAAATCAAGCTATGCATATTGATTGGTTGCTAACATTTTTTCGATTTTGAGGGAGAAACGGAATGTTTGTGTTTAGTTGGCTACAAAGATGAATTTTGGTGTCGTTCGCACGATGTTTGGTTGCGTGCGTGCCGTAAAGATGATTTCTCGCATCTAATTTGCATTACTAACCTAAGCAAAGTGACCAGCAGCGACATACCGTAGTTGGCGGGGAGGATCAAATCGCATCTCATCCCTTTCCTGAGTCACTCCCTCCCGGGCGGCTCTGCAGACACCCTCCCATCTCAAACCCCCCGCCGCCTCCAGCCCCGCCCCACTGGCCGCCGCCGCTGCCCTCTCCAGCAGCGGTAGCGGCGCCCTCCGCCGCTGCCCTCTCCAGCAGCGGCGGCTTCCGCCTCAAAGACGGCGGCTGGGATGGCGACGTGTGGCCCGCTGGGTTCCTTGGGAGACGGGGAACTCCGATGGGAGCACAGGGGCGGCACGGCTTTCCGGCGAGGCTCGAGGTCCTTCATCGCTGTGGCGGCGACGAGGAGGTGGTGCGCCCCCAGCAAGTCTTCGACGAGCTTGGCAACGTGCTGGATAATCGGTTTGAGATCTAGGCTGAGGTTGATCTCGCTAGATGGGTTCAGCCACGGCCAAGGCAGCGTGGTTTGGCGGCTCTTCGGATCTCCATCACATGCAGTCTTGCGCCTGGACTGCCTCTTTCCTCTCCGGCCAATCCGGCATGGAGGCGACTATCAACGTGGGGGCATACTCATCTGCATTGTTGAATAAAGGTGGTTGTCCTAGGGTTTCTCTTGTGTGAAGATGACGACCTACCGGAGGCTGAGCTTTCTTGATCTGGCTAACGTCTTGAGTTCCGGAAGGTTCCCGTCGAATGTAACAGTGCACCTTATGCCTGGAGTTTGCTAGAATGGGTGGTATTCGGTCGTGCTCTCACATGGTTTTATTCTGACCGTTTGGTTCTGGAGGGAGCGGCGCGAAGCTCTGTTCTTTCCTGCCACCAGGTGACATTTTGATCCATGGTGAAGCCAGAGGTGGAGAATATCATGGAGGCTGGATTGGAGGACTAGCAATGGAGGTTTGAATCTCTGCGTCTGTTGAGGAACTTGCTTGGTGACATAGGCATCCCTAATGGGCCTGCCGAAGAAGGTACCCGGGGTTTACTGAAGGCCCACGACCCGAAGGATAAGAAGATTCGGAAGTCCAAGATACTATTATGGAAAGCTAGAGTTGTAATAGGAAGCATTATTTGTAATCTTGCGGGACGGGTTAGAAACCCTCCCGGACTCGTAAACTTCGTGTATCACGAATCCCTCGGCTCCACCTCCTATATAAGGGGGAGTCGAGGGACAAAGAAAGGATCGAATCATTGTTTCACAAACCCTAGCTTTTACATCGTCGAGTACTTTTCTGTGAAACCTTCGAGATCTACTTGCCCTCTACATCCAACGAAACCCTAGTCTACTACTTGTAGGCATTGACAAGTTAATACATTGTCACTTGGTGTTCCGGGTTTCACAACAGCGGTATGTTAGTGGGGGCGGCATCACATGTGAAGTTCAGAGTCTTAACTTTCAGGGTGAAAATCCAAGGTCTAGCCTTAATTAGTTGTACCTGGCAATGGCCTTGTTAAAGGCATTGTTTTGAGATCGAGACTATCTTCAGGGTGAAAATCTAAAATCTTTGATCGTGCAACGGCGATGCTTATGCACTGTTTTCTTTTTGGAAGCGTCGCTTTTGGAGAGACTGGAGTTCAGGTGTTGTCTTGATGGTGGTTGTATTGTTGTTGCTAGGGCTGAAACTCTGTAGTGAAACTTTTATTTCTTAGTTTCTTTTTTTTGGCTATGTGGATCTGTGTTGTCATTAGAATATTGCGTTGTTGCAAAAGCTAAATATAATTGATATCTCTTGATATTAATATATTCTCTTTATTAAAAAACCTAAGCAACGTACTCAATGGCTGAGTCCAACAGTAACTGTGTTGCCGCATGATGTGACTGGTGGCACCGCCGGCACTAGCTCGGCCGTGTCTAAGCACCTCGCCGATTGTTGAATGGTCATTGAGCTGTAGCGATTAGGCCGGCGAGCTTCCGGCAGCGAACAGGGCCGCGACAAACAGCAACAACCCTAACCTCGTCTACTTCAATGACGCCGCGACAGAGCATGAATCACCAATTCTGTTTACTCCGGTGGACAAGGACGAGCATGAAGCAGAGGAAACAGAGATGCAGACCATGATAAAGTTGAAGTGCATAACAATCATCGATCCATTGCCCCAACTCCCCAAGGCGCAGTAGAAATAGGGAAATCGTTGGACTAGATTTTTCACCAAAATTGATGAAGTCTGGCTCATGTCCGGCGCGGCCGTCGCCCGCAAGCAGCTCGGCGATCGGAATCTGAAGTTTCAGTGACCGAACACGATAGGCTTCTCAGTAGCCGCCTGGTATCAGGAGAAAATGACTCTACAAATATTCAGATCATTCGGTATTCTGAACTCTGGTTGATAATTTCCATTGTCTCTATCTTCCTTGTGGCCCTCGCAGTTCAAATATTCCAACACAAAGCATCAACGAGGAGGTTTCATTGCAAAGCAGATGCTGAAACACGCGCTCGCTCCGGCTGGTCTTGAAGACGACGACCACTTGGCCGTGAGTCCTCACCAAGATGTGACTACTGCCGCCTCGGGGTGTCGTTTCTCACTTTCAAGACCGGCCGCTCATTGTCCTGACGACCACGAGGCGGCGAGTCAGCAGCCCGTACAACCATCGCGCCTGCTCGTGGAAACCTTCAGATAAATTCAGTAGCACTAGCTTGATGCGTATAAAGAAGTGGATGCCCATGGCGGCCACGAGGATGCGACCGACTAGCCCTCGGCGAACCCGGTGGCACTATGCGCAAGCGGCCTGGCGGTGCACCGGCGGCCTTCAGCTTCTCGATGGCGAGCGCAGCGGCACGGAGAGCGGGCAGAGGAAGAGGAGAAGGGGATTAACGAGACTGAGAGGAGGATACGGGGTTCTAGAGCATCTCAGCGGAGACTGTAAACACGCGAATTAAAAATTTGGAGTTCAGTTCACCAAACTCGTGTTTACGGATCGAAAAAATCTTGTCACATAGCATAATCCGTAAAACAAGAACTGAAAACTGAATTTGAAATGTTGCGGGGAAATTGATCGATGATCATATATATATATATAGATGGATTTGATGCTCAGATTGAGCATCGAAAGTTACATAATTCGAGAAATTAAACCTAAATTACTAAGTACACCGCCGGGCGCTACTAATTTGAACCAACATGCGGCCTAAATAATGGCCTATGCGCGGCGGTGCCGGCGATGGCGGAGCGTCACAGCGGCAGACGGCGTCGACGCTAGCTTCGAGGAGCTTCACTCCTCCTCGGCGTCAAGCTCGACTATCTCGAGCTTGACGCGGCGGACGCGTTCCTCCCGGTGGGTCACCTTGTAGGTTCCACTTCCGACGTTCCGCGTCGGTGCGGAACAAAGGGGGACGCGGCGGCGAAGTCCCGCCGCCCAATCCGGCGCCGTGGCCTACTGAGCCGCCACAGGAGGCCATCGCGCCGCTTTGGAATGTGGATGGGTGGTTGCGGCCTGCTCGATTGCTCACCGGAATACGTGGGAGGCGGCGGCGGCGGATGGATTGGAAGCGGCGGAGGGGAGTAGGGTTTAAAAACCGAAGTCCCCTCCGCGGCCCTTTTAATACGGGGCGGCCATGTAGTTTCTCGGGGGCCCGATCTCGTTATACGGGCCAAGCCGCGAGTTCGGGCTCCGTTCTGGCCCAATTTTAGCCCAAACCCGTATTATCGCTGGAGTTTTTCAGTTTTCGCCTCTTTTACGGGGCTGTGCTAGAGATGCTCTAAGAGCTGCACGCCAGAGCCACACCGGCGTATCCCCCTATCTCAGCCTGATAAAACAGCCAAATCGAACGTTTCTCTAAGGCTAACTTTTAAGCCGCTTTAAACATCATACGATGCAACAATTTGGTGCGGGCAAGTCCACCAAACTGCCAACATTTGACCCAGTAAGAACAAGTAAAGGTTTCACGAGCAACCAATCACATCCTTCAAGTACACTCGTGTACGACTTCCTGGTTAATTAATTTTATTAGCGTTTAGATGTGCCTAATAAGATGAATAAGTGTTTGTATCGTCGCTTCGTTCTAAATTAGTTGTCGCATTTTTTGATTGGATTTCACATTTTTTGCTTTGAAGTTGTGCATTTTCGACACATATTACCTTATTTAGTGAAACTACTACCATAATATTTTGATTATTACTGTTATATAGGGCATGCGTCATACGTCGATTCGGCGCAACAAAATGCGTAAATACTGGACAGTGTCATCGATTCCACGCTGTTCTCTTAATATTTTTGAATCCCGTTCATCACCCGACACCTTGCCCAGTGAGACACGAATTAGAAAACAAGGGTGCAATGCTTATAAAATGTGTAATTTTCACAAATTTTCACTCGGCGGATAATTAATGTCACAAACGCATAATTAGAGAGTAAAAAGTAGAATTCACTTTTTTCTTCAACAAGCGAATCTACAAATTGAAACGTAGGTAGATACATATGTACATATACCAAATTTTGACCAAAGCCGCGATAACAAATATAAAACCGAGGAAGCAGTTGCGAACTAGTATATCAACAACCACGGTAATAGAGAATACGCAAAATATGTCGACCATGTGTGTTATGTGATGTAGAGATGATGATTTAGAAATAATCTCGAGTATCTTGAAACGTGGAAACCAACGTAGGGCCAATTTGGAACAAAGGAAAAACATATGAATTTTGGAGATAGGATTTATATAAAAAAATTCCAATGGCATCGTTTGAAACAAAGGAAAAAAATCACGATTCCTATGAAATTCGTGTTGGAGGAGTACTAACATGAGGTACCACCTCATGTTGACCTCATGTTTTCATCTCCTCACCCTCGCGTCTAAGATTTCTGTGCTTTTCTTAATTATTTAACATTAGATACAAGAAGTATTGCTGTTGCGATCCCTGGCTTCTCAGAGGTTTGACGGTGCGCGCATCGCCCGTGTGGGGCCGCCACCGCCCACCCTTTTTTTTCTGCGTTATCATCTCAGGTCTCAACTCGGGCTGATCCATTCGTCACCGCAATTGAGAGAGAGAAGAGCGGGACGGAGCTGTAGCATTGCCGTCCACCTCGCCGGAGCCGGCGACGCCGTGGCTCTCCGCGGCGGACAAAGGGACGGCGAACGAGCCACGGACGAGAAAACTACTTAGGGTGGGTGCGGGTGTGCAGGGTTCGCCGCCGCCGGAGATGAACGGGTTGCGGCGGACCTTGGGGGGACGCTAGGGGCTATGGAGGACCGGCGGAGGTGGAGCTTTGGACAGTGCAAGGCGGGGGCGGTGGTGGTAAGTTCTTCTTATTCCTCTTCGTTCTAAGATGCCCCTGCAGCTAGGGTTCTCGGCGGGCGGCGGCCGCCCTACTACTCTCGCCCTCGCGACCACCCACCAATGGAGTACACCATGGAGAATGCCCAGTTGCCCACGTAGTGGGAGCGCCAAGCTGTCTGGAACCGGCGTGATTAATAGGGAGAGTGGTGGTGGCGGCATGGAGGTGGTGCCGTGGGGGACAGCCGCCGTTGCTGGGGCAGAGGTAGTAGTGGACATCGGCGTCGGCGCGTCGCGGATCTGCTGCGTGAAGGCTACTGAGGGGACGGCCTGGGAGAGCAAGGTGCGCATGTAAGGACGTCTGGGACCAGCCCTGTGGATCAACATGGTGCGCATGAGCGAGATGCTTCCTTGGTCCCTCCACCATGTCAAGGAGGCCTACATGTGCGGCTTCTGAACCAGTAATTTCCACCCCCTTCGTCAATTCTGCACTAATCCACCCATCCTCCTAGCTCTTTTCTCCATCCAAGTTCCATCCCTTGGTTTAGGGCTTTAGGCTGTCGAAAGGTGAACACTAAATTTTCTACTGATCTAGATATTATAGTGATGCTAAGTGCTATAAAAAGGGTAAAAGATTTCTTCAAAGAGATGGCAAAGTCGAATTAAAAATTGGAATATTAGAGCTTAGCTAATTAAAATATGCTAATATATGATACAACAAATGGTGTGCAACTTGCAGCAAATTAGTTCAGAGCTGATACAAAAATAGCTTTGCTAATTTTATATGCAGTAGTTGCAAATTTATATATTGTGACGTTACCAATTAGTCCACATCGTTTGTTGGTACTGAACAATTCTTGGCTATGGGGTGTCTCCTACCTAATTTCCTTTCTTATTTGAGAATATAGTCCTGCTGCAAATTCATTCAGTTCTTCTGCATTTTCTCTCAAAAATATAGAACCACATATTGTGGATGAATCAACTCTTGGTGCAAATACATATTATGAATTAAAAAATTCTCTTCACTGTGATACCAACATCAACATTGACACTAGGGTTTGAGGGCCATGATGGCCATTTATGCAACCGGATGAGTTTCCTCTGCTGATGATAAAAACATGGACATCGACTCTAGGTGTTAAGGCCGCCATGGCCACTGATGCGTGTGTGGCTACAACATAAGGTGTATGTGATTTTAATCAAATCATTTATATCTTGGTTGGAGTTCTGATTTGTCTACAAACCCCATCAACGTTTACTTTACGTATTTTCAATGTCACTTGGTTATCTTATCCGTGCCATTTTTGCTCCTCATTCAGCAAAATCCATAGAAGCAGAAGCTGCTTAGTAATGTATTCAGAAGGTTTTTGTTAGTTCAGTACTTGCAAAAGGTTGCTCCATTTTGTCCGTAAGGTTGATGCTTTCATCGTATTTTCAGTAAATATAGTTTCCTTTTTATGATATCTTCTATACCTTAATATTATGTCTTCGCTACAACCTACTCACAACTCATGATGTTAAAGAATAAACTTTAGCTGGACTTGAAGGAAACACGTCAATCCTTCCTAATTCACATCTCTTATTGTCTTGGGAGTATCTACTTCGAAATGAATATGCATGGTACATATCTCTGTTGAAGACAAAGAGAAATATCTCATAAGAAGATCAGTACTTCTGGAAAGTTGAGCTCACTTGTTTTAGTTGTTTTTTGTATATCTCATAAGAAAATCTGTTTTTTTTTTTAATCTTAGATCCAGATTAGCAGCTTGTGAACTGGCCATGTTAATGTTACAGAAAATGATACGAGCTCACTGGAGCAAAAAAATCAATTTTACTACAATTTTGCCTGCCATAGCATCAACACAGGTTTTGTCGGAATGAATTTAATTATGTCCTCATTATTAATGTTTACATTTAGATGTGTATCTTACTTTCTTTCTAGAGGATATGTGTTATCGAAGGCCACATGTAGGCAGAGATATTGTATAACACTCTAAAGTTTGATGTTCTATAGCGGATTCTTTTCCACAAAATAAAATTAATGTTTGTACCTTTCACATGTACCCGTCATTCTGAAGTTTGATGTTCCCAAAGGATTTCTTTTTGACAAAACTTGGTGTATATCTGTATCTCTGATATATTCATTGGTATGTTTTTTTATTTTACTTCTGCTTTGTCAAGGCCATAAATATGTTGAGGCTAGGAATATTCAGCTAGGAAGATGGGAGTAGAAGAGGAGCAACGCGAGATGGCTTGTGCAACATGAATAGAGCTGCCGCTCCAAACATAGGTGAGCTACTTCATCTTTGACTTTTTTTTTCTGGTATTTTAGACATGATTTTACAAGGAGAGAAGGATATGCTTCTCTGGTGCACTAAAATTAGTCCTAAATAATTAGCTTCCATATGGAATTGTTGATGCCTGCAACCGATAAGATCCCGAAGTTTACTTATTAGTTGTATACTTTTATGATATTGTTATTGAGCTTGATCATTGGATGGGTTTATTTGATGCTGATGGGGTGGCGGTATTGCCCGTCGTGATTCTGTGGAGTCGTTAACGGTCATGCTTAATAGATGTAATGTGTTGGTTAAGCAGTTCAGGATGACATAGGTTTCTCGCTGGCGAATTGAGCTTGCTGCTCAGCTATTCGGCATTAGAATTGCCGGGTCTCATTCGATCGATCCTAATGCCTATAGGCCCTCCTATGACACTTCAGTCGTCCGTCTTGATTCTTGGTGATTTTGATGAAAGGATATAACCTTTGCAAACCGCTCTTATGTTTTGCAGTATCCTTTGCTTTTCTCCTTATAGTGATAAAGGTTTTTGGGGGGTATGGAAGTATGTGAGTGTTCATGGTGGTGTATCTGGTGGTCGAGCTGAAGTTAGTATGTTGTAGTATTATACTGTTACAAATATCGTTATAGCATGGGTTGATAAGAAATTTCAGAAAGAAAAGTGATGTTTTTTTGTTGAAACGACAACAGACAGTCTGAACATCATGTTATTATTTTTGCTTTTATCCACCATTTGGCTTATCCACCTGTGCTAATCTAGAGTGTCTTTCCGTTATAGAGAACAAGCTTGTGAACTTCAGGCGTTGTATATCTCTCCAAACCGCAGGTGCGGTACTTCTATCTCCCTGTAATTTTTATGTGCCTGGATTTACAGAACCTTGAGAGAGCGCTGGGCAATGGACTGAATCCTCTCTACATACTTAACTCACGACACTCAGGTCGGTGTCACTGGTTGTACATGTTTGCATCCACCGTGTGGGTGGCCACCACCACAAACTGCTGTGGAACCTGGACCCTTGGGATGTGGCCTCTCTTGCGAGTCAGGAAGAGATGGTAGAATAGAAACGTAGGGAGATGGACTGTCGAACCAGAAAGTAATTTGCGCTACCTAACAGGAATGAGCAAATTGAATTGATCTGGAAGGCTTTTTTTTTTGTATTCTCATGATGATTCTACGAGGGGTCGGTTATACATCTGTGGCGCGCTAGCAAGTGCTAAATAAGTCTATCGTGTATTAACCCAGTTGTGATTTCAAAGTTTAATGCTACATAGCTTTTAAATTGGCATTCTCTTAGTTCAGTTTGAGTGGCAGTATAAAAAGTTGATCCGCCTTGCCAAGGACAAAAAGTCGAGCTCTTAATTGATGCCTCTTGTGTGTATCCTTTTTTTAGTATGATTCTAGACTTAAATATTCTTTTTCTAACTACAACTGTTTACTTAAAGGATTGCATGCCACAAGGACTTCAATAGTTGCAGTTATCCTATTGATAGTCTTCACCAATGCCCATGCTATCAACATGTATGGTTGCATATTCTATTTGGAAGGGCTATGGACCACAATCAATTGAAGATAAACGGAGGCTATGTATGTTGTTGTGAAGCCTAAATTTTAATTCTGTTGTTTAGTCTCCAAGCCCTATACACCAAATACTAAGAACTTCGATAGTGGGAATTCTGCAGATTGTATGTTCTGAACTTATAGGTGAACTTGGAGATGTTCCTATGGATCTCGATTATATGAAATGTTTCCTTGGTTGGCATTTCATGAGTTAATGACTTTCGTACTTTTCATGCGTTCTAATGTCTTCATGTTTTCCATCTCAACTTACTGCTTTTCCTTTTTGGCAGGATGTAGATTCAGAACACTTTGAGACATCACCTCTTTATGCCAAAGGGAATTGATGATGATGTGACAACATGAAGCTAACAAGGTCTAGCAGATAATTATAATGCAGTGACGAGTGAAAATGAGAGAGCACTACCAGAGAAATGCTACATAGCTTTTTAAGTGGCATTATGTTAGTTTAGTTTGAGCGCAAGTGTAAAAGTATGTCTTTCTCACATCCTTAAAAACGTTAAAAAAAAGAGCCCTTCACTGATGCTTCTTGTGTGTATGAGTGTCTCCTCCGGTTTTACTTACGATTGTAGACTTAGCATATTCACTACTATAGAACAATCAATTTTATCTTTATCAGTGTGAGATGGACAAGAGACGATTACATCACTGACATCATATGCATGCATCATGTTTTTTGAGTTAAAGTATAGACTGCATGTGATATATAGACCAGGTTCTTATTTATTGTGGTCATGTAGTCCACTATGATATATCAGACGTATAGATGTATTTGAGTGATACAACGTTTGGCAGGCGGCGGCGAAGCGCGTTGCCCATCTAGTTTAAATAACGGTTTTTGAAGTGTTCCTATAGAAATCTAGGGTACATGGCATAAAATTTTTCTATTCTTTCCATGGACCTACTCGGTCTGATGTATTAGTACGGGAAAAAGGTAGAGGTTGTTTTGTGACATGTACCGCAGCGAAATCACATCGCAATAGTTTTTGTCTGCTCGTCATGCTACCTAGCATACACAGGGAGGACCACACGATCCCGTGCAACCAAGAATCATTCGTTCGTAGTAGTACAAAAATATGCGTAAACTATCCGGCCCCTCGCGCCTCCAAGGGGACGTGACGCCACTCCAAACAAACAGAAAAAAAAGGCCGCACTCATTAACCCCCACTGACAACCGGGCCCCATGCCACCCCGGTCCCACGCGCCAGAGAAGTAACTGCCTACCAACCCCGGAGGTGGTCCCGGGACCAGATCAAATCGACAGCTGGGCCCACGGCTTGCCTCACGGGACAAACAAACACGCCACAGTGGACGCCATTCCTCGCCCGGGCCCGCATGTTCGGATCGCGGCTCGCGGTACGCCCAATCTGGGTACGGACGGCCGGATGCGCGGGCGCCGATCGGACGGCCAGGAGCAGCCCGTGGGATATTATCGCGTCCACGAATAATATAAGGCTACGACGAGTCAACAAGAGGGCCAGGAAAATCACGGGGAAAAAAACTGCGGACAAGAGAGGAAGCGAGCGCTGCAGCAGGAGGAGCAAGGTGAAGGTGAGATCTCCAATCCTTCCAGAAGCTTCCGGATTCGTCGACCCCTTCACCAATTCCCCAGCCGCTGCAGATGCGCGCGGACTGCCTCTAGGTGGCGGCGGCGGAAGGGAGCTTCGACAGACAAGGGGGCCTGCCTTCATACGTACGTACGGCTGGGGCCTTCGTCCGCGCGTGCGCAGCCAGTTCCTCGATCTACCGCGAGGTGAGCTCTCCCCGACGCTTCTAGATCCCTTCCGGGTGCTCATCGGTTGCATTGACTCGATTCGCGCTCGCGCCTGGGGGGTTTTTGTGGGGCTGCTCGACTCAGCTGCTAAAATTCAGCTCGATTTCGTCAGTCCAAGTGACGCTGCCGGGTATCTCCAGCAATTTTTCTTCGTTTCATCTCGCTGAGTATTATAATGATTGGATTGGATTCGGTAGGTGTGCGCGCGCGCGCGGGCGTGCGTGGTCCGTCTCCACATGTGGGTGGATTAAGCGTCCCGAATTTAATTCACTCTGATGCTTACTGCTTGTTAGTGCTACTGCTTGCTTACTTCGATTTCCTCATGGAAGTGCCCGCATCGCATCAAGCTTGATCGGCTGAGCCGCTGGTTGGAACTGAATTAACTGCTAGCCTTGGGCCTTTTCTAGCTTTGTTAGTTCTAGATGCACTCTGACTTGTACGCGATGGTGGAGGGGAATCCCATTGGATTGGATTTGTGTTGCTCTAATGAGTACCGGTTTACGGATTTCGACCTGCCTGTTGTTTTACTACTATTGCAATTTGCAAAGTGAACCCTACTTCTGGGGTCGTTTTTTTGGCCGTTCCAGCCATTTCACTTCTACTATCATCTTCTGCACGTATGTCAGTATGATCCTTCTGCGCTTTGGAATAGAATGAAGACGGTTTTATTTTCGGTAGTACGAAGAATGGTATGGAATTTCATGAGCACACATTTTCTTACTAGTTTTTTCAGTGATTAAATATTGCACATGCATATATTTTATGATTATAAGTAAGCCTTCTTCATTTACTGGATACGGCACTCATAATTTGGCCCCTCCTGAGACAATGCTTCTTGCTCTGGTACTTTTGTATCAAAACTATGAAATGTGCCAATTTAGTGCTTTTGCTTCCATGCTTTGCTGTAAAACCCATACCAAGTGACTACGCTTAGCTCAGCACTTTAGTTTCTCATCTTTTGGCAAAAAGTCCTGTTATGTTTGGTTTCTTTTGTTTGTTCTCAACTGGAACCTTGGTGTGTCTACTTCATGCACTGGTGTGAACCTCTAAGATTTATTTGCAGGCTAGCTTTCCATTTCTTGAAAAATGGGAAGAAGCC
>NC_061510.1:42789149-42877165 GCF_022539505.1 Lolium rigidum | reverse complement strand
CTCAATGCTTGGGGGACTAAAAAGATCATGCTCATCAAACCAGACTTCCCCAAGCTTAGAACTTTCTATATCATTAGCAACAATGGTGTTCAAAGCGTTCATACTAATATGTTCCATGAGGTTTTTTTAATTTTCGCATCAAACCATCCATGTCTTAAATCAGGAAATAGAATAAGAAGCTCATTGTTGTCCATTATGCCTAACTAGTGTAAACAAGAAACAAAAAGATGCAATTGCAGGATCTAAAGGAAATAGCTTCGAGCATACACTACAACGGCATGAGAAAAGTAGCTTAGTAGCCGAGATCCGGAGTGTGAGTGCCTTTTACCTTTCCCTCCCAGCAACGGCGCCGTAAAATAGCTTGATGTCTACGGGAGCTTCTATTCTTGTAGACAAGCTGTTGGGCCTCCAAGAGCAGAGGTTTGTAGAACAACAGCAAGTTTCCCTTAAGTGGATCACCCAAGGTTTATCGAACTCGTGGAGGAAGAGGTCAAAGATATCCCTCTCATGCAACCCCGCAACCACAAAGCAAGAAGTCTCTTGTGTCCCCAACACACCTAATAGGTGCACTAGTTCGGCGAAGAGATAGTGAAATACAGGTGGTATGAATAAATAGTGAGCAAGAGCAACGGTGCTGTAAAAGTGCTTGTTGGCGTGTAGTTGATGGTGGTAATATGGTAGCAGTAGTGACGCAGTAAAACAGTAAACAAGCAGCGATAGCAGTATTTAGGAACAAGGCCTAGGGATTAGACTTTCACTAGTGGACACTCTCAACTTTGATCACATAACAGAATAGATAAATGCATACTCTACACTCTCTTGTTGGATGATGAACACCATTGCGTAGGATTACACGAACCCTCAATGCCGGAGTTAACAAGCTCCACAATTCAATGTTCATATTTAAATAACCTTAGAGTGCATGACAGATCAACACAACTAAACCAAGTACTAACATAGCATGCACACTCGTCACCTTCACACTATGTAGGAGGAATAGATCACATCAATACCATCATAGCAATAGTTAACTTCATAATCTACAAGAGATCATAATCATAGCCTACGCCAAGTACTAACACGGATGCACACACTCGTCACCATTACACCGCGTGGAGGAATAAAACTACTTTAATAACATCACTAGAGTAGCACATAGATAAATTGTGATACAAAACACATTGCAATCATAAAGAGATATAAATAAGCACTTCACTATGCCATTCATAACAGTGAATAAGTATTCTCGTGAAATATAGCCTAAGAGACCCACACGGTGCACACACTCGTCACCTTTACACACGTGGGACAAGGAGTCTCCGGAGATCACATAAGTAAAACCCACTTGACTAGCATAATGACATCTAGATTACAAGCATCATCATATGAATCTCAATCATGTAAGGCAGCTCATGAGATTATTGTATTGAAGCACATAGGAGAGAGATTAACCACATAGCTACCGGCACAGCCCCGAGCCTCGATGGAGAACTACTCCTCCTCATGGGAGACAACAGCGTTGATGAAGATGGCGGTGGTGTCGATGGAGGAGCCTTCCGGGGCACTTCTCCGTCCGGCGGCGTGCCGAAGCAGACTCCCGTCCCCCGCATCTTGGCTTCGCGATGGCGGCGGCTCGGAAGGTTTCTCGTACCGTGGCTTTTTCGTATCGAGGTTTGTAGGTCGAGGACCTTAAATAGGCGAAGAGGCGGCGTCGAGAGGGTCAACGAGGCGGCGACACGCCAGGGCGGCGCGGCCAGGGCCTGGGCCGCGCCGCCCTATCATCCGCGGGCCTCGTGGCCCCCCTCGGCGACTCTCGGGTGTTCTGGATGCTTCCGGGATTCTAAGATCCCGGGCGTTGATTTCGTCCGATTCCGAGAATATTTCCTTACTAGGATTTCTGAAACCAAAACACGTAGAAAACAACGAACCGGCACTTCGGCATCTTGTCAATAGGTTAGTTCCGGAAAACGCATAAATATGACATAAAGTGTGCATAAAACATGTAGATATCATCAATAATGTGGCATGGAACATAAGAAATTATCGATACGTCGGAGACGTATCATGCGCTCCCGAATGTCTGGGTGTGCTTGGGCTTCCCAACCTTCGTTGGATGCACGCTGTTCTGTGCGCCCGCTGGATTTGGTTGCAGTGCACTTACTGCACGAGAGCTTGGTCGGGTTTCCAGTTTGGCGTCGGGAATGATGTTGCGTTGTTGTTCAACGGCTCCGTGGACATCCGGGTCGGATCGAGTGCTAGGCTCCTCTTGGGAGGACCCGTGGTTGAACGGTCTCTTAGTTGATGTGGTGGCTCCCGCCATGCTCAAGCTTGTCCCGTCCCGAAGCATCATCAAGCGGCGCACGTCATGGATGGGGTCCCGCTCAACACCGGGCTCTCGATATCTCCGGCGAGCTAACGGTCGATGCTACGCGTTGCGGTACTTCGAGCCGTGGAGCGAACGATGATGATGGTTGTGTGGAAGTGGATGACGGATGGCGCTTTCACCTCTGGTATGCGTCCATCGTGCCTTCTTCCATGGCACCACTGCGCTCCCGGTCGTTGTCCACGTGTGGAACTCCTTCGCCCCCTTCAAGTTCGGGTTCCATGTGTGGTTGTCCTGCGCGGTGATGCGTGTAGTTCGAGCACGTCCGTTGGGAACCCCAAGAGGAGAGGTGTGATGCGCACGAACGCAAGTTTCCTCGATAGAAACCAAGGTTTAATCGAACCGAGTAGGAGTCAAGAAGCACGTTGAAGGTTGATGGCGGCGGGATGTAGTGCGGCGCAACACCGGAGATTCCGCGCCAACGTGGAACCCGCACAACACAACCAAAGTACTTTGCCCCAACGAAACGAGTGAGGTTGTCAATCTCACCGGCTTGCTGTAACAAAGGATTAACCGTATTGTGTGGAAGATGATTGTTTGCAGAGAAAACAGTAGAAACAAGTATTGCAGTAGATTTGTATTTCAAGTATTAAAAGAATGGACCGGGGTCCACAGCTCACTAGAGGTGTCTCTCCCATAAGATAAAAGCATGTTGGGTGAACAAATTACAGTCGGCAATTGACAAATAGAGAGGGCATAACAATGCACATACATGTCATGATAAGTATAGTGAGATTTAATTGGGCATTACGACAAAGTACATAGACCGCCATCCAATCGCATCTATGCCTAAAAAGTCCACCTTCATGTTATCGTCCGAACCCCTTCCAGCATTAAGTTGCAAAGCAACGAGACAATTGCATTAAGTATGGTGCGTAATGTAATCAACAACTACATCCTCGGACATAGCATCAATGTTTTATCCCTAGTGGCAACAAGACAACACAACCTTAGAACTTTCTCATCATCGTCCCAGGTGTCAATGCGAGCATGAACCCACTATCGAGCATAAATACTCCCTCTTGGAGTTAAGAGCAAAAACTTGGCCGCAGCCTCTACTAGTAACTAGAGAGCATGCAAGATCATAAACAACACATATGTAATAACTTGATAATTAACATAACATGGTATTCTCTATCCATCGGATCCCGACAAACACAACATAGAGTATTACAGTATAGATGATCTTGATCATGTTAGGCAGCTCACAAGATCCAACAATGAAGCACAATGAGGAGAAGACAACCATCTAGCTACCGCTATGGACCCATAGTCCAGGGGTGAACTACTCACTCATCACTCCGTGAGGCGACCATGGCGGTGTAGAGTCCTCCGGGAGATGAATCCCCTCTCCGGCAGGGTGCCGGAGGAGATCTCCGTAATCCCCCGAGATGGGATCGGCGGCGGCGGCGTCTCGGCAAGGTTTTCCGTATCGTGGTTTTTCGCATCGTGGGTTTCGCGACGGAGGCTTTAAGTAGGCGGAAGGGCAGAGTCGGGGGCCCGACGAGGGGCCCACACCATAGGCGGCGCGGCCCCCCTTGGCCGCGCCGCCATGTGGTGTCGCCACCTCGTGGCCCCACTTCGTATGCTCTTCGGTCTTCTCGGAAGGTTCGTGGCAAAATAGGCCCCCGGGTCTTCGTTTCGTCCAATTCCGAGAATATTTCGTTACTAGGATTTCTGAAACCAAAACAAGTCAGAAAACAGTGAACCGGCACTTCGGCATCTTGTTAATAGGTTAGTTCCGTAAAATGCACGAATATGACATAAAGTGTGCATAAAACATGTAGGTATCATCAATAATATGGCATAGAACATAAGAAATTATCGATACGTCGGAGACGTATCAAGCATCCCCAAGCTTAGTTCTCGCTCGTCCCGAGCAGTAAAACGATAACAAAGATAATTTCTGAAGTGATATGCCATCATAACCTTGATCATACTATTTGTAAACATATGTAGTGAATGCAGCGATCAAAACAATGGTAATGACATGAGTAAACAAGTGAATCATAAAGCAAAGACTTTTCATGAATAGTACTTCAAGACAAGTATTAATAAGTCTTGCATAAGAGTTAACTCATAAAGCAATAAATCAAAGTAAAGGTATTGAAGCAACACAAAGGAAGATTAAGTTTCAGCGGTTGCTTTCAACTTGTAACATGTATATCTCATGGATAATTGTCAACATAGAGTAATATAACAAGTACAATATGCAAGTATGTAGGAATCAATGCACAGTCCACACAAGTGTTTGCTTCTTGAGGTGGAGAGAAATAGGTGAACTGACTCAACATAAAAGTAAAGAGAATGGTCCTTCAAAGAGGAAAGCATCGATTGCTATATTTGTGCTAGAGCTTTTATTTTGAAAACATGAAACAATTTTGTCAACGGTAGTAATAAAGCATATGAGTTATGTAAATTATATCTTACAAGTTGCAAGTCTCATGCATAGTATACTAATAGTGCCCGCACCTTGTCCTAATTAACTTGGACTACCTGGATCTTTGCAATGCACATGTTTTAACCAAGTGTCACAATGGGGTACCTCCATGCCGCCCGTACAAAGGTCTAAGGAGAAAGCTCGCATTTTGGATTTCTCGCTTTTGATTATTCTCAACTTAGACATCCATACCGGGACAACATGGACAACGTGATAATGGACTCCTCTTTAATGCATAAGCATGTGGCAACAATTATTATTCTCATATGAGATTGAGGATATATGTCCAAAACCGAAACTTCCACCATGAATCATGGCTTTAGTTAGCGGCCCAATGTTCTTCTCTAACAATATGCATGCTCCAACCATGAAGGTGGTAGATCTCTCTTACTTCGTACAAGACGGACATGCATAGCAACTCACATGATATTCAACAAAGAATAGTTGATGGCGTCCCCGAAGCATGGTTATCGCACAACAAGCAACTTAATAAGAGATAAAGTGCATAAGTACATATTCAATACCACAATAGTTTTTAAGCTATTTGTCCCATGAGCTATATATTGCAAAGGTGAATGATGGAATTTTAAAGGTAGCACTCAAGCAATTTACTTTGGAATGGCGGATAAATACCATGTAGTAGGTAGGTATGGTGGACACAGATGGCATAGTGGTTGGCTCAGTGATTTTGGATGCATGAGAAGTATTCCCTCTCGATACAAGGTTTAGGCTAGCAAGGTTATTTGAAACAAACACAAGGATGAACGGTACAGCAAAACTCACATAAAAGACATATTGTAAACATTATAAGACTCCATACCGTCTTCCTTGTTGTTCAAAACTCAATACTAGATGTTATCTAGACTCTAGAGAAACCAAATATGCAAACCAAATTAGCAAGCTCTAAGTATTTCTTCATTAATGGGTGCAAAGTATATGATGCAAGAGCTTAAACATGAGCACAACAATTGCCAAGTATCAAATTATCCAAGACATTTTAGAGTTACTACATGTAGCATTTTCCAATTCCAACCATATAACAATTTAACGAAGAAGAAACTTCGCCATGAATACTATGAGTAGAGCCTAAGGACATATTTGTCCATATGCTACAGCGGAGCGTGTCTCTCTCCCATAAAGTGAATGCTAGGATCCATTTTATTCAAACAAAACAAAAAACAAAAACAAACCGACGCTCCAAGCAAAGTACATAAGATGTGACTGGAATAAAAATATAGTTTCAGGGGAGGAACCTCGATAATGTTGTCGATGAAGAAGGGGATGCCTTGGGCATCCCCAAGCTTAGACGCTTGAGTCTTCTTAGAATATGCAGGGGTGAACCACCGGGCATCCCCAAGCTTAGAGCTTTCACTCTCCTTGATCATATTGCATCATACTCCTCTCTTGATCCTTGAAAACTTCCTCCACACCAAACTCGAAACAACTCATTAGAGGGTTAGTGCATAATAAAAATTCACATGTTCAGAGGTGACACAATCATTCTTAACACTTCCGGACATTGCATAAAGCTACCGGACATTAATGGATCAAAGAAATTCATCCAACATAGCAAAAGAGGCAATGCGAAATAAAAGGCAGAATCTGTCAAAACAGAACAGTCCGTAAAGATGGATTTTATTAGGCCACCAGACTTGCTCAAATGAAAATGCTCAAATTGAATGAAAGTTGCGTACATATCTGAGGATCATGCACGTAAATTGGCTTAATTTTCTGAGCTACCTACAGGGAGGTAGACCCAGATTCGTGACAGCAAAGAAATCTGAACTGCGCAGTAATCCAAATCTAGTACTTACTTTACTATCAAAGACTTTACTTGGCACAACAAAACTCAAAACTAAGATAAGGAGAGGTTGCTACAGTAGTAAACAACTTCCAAGACACAAATATAAAACAAAATACCGTAGCAAAATAACACATGGGTTATCTCCCAAGAAGTTCTTTCTTTATAGCCATTAAGATGGGCTCAAGCAGCTTTAATGATGCACTCGCAAGAGATAGTATTTGAAGCAAAAGAGAGCATCAAGAGGCAAATTCAAAACACATTTAAGTCTAACATGCTTCCTATGCATAGGAATCTTGTAAATAAACAAGTTCATGAAGAGCAAAGTGACAAGCATAGGAAGATAAAACAAGTGTAGCTTCAAAAATTTCAGCATATAGAGAGGTGTTTTAGTAACATGAAAATTTCTACAACCATATTTTCCTCTCTCATAATAATTTTCAGTAGCATCATGAGACAAACTCAACAATGTAACTATCACATAAAGCATTCTATCATGATTCTCATGCATAAAAATATCATTACTCTCCACATAAGCATAATCAATTTTATTAGTTGTAGTGGGAGCAAATTCAACAAAGTAGCTATCATTATTATTCTCATCATCAAATATAGGAGGCATAGTATCATCAAAGAAAATTTTCTCCTCAATGCTTGGGGGACTAAAAAGATCATGCTCATCAGAGCCAGCTTCCCCAAGCTTAGAATTTTCCATAGCATTAGCAACAATGGTGTTCAAAGCATCCATAGTAATAACATTCCCATTAGCATGCATATAAAGTTCCATGGGTTTTTTAATTCTCTCTTCAAACACATCATGTCCTAATTCAAGATAAAGTTCATAAAGATCTCTCATATTTTTGTTGTTTTCCATTAAGCTTAACTAGTGAAATCACACAATTTAGTATTCTCATGGTACCATTTTAGCAGTAGTACATAAAGCAAACTAGATAAAATAAATGCAAGTAACTAATTTTTTTGTGTTTTTGATATAGAGTGCAAGACGAGTAAATAAAGTAAAGCTAGCAACTAATTTTTTTGTGTTTTGATATAATGCAAAGCAAACAAAGTAGTAAATAAAATAAAGCAAGACAAAAACAAAGTAAAGAGATTGGGAAGTTGAGACTCCCCTGCGGCGTGTCTTGATCACCCCGCAACGGCGCCGTAAATTTGCTTGATGCGTGTAGTTGACACGTCCGTTGGGAACCCCAAGAGGAAGGTGTGATGCGCACAGCGGCAAGTTTCCTCGCAAGAAACCAAGGTTTAATCGAACCGGTAGGGAGTCAAGAAGCACGTTGAAGGTTGATGGCGGCGGGATGTAGTGCGGCGCAACACCGGAGATTCGGCGCCAACGTGGAACCCGCACAACACAACCAAAGTACTTTGCCCCAACGAAACAAGTGAGGTTGTCAATCTCACCGGCTTGCTGTAACAAAGGATTAACCGTATTGTGTGGAAGATGATTGTTTGCGGAGAAAACAGTAAAACAAGTATTGCATTAGATTTGTATTTCGAGTATTAAAAGAATGGACCGGGGTCCACAGTTCACTAGAGGTGTCTCTCCCATAAGATAAAAGCATGTTGGGTGAACAAATTACGATCGGGCAATTGACAAATAGAGAGGGCATAACAATGCACATACATGTCATGATAAGTATAGTGAGATTTAATTGGGCATTACGACAAAGTACATAGACCGCCATCCAACTCGCATCTATGCCTAAAAAGTCCACCTTCAGAGTTATCGTCCGAACCCCTTCCAGTATTAAGTTGCAAAGCAACGAGACAATTGCATTAAGTATGGTGCGTAATGTAATCAATAACTACATCCTCGAACATAGCATCAATGTTTTATCCCTAGTGGCAACAAAGCACAACACAACCTTAGAGCGTTTCGTCACTGCCCCGTGTGTCAATGCGGGCATGAACCCACTATCGAGCATAAATACTCCCTCTTGGAGTTACTAGCATCAACTTGGCCGAGCCTCTACTAATAACGGAGAGCATGCAAGATCATAAACAACACATATGAAATAACTTGATAATTAACATAACATGGTATTCTCTATCCATCGGATCCCGACAAACACAACATAGAGTATTACAGATAGATGATCTTGATCATGTTAGGCAGCTCACAAGATCCAACAATGAAGCACAATGAGGAGAAGACAACCATCTAGCTACCTGCTATGGACCCATAGTCCGGGGGTGAACTACTCACTCATCACTCCGGAGGCGACCATGGCGGTGTAGAGTCCTCCCGGAGATGAATCCCCTCTCCGGCGAGGGTGCCGGAGGAGATCTCCGAATCCCCGAGATGGGATCGGCGGCGGCGGCGTCTCGGTAAGGTTTTCCGTATCGTGGTTTTTCGCCTCGTGGGGTTTCGCGACGGAGGCTTTGAGTAGGCGGAAGGGCGAGTCGGGGGCCCGACGAGGGGCCCACACCATAGGGCGGCGCGGGCCCCCCTTGGCCGCGCCGCCATGTGGTGTCGCCACCTCGTGGCCCCACTTCGTATGCTCTTCGGTCTTCCGGAAGGTTCGTGGCAAAATAGGCCCCCGGGTCTTCGTTTCGTCCAATTCAGAGAATATTTCGTTACTAGGATTTCCGAAACCAAAAATGCGACAAAAACGAGACCGGCACTTCGGCATCTTGTTAATAGGTTAGTTCCGTAAAATGCACGAATATGACATAAAGTGTGCATAAAACATGTAGGTATCATCAATAATATGGCATAGAACATAAGAAATTATCGATACGTCGGAGACGTATCACGCGGCGAGTGTTGGACTGCCGACCGGCCAGCTAAGGCGCGACCTACCATCACATGTTCTTTGCCCGTTATGCGATGCGGCCGATGAGACGAGCGGACCACCTATCGCTCTAATGCTTATTTGCTCGCTCTAATGCCAAGAGTTGCTACCTATGCGGCCATGCTTGTTCTTAGGACTCTCGCGGGTCGAGCGGAACGCCGGGGTTTTTGAGGGAGAACGCCACCACAGCCGGGGTGGTACTAGGCAGGGCTATGGAGGAGTGGAACCTCTCGCTTTCATGTAGGCGTGGGTTTTTGAGAGGTGTCCGTTAGGTTCCGGCCACCTGTGTGGTCTAGTCGTGGTGGTGCTTGCGCCTTCGGGTGTGTAAATATTTCTTCCTCCTAAGCTTAATGAAATAACCCGCAGATCTCCTGCGAGTTTTCAAAAAAGAAAAAACATGATTGAAGTGCCATGCCCACTTAAATCATTCATGATCGAATTTATGTTGAAGTTAAAGTTTGTTTGAGTGCAGTATAGGAAAACATAAACGATATATTTTCCAATACATGGAAAACTTACTCTCAAATGTACTCTCAAATGCAATGTGTATAAGTTCTGACGAGAAAGAATCTATAAGACTCTCTCGAGTCTTCAAATTAAACATGTTGCATAAACAATTCTACTCCACTAAAATTTTAATCTACTAAAATTCTTGATGGAATCCTTTAATTCAAAGAGGCCTCGTTTTTTTGTTTGGTTTTTGGACATGTGACAACTGACGAGGGTAAGATGGGCTGGGTGGGCTGCCTGTGTTTCGGCGCTCCAGCGGTGCTCACAGCGGCGAGAGATGGTGCGGCGGCGGTGGATGGAGTGGCGGCGGTGCTTTGGGTCGGCCTCTGCTGCGGCTTGGCGGTAGGAGCTTGACGAGGCTAGCTTGGGCCCGGCCAGGGTCAGTTCGGGCCTGGTTTGCCCTCTTTGCCATGTCCGGTCGGCTACCGCGAAGGCGGTGGAGGCAATTCCCTCCCGCCCGGTTGGGGTGCCGCTACCCCCGTCCACTGCTGCATGTCGTATCTTCCTCTAGGCCCTGTTCCGGTGACCACAGTGCAACGGCGAGGGTGACTACAAGTCCGTGGTGGCGTGTGCTGGTGGGTGACATGTTTGGTGGAGCACGTCGGAGCGTTCAGGGTGGTGGGTTTGGTGGTCGGGAGAAATCCGTGTCGACATGTCCGACTCCGGCAGGCGATGCCTTCGGTGCCGCCTTCCTTCCTAAAGGGTGTCGGATGTATCCCTCCCCAATCCCTTCCGCGTACCGGGGGAAACCCTAGGCCTAGTCCGGCAGCAGCAGCGTTGTCGTCATTCCCTTGTTGAAGGTGCTGCTTGGTATGCGGCGTCTCGGCGTGCTAGGAGCGTGGTGGTACTTCTCATGGCATGGTACTTCTCGGGAGGGCGCGGCGGTTGCGGAGTGTTATCACCGAGATTTGACCGAGTCGAGAGGTGGGCCGCGATCAAGATGGACGTGAAGAAATATATATATAGAAGAAATACGTGAATCGGCCTTTTACCAAGTTGGGCTTAATTGCCCATGTATCTGTAACATATTAGATCGCATCTTAGTTTAGAAGTTAGAATTTTACTCGTGCACGGTTTAGTGCACGCCCACATTAGAAAATCCCTGGACTATAAATATGTACCTAGGGTTTATGGAATAAACAACAACCAACGTTCAACCACAAACAAATCTCGGCGCATCGCCAACTCCTTCGTCTCGAGGGTTTCTACCGGTAGCGTCATGTTCGCCTAGATCGCATCTTGCGATCTAGGCAGCACAAGCCTGCCTACGTTGTTCACGCGTTGCTCGTACTGAAGCCTTTTTGATGGCGAGCAACGTAGTTATCTTAGACATGTTAGGGTTAGCATTGTTCTTCATGTTACATGCTTTCGTAGTGCAACCCTTGCATGTCTAGCCGCCCCTACACCTATCTTGGGTGTAGGGCGGCACCCCGCTTGATCATAGTTTAGTAGATCTGATCCGTTACGATTGCTCCTTGTTCTACAAGGATTAGTTTAATATCTGCAATAGTTAGGCCTTACAAAGGGGGGGATCCAGCGGCACGTAGGGTGTCGTTCGTTGGCCCTAGCGAGGATGTTCCGAGGATCAACCTCGTGTTGGTTTTAGGCCTTGTTTAGGATCGGCTTACGATCACCGTGCGTGGCCGCGAGGCCCAACTCGGAGTAGGACGATCCGATTATGCGGTGAAAACCCCACATCGTCGTAGATCTCATTAGCTTTACCTTGATCAAGCGGGACCACCATATATTCGGACACCTCGTCCGAATCATGGGTGGATCGGCTCTTTGAGCCGATTCACGGGATAACCCGAGAGCCGATCGAGGCTCGTATTTAACGTTTACGTGTGTGCCTGCGCAGGAAACCAAGCGAGGCATCATCCACACCTTCCCGACCGGGTATAGGTCAGGTGGCACGCCCTTGTGATAAACATCGGTGCGTGCGACCCGGGGAGGCTTTGCGGGCCGTCGCTCGGAGGGACCGGGGCCAGCCCGCAGCCCTAGTTGTTCCCGGCTCTACGGTGTTGCCCGTCTCTGCCCGCCAGTGGGTTTCTGACGTCAACACATTCTGGCACGCCCGGTGGGACCGCCTTCGACATCCGCAACATCGCCATCTACATCCGAGATGGCGGAAAGCACTCCGGTCAAGTACGAGGACCTGCTTGATGACCTCAAGAAGAAGCATGATGAAATCAAGGCGGTCCTCGAAGCCGAACTCATCGGCTCCTTCCACCGAACCCGCTCCCATGGCGTCAGGTGGAAGGGTTTCACACTGAAGGCGCACTCGATGGCGTGGACCTGTCCGCCCCGTCGGAAGAACGCACCGGGTCGCTGAAGTACGAGGATCTGCCGAGGAGCTCAAAAGGAAACATGACGAGATCAAGGCAACCCTCAAAGCCGAACTCATCGGCTCCTGCGAGAAGGCCCGGCCGCACGATACCAAGCTCGCTAGAGACTCAAGTCCGTCGCCTGGCGTCAACATGGTGGATCTCAGCCACTCCATAGGCCAGCCGAAGTCCTCCTTTGGTGTCAACATGGCAGGGCTTGCAAGTCGCCATGGCAAAGATGAAGCAGAGAGCATCCACTCCCGTGGCAACGATGAAGAGGAGGCCGGTCCACGCGACCGGCCCCGAGATGATGACAGGCGGTACCTGGCAGGGGAGGGAATGAGAAGCGTGCGGTACCAACGTCCACTCTCCGAGCGCCTCCTCAACAAATATGAGCACCAGCACGACCGACGTCGGCGCTACGACGTAAATGATGAAAGGAATGGTCGGTCTGATGCAGAGGTCAGGAGGTGCCGATCAACATGATAGAAGCGACGACGGATACGGTCGTCGCGACCGAAGAAGGTCAAGGGGCAGGATAACATGGATAGGCACTGGAGCTGTCCGTTCTTCAAACATTGCTTGGGACTCAGGGAATGAGCCGATTGCCAACAATCGAGAACGCCCGGAATGCAAACGAGAGGAAGAAGGATGCCGCTAACGTGTCCGTGTTCGAGCGTCTAGGGCCTCTCCCACCTCGGAGCAAGCATGCTGAGCCCGCTCGGGTGGAGGATCTCGAGGAACCAGAGGACGATGATGAAGAAAATAAATATCATCGGCCCAGGTGGTGCCCCGATGGGCTCGGCCCGTTCCCCAAAAGCGAAGGGTTCAACGTCTCGCGTGGGTTGGAAGAAGGCCGAAAGGATGTGCACTGCACACGCTAAGGAAGGCACGGCCTGATCGGCCGCCAAAATCCGGCGAACCACGGACGAAGAAGGTCGGCCACAAAGAAAAGAGTGGCGCCCCAAGCAGGAGGAAGCCGACGATGATACATCGGGCCGGCACAAACATGGTCTTCATTCTTCCGACGGAGGTTTAGCGCTCCAAGATTGTACGAAGCACTGTGGCACAGCTAGGCTCGCGCCCACGGCCGGTCATCTTTGAGAAGCCAAAAGAAAGAAGTTACGAGCATCCGAAGGCTACGTACGTGCGAGGCTACATCAATGGGCAGCCTCGTCAACAAGATGTTGGTAGACACCGGAGCGGCGGTCAACATTATGCCATACTCCATGCTACGTCGGTTGGGACGCTCCGGCTCGGATCCGATCAAGACCAACGTAACACCGAGCGATTTCAACGGCCAAGCATCCGACGCGCAAGGTGTTCCGAATGTGGATCCGACCGTAGGAAGAAAAAGCTGTCCCTACGACGTTCTTTATCGTCGACGACAAGAGTACCTACGCTGTCCTACTAGGGAGGGATTGGATCCACGCCAACTGTTGCATTCCATCCACGATGCACCAATGCCTGATACAGTGGGATGGAGATGAAGTAGAAGTCGTCCGTGCAGATGATTCAGTCGAAGTTTCAACAGCCGGCATGGACATTTGGGAGACATCGAGCCAAGAGCCGCTCTCGGTGTATCAATTTGGACGGCTGGTGAGCGCATCGACGTGACGAAGAACGGGGTTAGGCTGGTCTTATCCACCGGCCTGACCGTGTAACACAAGCAAATGTCGATGGATAAACGTGGCGAGACCGATCCTTGTGATCGGCCCCAAAAAGATGTGTGGAGGGACATCACAAAACCTTCACCGAGAAAGCAATGGGAGGCCGATTCCAGGCAATCGGCCAAAATTATCCTCACCATCCATCCCTGCCCGGGTTCAACATATGATCCAACAGAGCCGATACCATCAATTCTCTTGACGAGAATCGGCTCGGGGGCACATAGAAGGATAAAACACGAGAAGAAGCAGGTCTCATCCTTTGATGATGGATATTGGAGTATGGGGGCCGATACACAAATCGGCCGAAAATTCAAAAATTTTCAAGCATAGCCAATGTGCAGACATCGACTTAAGAATCAATGGAGCAGGGGGTGGATCTTCCCTTCAAGGACCCCTAGTTCCCGTTGGCTGTCACGTTTTGACTCAGCATCTGTCACTTCCAGGGGAGAGTCTGGAGGGCGTCAGAAATGCGAGGACGTTCTCACCGGAAGTTGCTGCAGCCTGCCAAAGATAATGAGCCGATCTAATCAACAAGGCGCAAGGATTGAGCCGAAGAAGCTCGGGGGCGTTTGCCCTCGAAGGATCCTTTGCTACGGGAAGCCGATTTTGTTGATTCAGCGACAAGCCCGTGGCTCGTTCGTGGACACCGCCTCGAAGTCGGTAGATGGGCTGGTTAGAGTCATGATCAGGATCAACGATCCTTTTGGGGTGCGTCATGATGCGGAGCCGATGCACTGGTCGTCGACCTTAGTACAAGTGCGCAAAGTTGCCAAGTCGCCGCTTCGGCAGCACTATCAAAGGAATGTTGGCATGCAAATCAGCCGGGACCATGGAGCTGTGGGTCATCATCCACCGTATCGACTATCAACGGAAGAAAGGTGATCGGGCGGTGGCCCCGGAGATAGCTTTTTTGGACGTGATTGAGCCCGCCCGAAATATCAATGATCCGGGGAACCGATTTGTTGGAATCGGTAGATGCGGCACCACAGATTGGAAGTCGGTGATGGTCCATGCTTTATCCTCGCCTTGGCTGAGGCTCGGGGGCGACTCGCCCTCGAAAGTTTAGCCGATTTTGTCGAAATCGGCTCACTCTTCGATAACGACTCGTTCGAAAGACGATGGATTGTTGCGGAAGGAAGGCTGCCGGGCCGAGCGAGCGGAATTCGGAGAGGATGATGCGGCGAGAAGAATGTCGAAATTTAAAAGTTAATAAGGAGACCGGACATTATTTCGGGAGTTTTGCCGCTAGGTTTAACATGCCATCCGGAGAGATCCGCATTTGCAAGTCCTAGGATTTGCGCGATTATGGCTTGGCCTTGTTCGACGAGGAGTTTGGGTCCGGGTGGGTCCATCTTGAAATTTATCGTGAGGAACCGACACGTTGCCGTCGGCTTATTGGGCATTGACCGCATTGACGATCGGCGGGAATCAGTACGAAGGACAATCGGCTAAATTATCTTAGAAAGAAATCGGCAAAATCGAATTGGGGAATTTCTTCATTGATGTACCGGATTTCTTACACCAAAGAGCTGATTGCTCTCAAAAGGGAGTGCTAAGGGGATACATTGCCCCAACTATCGCTACCGATCCTAGCTAGGGGTCCTATCTACGGGCTGTCACGGCCCTCATCATCGCCTTCATCGCCGCCGTCGGAGCTGCGCTCCGGCCGGCTCGTCGTCGTTGCTCCGGGGCCGCTGCCGGCAGGACCTTCGTTGTCCTCATCCTCCTCGTCGTCATCGTCGCCGTCGCCGCTCGAAGTCACTCGATTCCCCGGCCGGGGGCAATGGCGCTTGGCGGCGGCTCGTCGGGAAGGCCGTCGTCGTCATCTTCCTCCTCTTCCTCCTCCTTCACCTCTTCGGAGGTGGTGAAGTCCGCCCGAGGAGAAGCGATCGTCATCGCTCTCCTCCTCCGGCTCCCCGTCGGCAAGGAAGCGGAGGTCGCTCTCCCCGTCGGTCGGGGGATTTGTCGTCCTCGGACCGAGACGGAGGAGTCAGTGGTCCTCTTTGTCCCACGCCGTTGGGGCGAGGATGTCGTACGCCGCCTGCGTACCCCACGAGGGCGTCGACTCCCGGATGGGAGAGGACACGTGGGAAAGATCCGGTGAAGAAGAAGAGGAAGAGGAAGAAGGCATGGTTGCAGAGGAGGGTTTTTTTTGGAGTACTAATGCGAAGAAGATGCAGGAATATAACTGTGCGGGGAGCGGTTAAATAAAAGGGGATATAGTGGAAGTTCAATGCCACGGTAGCTTCCGAGGAAGTGGTGCCCGAGAAGAAAAAAAAACCTGCCGGTCACGCGGAGAAGTTGAGAAGGCAGGGGCATCATGATGACGGATGCGCAACAGTTCTACCACGACATGACCCGACGAAAGCGTAATGATTTTGGAAATGTCATTTTCAAAACCAGGGGGGCATGTGTTATCACCAGGATTTGACCGAGTCAGAGGTGGGCCGCGATCAAGATGGACGTGAAGAAATATATATATAGAAGAAATACGTGAATCGGCCTTTTACCAAGTTGGGCTTAATTGCCCATGTATCTGTAACATATTAGATCGCATCTTAGTTTAGAAGTTAGAATTTTACTCGTGCACGGTTTAGTGCACGCCCACATTAGAAAATCCCCTGGACTATAAATATGTACCTAGGGTTTATGGAATAAACAACAACCAACGTTCAACCACAAACAAATCTCGGCGCATCGCCAACTCCTTCGTCTCGAGGGTTTCTACCGTAGGCGTCATGCTCGCCTAGATCGCATCTTGCGATCTAGGCAAGACAAGCCTCGCCTACGTTGTTCACGCGTTGCTCGTATCGAAGCCTTTTTGATGGCGAGCAACGTAGTTATCTTAGACATGTTAGGGTTAGCATTGTTCTTCATGTTACATGCTTTCGTAGTGCAACCCTTGCATGTCTAGCCGCCCTTACACCTATCTTGGGTGTAGGGGCGGCACCCCGCTTGATCATAGTTTAGTAGATCTGATCCGTTACGATTGCTCCTTGTTCTACAAGGATTAGTTTAATATCTGCAATAGTTAGGCCTTACAAAGGGGGGAGGATCCGGCCGGCACGTAGGGTGTCGTTCGTTGGCCCTAGCAGGGATGTTCCGAAGATCAACCTCGTGTTGGTTTTTAGGCCTTGTTTAGGATCGGCTTACGATCACCGTGCGTGGCCGCGAGGCCCAACCTGGAGTAGGACGATCCGATTATGCGGTGAAAACCCCACATCGTCGTAGATCTCATTAGCTTTACCTTGATCAAGCGAGACCACCATATATTCGGACACCTCGTCCGAATCATGGGTGGATCGGCTCTTTGAGCCGATTCACAGTGATAACCCGAGAGCCGATCGAGGCTCGTATTTAACGTTTACGTGTGTGCCCCTGCAGGAAACTAAGCGAGGCATCATCCACACCTTCCCCGACCAGGTATAGGTCGAGTGGCACGCCCCTGTGATAAACATCGGTGCGTGCGACCAGGAGGCTTTGCGGGCCGTCGCTCAGAGGGACTGGGGCCAGCCGCAGCCCTAGTTGTTCACGGCTCTACGGTGTTGCCCGTCTCTGCCCGCCAGTGGGTTTCTGACGTCAACACGGAGTCATCCTCGTTTTCATCAATCTGCCGGTGTCGGCATTAGTTTTTTTTTTTTTTTTTCTTTTTGTTTGAGCTTGGTTGTGCTGCGGCCTCAGCTGTTTCGTTGTATCGGTTGGTTGATATATTAATATAGCCGGCGAAAGCCTATTTGGAGACGAGGGTAAGATGGGAGCAGCAGCTGGTGGTGCAATCAGAGGATAAGCTGGAATTAGATGCCTCCGCCGGACACGTCAGCTGCACCCCCGTACTTTACACACGCTCGTGCTACTACGAATCTGGGCAGCTTCAGACCCACATGTCCATGATACAGCTCGCTTGCCCTCACGTCTACAAACTACCAGTACTCGCGCCAGTGGAAAATCAGGTTGCGGCCAATCGTGATGTGCTCACTTCTATTTTTAAGTTCGCTCGCGAGGAACGTGCAATACGCACGTGCGGTGTCGTCAGTTTTAGCGACTGCTGCTCATATTACTATTTTACTACCACTTCGAACGTGATTGGTTGCAGCATTTTCCGCATCTGGGGAGATCTTTTCGCTGGACCTATGTTGAACTGAGCCAAATCTAAAATCAAGCTATGCATATTGATTGGTTGCTAACATTTTTTCGATTTTGAGGGAGAAATGGAATGTTTGTGTTTGGTTGGCCACAAAGATGAATTTTGGTGTCGTTCGCACGATGTTTGGTTGCATGCCGTAAAGATGATTTCTCGCTTCTAATTTGCATTACTAACCTAAGCAAAGTGACGAGCAACGACATACCGTAGTTGGCGGGGAGGATCGAACCGCATCTCATCTCTTTCTTGAGTCGCTCCCTCCCGGGCGGCTCTGGAGACACCCTCCCATCTCAAACCCCCCGCCGCCTCCGGCCCCCGCCCCCCGCGCCGGCCGCCGCCGCCCTCTCCGGCCAGGCGGTAGCGGCGCCCTCCGCCGCTGCCCTCTCCAGCAGCGGCGGCTTCCGCCTCAAAGACGGCGGCTAGGATGGCGAGGTGTGGCCCGCTGGGTTCCTTGGGAGATGGGGAACTCCGATGGGAGCACAGGGCGGCACGGCTTTCTGGCTGAGGCCTGAGGTCCTTCATCGCTGTGGCGGCGACGAGGAGGTGGTGCGCCCCCAGCAAGTCTTCGACGAGCTTGGCAACGTGCTGGATAATCGGTTTGAGATCTAGGCTGAGGTTGATCTCGCTAGATGGGTTCAGCCACGGCCAAGGCAGCGTGGTTTGGCGGCTCTTCGGATCTCCATCACATGCAGTCTTGCGCCTGGACTGCCTCTTTCCTCTCCGGCCAATCCGGCATGGAGGCGACTATCAACGTGGGGGCATACTCATCTGCATTGTTGAATAAAGGTGGTTGTCCTAGGGTTTCTCTTGTGTGAAGATGACGACCTACCGGAGGCTGAGCTTTCTTGATCTGGCTAACGTCTTGAGTTCCGGAAGGTTCCCGTCGAATGTAACAGTGCACCTTATGCCTGGAGTTTGCTAGAATGGGTGGTATTCGGTCGTGCTCTCACATGGTTTTATTCTGACCGTTTGGTTCTGGAGGGAGCGGCGCGAAGCTCGTTCTTTCTCGCCACCAGGTGACATTTTGATCCATGGTGAAGCCAGAGGTGGAGAATATCATGGAGGCTGGATTGGAGGACTAGCAATGGAGGTTTGAATCTCTGCGTCTGTTGAGGAACTTGCTTGGTGACATAGGCATCCCTAATGGGCCCGCCGAAGAAGGTACCCGGGGTTCTACTGAAGGCCCACGACCCGAAGGATAAGAAGATTCGGAAGTCCAAGATACTATTATGGAAAGCTAGAGTTGTAATAGGAAGCATTATTTGTAATCTTGCGGGACGGGTTAGAAACCCTCCCGGACTCGTAAACTCCGTGTATCACGAATCCCTCGGCTCCACCTCCTATATAAGGGGAGTCGAGGGACAAAGAAAGGATCGAATCATTGTTTCACAAACCCTAGCTTTTACATCGTCGAGTACTTTTCGGCTGAAACCTTCGAGATCTACTTGCCCTCTACATCCAACGAAACCCTAGTCTACTACTTGTAGGCATTGACAAGTTAATACATTGTCACTTGGTGTTCCAGGTTTCACAACAGCGGTATGTTAGTGGGGGCGGCATCACATGTGAAGTTCAGAGTCTTAACTTTCAGGGTGAAAATCCAAGGTCTAGCCTTAATTAGTTGTACCTGGCAATGGCCTTGTTAAAGGCATTGTTTTGAGATCGAGACTATCTTCGGGTGAAAATCTAAATCTTTGATCGTGCAACGGCGATGCTTATGCACTGTTTTCTTTTTGGAACGTCGCTTTGGAGAGACCGGAGTTCGGTGTTGTCTCGATGGTGGTTGTATTGTTGTTGCTAGGGCTGAAACTCCGTAGTGAAACTTTTATTTCTTAGTTTCTTTTTTTTGGCTATGTGGATCTCGTGTTGTCATTAGAATATTGCGTTGTTGCAAAAGCTAAATATAATTGATATCTCTTGATATTAATATATTCTCTTTATTAAAAAACCTAAGCAACGTACTCAATGGCTGAGTCCAACAGTAACTGTGTTGCCGCATGATGTGACTGGTGGCACCGCCGGCACTAGCTCGGCCGTGTCTAAGCACCTCGCCGATTGTTGAATGGTCATTGAGCTGTAGCGATTAGGCCGGCGAGCTTCCGGCAGCGAACAGGGCCGCGACAAACAGCAACAACCCTAACCTCGTCTACTTCAATGACGCCGCGACAGAGCATGAATCACCAATTCTGTTTACTCCGGTGGACAAGGACGAGCATGAAGCAGAGGAAACAGAGATGCAGACCATGATAAAGTTGAAGTGCATAACAATCATCGATCCATTGCCCCAACTCCCCAAGGCGCAGTAGAAATAGGGAAATCGTTGGACTAGATTTTTCACCAAAATTGATGAAGTCTGGCTCATGTCCGGCGCGGCCGTCGCCCGCAAGCAGCTCGGCGATCGGAATCTGAAGTTTCAGTGACCGAACACGATAGGCTTCTCAGTAGCCGCCTGGTATCAGGAGAAAATGACTCTACAAATATTCAGATCATTCGGTATTCTGAACTCTGGTTGATAATTTCCATTGTCTCTATCTTCCTTGTGGCCCTCGCAGTTCAAATATTCCAACACAAAGCATCAACGAGGAGGTTTCATTGCAAAGCAGATGCTGAAACACGCGCTCGCTCCGGCTGGTCTTGAAGACGACGACCACTTGGCCGTGAGTCCTCACCAAGATGTGACTACTGCCGCCTCGGGGTGTCGTTTCTCACTTTCAAGACCGGCCGCTCATTGTCCTGACGACCACGAGGCGGCGAGTCAGCAGCCCGTACAACCATCGCGCCTGCTCGTGGAAACCTTCAGATAAATTCAGTAGCACTAGCTTGATGCGTATAAAGAAGTGGATGCCCATGGCGGCCACGAGGATGCGACCGACTAGCCCTCGGCGAACCCGGTGGCACTATGCGCAAGCGGCCTGGCGGTGCACCGGCGGCCTTCAGCTTCTCGATGGCGAGCGCAGCGGCACGGAGGCGGGCAGAGGAAGAGGAGAAGGGGATTAACGAGACTGAGAGGAGGATACGGGGTTCTAAGAGCATCTCTAGCGGAGCTTGTAAACACGCGAATTAAAAATTTGGAGTTCAGTTCACCAAACTCGTGTTTACGGATCGAAAAAATCTTGTCACATAGCATAATCCGTAAAACAAGAACTGAAAACTGAATTTGAAATGTTGCGGGGAAATTGATCGATGATCATATATATATATATAGATGGATTTGATGCTCAGATTGAGCATCGAAAGTTACATAATTCGAGAAATTAAACCTAAATTACTAAGTACACCGCCGGGCGCTACTAATTTGAACCAACATGCGGCCTAAATAATGGCCTATGCGCGGCGGTGCCGGCGATGGCGGAGCGTCACAGCGGCAGACGGCGTCGACGCTAGCTTCGAGGAGCTTCACTCCTGCTCGGCGTCAAGCTCGACTATCTCGAGCTTGACGCGGCGGACGCGTTCCTCCCGGTGGGTCACCTTGTAGGTTCCACTTCCGACGTTCCGCGTCGGTGCGGAACAAAGGGGGACGCGGCGGCGAGTCCCCGCCGCCCAATCCGGCGCCGTGGCCTACTGAGCCGCCACAGGAGGCCATCGCGCCGCTTTGGAATGTGGATGGGTGGTTGCGGCCTGCTCGATTGCTCACCGGAATACGTGGGAGGCGGCGGCGGCGGATGGATTGGAAGCGGCGGAGGGGAGTAGGGTTTAAAAACCGAAGTCCCCTCCGCGGCCCTTTTAATACGGGGCGGCCATGTAGTTTCTCGGGGGCCCGATCTCGTTATACGGGCCAAGCCGCGAGTTCGGGCTCCGTTCTGGCCCAATTTTAGCCCAAACCCGTATTATCGCTGGAGTTTTTCAGTTTTCGCCTCTTTTACGGGGCTGTGCTAGAGATGCTCTAAGAGCTGCACGCCAGAGCCACACCGGCGTATCCCCCTATCTCAGCCTGATAAAACAGCCAAATCGAACGTTTCTCTAAGGCTAACTTTTAAGCCGCTTTAAACATCATACGATGCAACAATTTGGTGCGGGCAAGTCCACCAAACTGCCAACATTTGACCCAGTAAGAACAAGTAAAGGTTTCACGAGCAACCAATCACATCCTTCAAGTACACTCGTGTACGACTTCCTGGTTAATTAATTTTATTAGCGTTTAGATGTGCCTAATAAGATGAATAAGTGTTTGTATCGTCGCTTCGTTCTAAATTAGTTGTCGCATTTTTTGATTGGATTTCACATTTTTTGCTTTGAAGTTGTGCATTTTCGACACATATTACCTTATTTAGTGAAACTACTACCATAATATTTTGATTATTACTGTTATATAGGGCATGCGTCATACGTCGATTCGGCGCAACAAAATGCGTAAATACTGGACAGTGTCATCGATTCCACGCTGTTCTCTTAATATTTTTGAATCCCGTTCATCACCCGACACCTTGCCCAGTAGACACGAATTAGAAAACAAGGGTGCAATGCTTATAAAATGTGTAATTTTCACAAATTTTCACTCGGCGGATAATTAATGTCACAAACGCATAATTAGAGAGTAAAAAGTAGAATTCACTTTTTTTCTTCAACAAGCGAATCTACAAATTGAAACGTAGGTAGATACATATGTACATATACCAAATTTTGACCAAAGCCGCGATAACAAATATAAAACCGAGGAAGCAGTTGCGAACTAGTATATCAACAACCACGGTAATAGAGAATACGCAAAATATGTCGACCATGTGTGTTATGTGATGTAGAGATGATGATTTAGAAATAATCTCGAGTATCTTGAAACGTGGAAACCAACGTAGGGCCAATTTGGAACAAAGGAAAAACATATGAATTTTGGAGATAGGATTTATATAAAAAAATTCCAATGGCATCGTTTGAAACAAAGGAAAAAAAATCACGATTCCTATGAAATTCGTGTTGGAGGAGTACTAACATGAGGTACCACCTCATGTTGACCTCATGTTTTCATCTCCTCACCCTCGCGTCTAAGATTTCTGTGCTTTTCTTAATTATTTAACATTAGATACAAGAAGTATTGCTGTTGCGATCCCTGGCTTCTCAGAGGTTTGACGGTGCGCGCATCGCCCGTGTGGGGCCGCCACCGCCCACCCTTTTTTTCTGCGTTATCATCTCAGGTCTCAACTCGGGCTGATCCATTCGTCACCGCAATTGAGAGAGAGAAGAGCGGGACGGAGCTGTAGCATTGCCGTCCACCTCGCCGGAGCCGGCGACGCCGTGGCTCTCCGCGGCGGACAAAGGGACGGCGAACGAGCCACGGACGAGAAAACTACTTAGGGTGGGTGCGGGTGTGCAGGGCTCGCCGCCGCCGGAGATGAACGGGTTGCGGCGGACCTTGGGGGGACGCTAGGGGCTATGGAGGACCGGCGGAGGTGGAGCTTTGGACAGTGCAAGGCGGGGGCGGTGGTGGTAAGTTCTTCTTATTCCTCTTCGTTCTAAGATGCCCCTGCAGCTAGGGTTCTCGGCGGGCGGCGGCCGCCCCTACTACTCTCGCCCTCGCGACCACCCACCAATGGAGTACACCATGGAGAATGCCCAGTTGCCCACGTAGTGGGAGCGCCAAGCTGTCTGGAACCGGCGTGATTAATAGGGAGAGTGGTGGTGGCGGCATGGAGGTGGTGCCGTGGGGGACAGCCGCCGTTGCTGGGGCAGAGGTAGTAGTGGACATCGGCGTCGGCGCGTCGCGGATCTGCTGCGTGAAGGCTACTGAGGGGACGGCCTGGGAGAGCAAGGTGCGCATGTAAGGACGTCTGGGACCAGCCCTGTGGATCAACATGGTGCGCATGAGCGAGATGCTTCCTTGGTCCCTCCACCATGTCAAGGAGGCCTACATGTGCGGCTTCTGAACCAGTAATTTCCACCCCCTTCGTCAATTCTGCACTAATCCACCCATCCTTCCTAGCTCTTTTCTCCATCCAAGTTCCATCCCTTGGTTTAGGGCTTTAGGCTGTCGAAAGGTGAACACTAAATTTTCTACTGATCTAGATATTATAGTGATGCTAAGTGCTATAAAAAGGGTAAAAGATTTCTTCAAAGAGATGGCAAAGTCGAATTAAAAATTGGAATATTAGAGCTTAGCTAATTAAAATATGCTAATATATGATACAACAAATGGTGTGCAACTTGCAGCAAATTAGTTCAGAGCTGATACAAAAATAGCTTTGCTAATTTTATATGCAGTAGTTGCAAATTTATATATTGTGACGTTACCAATTAGTCCACATCGTTTGTTGGTACTGAACAATTCTTGGCTATGGGGTGTCTCCTACCTAATTTCCTTTCTTATTTGAGAATATAGTCCTGCTGCAAATTCATTCAGTTCTTCTGCATTTTCTCTCAAAAATATAGAACCACATATTGTGGATGAATCAACTCTTGGTGCAAATACATATTATGAATTAAAAAAATTCCCTTACTGTGATACCAACATCAACATTGACACTAGGGTTTGAGGGCCATGATGGCCATTTATGCAACCGGATGAGTTTCCTCTGCTGATGATAAAAACATGGACATCGACTCTAGGTGTTAAGGCCGCCATGGCCACTGATGCGTGTGGCTACAACATAAGGTGTATGTGATTTTAATCAAATCATTTATATCTTGGTTGGAGTTCTGATTTGTCTACAAACCCCATCAACGTTTACTTTACGTATTTTCAATGTCACCTGGTTATCTTATCCGTGCCATTTTTGCTCCTCATTCAGCAAAATCCATAGAAGCGTGGCTGCTTAGTAATGTATTCAGAAGGTTTTTGTTAGTTCAGTACTTGCAAAAGGTTGCTCCATTTTGTCTGTAAGGTTGATGCTTTCATCGTATTTTCAGAAATATAGTTTCCTTTTTATGATATCTTCTATACCTTAATATTATGTCTTCGCTACAACCTACTCACAACTCATGATGTTAAAGAATAAACTTTAGCTGGACTTGAAGGAAACACGTCAATCCTTCCTAATTCACATCTCTTATTGTCTTGGGAGTATCTACTTCGAAATGAATATGCATGGTACATATCTCTGTTGAAGACAAAGAGAAATATCTCATAAGAAGATCAGTACTTCCGGAAAGTTGAGCTCACTTGTTTTAGTTGTTTTTTGTATATCTCATAAGAAAATCTGTTTTTTTTTTTAATCTTAGATCCAGATTAGCAGCTTGTGAACTGGCCATGTTAATGTTACAGAAAATGATACGAGCTCAGTGGAGCAAAAAAATCAATTTTACTACAATTTTGCCTGCCATAGCATCAACACAGGTTTTGTCGGAATGAATTTAATTATGTCCTCATTATTAATGTTTACATTTAGATGTGTATCTTACTTTCTTTCTAGAGGATATGTGTTATCGAAGGCCACATGTAGGCAGAGATATTGTATAACACTCTAAAGTTTGATGTTCTATAGCGGATTCTTTTCCACAAAATAAAATTAATGTTTGTACCTTTCACATGTACCCGTCATTCTGAAGTTTGATGTTCCCAAAGGATTTCTTTTTGACAAAACTTGGTGTATATCTGTATCTCTGATATATTCATTGGTATGTTTTTTTTATTTTACTTCTGCTTTGTCAAGGCCATAAATATGTTGAGGCTAGGAATATTCAGCTAGGAAGATGGGAGTAGAAGAGGAGCAACGCGAGATGGCTTGTGCAACATGAATAGAGCTGCCGCTCCAAACATAGGTGAGCTACTTCATCTTTGACTTTTTTTTTCTGGTATTTTAGACATGATTTTACAAGGAGAGAAGGATATGCTTCTCTGGTGCACTAAAATTAGTCCTAAATAATTAGCTTCCATATGGAATTGTTGATGCCTGCAACCGATAAGATCCCGAAGTTTACTTATTAGTTGTATACTTTTATGATATTGTTATTGAGCTTGATCATTGGATGGGTTTATTTGATGCTGATGGGGTGGCGGTATTGCCCGTCGTGATTCTGTGGAGTCGTTAACGGTCATGCTTAATAGATGTAATGTGTTGGTTAAGCAGTTCAGGATGACATAGGTTTCTCGTCTGGCGAATTGAGCTTGCTGCTCAGCCTATTCGGCATTAGAATTGCCGGGTCTCATTCGATCGATCCTAATGCCTATAGGCCCTCCTATGACACTTCGGTCGTCCGTCTTGATTCTTGGTGATTTTGATGAAAGGATATAACCTTTGCAAACCGCTCTTATGTTTTGCAGTATCCTTTGCTTTTCTCCTTATAGTGATAAAGGTTTTTTGGGGGGTATGGAAGTATGTGAGTGTTCATGGTGGTGTATCTGGTGGTCGAGCTGAAGTTAGTATGTTGTAGTATTATACTGTTACAAATATCGTTATAGCATGGGTTGATAAGAAATTTCAGAAAGAAAAGTGATGTTTTTTTGTTGAAACGACAACGCGACAGTCTGAACATCATGTTATTATTTTTGCTTTTATCCACCATTTGGCTTATCCACCTGTGCTAATCTAGAGTGTCTTTCCGTTATAGAGAACAAGCTTGTGAACTTCAGGCGTTGTATATCTCTCCAAACCGCAGGTGCGGTACTTCTATCTCCCTGTAATTTTTATGTGCCTCGGATTTACAGAACCTTGAGAGAGCGCTGGGCAATGGACTGAATCCTCTCTACATACTTAACTCACGACACTCAGGTCGGTGTCACTGGTTGTACATGTTTGCATCCACCGTGTGGGTGGCCACCACCACAAACTGCTGTGGAACCTGGACCCTTGGGATGTGGCCTCTCTTGCGAGTCAGGAAGAGATGGTAGAATAGAAACGTAGGGAGATGGACTGTCGAACCGAGAAAGTAATTTGCGCTACCTAACAGGAATGAGCAAATTGAATTGATCTGGAAGGCTTTTTTTTTTGTATTCTCATGATGATTCTACGAGGGGTCGGTTATACATCTGTGGCGCGCTAGCAAGTGCTAAATAAGTCTATCGTGTATTAACCCAGTTGTGATTTCAAAGTTTAATGCTACATAGCTTTTAAATTGGCATTCTCTTAGTTCAGTTTGAGTGGCAGTATAAAAAGTTGATCCGCCTTGCCAAGGACAAAAAGTCGAGCTCTTAATTGATGCCTCTTGTGTGTATCCTTTTTTTAGTATGATTCTAGACTTAAATATTCTTTTTCTAACTACAACTGTTTACTTAAAGGATTGCATGCCACAAGGACTTCAATAGTTGCAGTTATCCTATTGATAGTCTTCACCAATGCCCATGCTATCAACATGTATGGTTGCATATTCTATTTGGAAGGGCTATGGACCACAATCAATTGAAGATAAACGGAGGCTATGTATGTTGTTGTGAAGCCTAAATTTTAATTCTGTTGTTTAGTCTCCAAGCCCTATACACCAAATACTAAGAACTTCGATAGTGGGAATTCTGCAGATTGTATGTTCTGAACTTATAGGTGAACTTGGAGATGTTCCTATGGATCTCGATTATATGAAATGTTTCCTTGGTTGGCATTTCATGAGTTAATGACTTTCGTACTTTTCATGCGTTCTAATGTCTTCATGTTTTCCATCTCAACTTACTGCTTTTCCTTTTGGCAGGATGTAGATTCAGAACACTTTGAGACATCACCTCTTTATGCCAAAGGGAATTGATGATGATGTGACAACATGAAGCTAACAAGGTCTAGCAGATAATTATAATGCAGTGACGAGTGAAAATGAGAGAGCACTACCAGAGAAATGCTACATAGCTTTTTAAGTGGCATTATGTTAGTTTAGTTTGAGCGCAAGTGTAAAAGTATGTCTTTCTCACATCCTTAAAAACGTTAAAAAAAAGAGCCCTTCACTGATGCTTCTTGTGTGTATGAGTGTCTCCTCCGGTTTTACTTACGATTGTAGACTTAGCATATTCACTACTATAGAACAATCAATTTTATCTTTATCAGTGTGAGATGGACAAGAGACGATTACATCACTGACATCATATGCATGCATCATGTTTTTTGAGTTAAAGTATAGACTGCATGTGATATATAGACCAGGTTCTTATTTATTGTGGTCATGTAGTCCACTATGATATATCAGACGTATAGATGTATTTGAGTGATACAACGTTTGGCAGGCGGCGCGGCGAAGCGCGCTTGCCCATCTAGTTTAAATAACGGTTTTTGAAGTGTTCCTATAGAAATCTAGGGTACATGGCATAATTTTTCTATTCTTTCCATGGACCTACTCGGTCTGATGTATTAGTACGGGAAAAGGTAGAGGTTGTTTTGTGACATGTACCGCAGCGAAATCACATCGCAATAGTTTTTGTCTGTTCGTCCTCGCATTACCTAGATACACAGGGAGGACCACACGATCCCGTGCAACCAAGAATCATTCGTTCGTAGTAGTACAAAAATATGCGTAAACTATCCGGCCCCTCGCGCCTCCAAGGGGACGTGACGCCACTCCAAACAAACAGAAAAAAAAGGCCGCACTCATTAACCCCCACTGACAACCGGGCCCCATGCCACCCCGGTCCCACGTGCCAGAGAAGTAACTGCCACCAACCCCGGAGGTGGTCCCGGGACCAGATCAAATCGACAGCTGGGCCCACGGCTTGCCTCACGGGACAAACAAACACGCCACAGTGGACGCCATTCCTCGCCCGGGCCCGCATGTCATCCGGACGCGGCTCGAGGTACGCCCAATCTGGGTACGGACGGCCGGATGCGCGGGCGCCGATCGGACGGCCAGGAGCAGCCCGTGGGATATTATCGCGTCCACGAATAATATAAGGCTACGACGAGTCAACAAGAGTGAGGAAAATCACGGGGAAAAAAACTGCGGACAAGAGAGGAAGCGAGCGCTGCAGCAGGAGCAGCAAGGTGAAGGTGAGATCTCCAATCCTTCCAGAACCTTCCGGATTCGTCGACCCCTTCACCAATTCCCAGCCGCTGCAGATGCGCGCGGACTGCCTCTAGGTGGCGGCGGCGGAAGGGAGCTTCGACAGACAAGGGGGCCTGCCTTCATACGTACGTACGGCTGGGGCCTTCGTCCGCGCGTGCGCAGCCAGTTCCTCGATCTACCGCGAGGTGAGCTCTCCCCGACGCTTCTAGATCCCTTCCGGGTGCTCATCGGTTGCATTGACTCTGATTCGCGCTCGCGCCTGGGGGGTTTTTGTGGGGCTGCTCGACTCAGCTGCTAAAATTCAGCTCGATTTCGTCAGTCCAAGTGACGCTGCCGGGTATCTCCAGCAATTTTTCTTCGTTTCATCTCGCTGAGTATTATAATGATTGGATTGGATTCGGTAGGTGTGCGCGCGCGCGCGGGCGTGCGTGGTCCGTCTCCACATGTGGGTGGATTAAGCGTCCCGAATTTAATTCACTCTGATGCTTACTGCTTGTTAGTGCTACTGCTTGCTTACTTCGATTTCCTCATGGAAGTGCCCGCATCGCATCAAGCTTGATCGGCTGAGCCGCTGGTTGGAACTGAATTAACTGCTAGCCTTGGGCCTTTTCTAGCTTTGTTAGTTCTAGATGCCTCTGACTGTACGCGATGGTGGAGGGGAATCCCATTGGATTGGATTTGTGTTGCTCTAATGAGTACCGGTTTACGGATTTCGACCTGCCTGTTGTTTTACTATTGCAATTTGCAAAGTGAACCCTACTTCTGGGGTCGTTTTTTTGGCGTTCCAGCCATTTCACTTCTACTATCATCTTCTGCACGTATGTCAGTATGATCCTTCTGCGCTTTGGAATAGAATGAAGACGGTTTTATTTTCGGTAGTACTGAAGAATGGTATGGAATTTCATGAGCACACATTTTCTTACTAGTTTTTTCAGTGATTAAATATTGCACATGCATATATTTTATGATTATAAGTAAGCCTTCTTCATTTACTGGATACGGCACTCATAATTTGGCCCCTCCTGAGACAATGCTTCTTGCTCTGGTACTTTTGTATCCAAAACTATGAAATGTGCCAATTTAGTGCTTTTGCCCATGCTTTGCTGTAAAACCCATACCAAGTGACTACGCTTAGCTCAGCACTTTAGTTTCTCATCTTTTGGCAAAAAGTCCTGTTATGTTTGGTTTCTTTTGTTTGTTCTCAACTGGAACCTTGGTGTGTCTACTTCCTTATGCACTGGTGTGAACCTCTAAGATTTATTTGCAGGCTAGCTTTTCCATTTCTTGAAAAATGGGAAGAAGCCAATTTCTATGTATAATAGAGCTTTCTTTGGCACCTCATAAATCTTAATTCTTGTCCATACATACATTTCGCAATTTGATACGTCATAAATATTCCATAACCTCTTATCCTCAACCATTACTAGTATACCAGTCCATCTTCAATATCAATACAACTGGAATTGAGATATCTAATCAGAGAAACCACAATTATTGTGTTGTGTAAATGTGCGATGCATTTTTTTTTTGTGTAAGCCAAAATCACAGAAGTTGTTGCCTGCAGTTTATTCATTGTCATTTGCTGGATTTGTTTTGAGTTCCTCATAAATGTAGTACTTAAGGCCAAGGTTTTTTGAGTCGCCGAGCCAATCGAGTTGTCAGCCCTCATGCTCGGTGATTAGTTGACGAAAGTTGCTGTATAGTCGCTGGGTAGTCACGAGTCGCCCTGATTTTGAGAAAACGACTTGGTGATTAGTCGGCGGCAATACAGCAACCAATCAGCAACTCAAAAACCTTACTTAACGCCATTTCTTTCTTTCTCAGTAAACAGCTCGCGTCTTTGTTAATTTTGCATTGTCTAATATCTTACTCTACCTTCAACAGTTCTATCTGGTAGGACTAGAAGAATCTCTCCAGAGAAGTTGCTGCCCTTTGTTGTTCAGTACGTTTGCCTCAATTTTTGAATTCTGGAGAAGAGCTGCATCAGTTCACTGTCAAGATGTCCATTGAAGAAAGGAAATTAAATTTGATAAACAAGACCACTGCATTAAATCCTAATGCGGTGGAGTTTGTTCCTTCATGCCTCAGATCTGTGAGCGATGCTTCAAACAGACCCGACACAACCAAGTTTCATGTCTCAGGGTCCTCGAAGGATACCAGTGCAGACAAACCAGAGTCCGCTGTACCAAGTAACCCTGATGAAGAAGCACATCGGTACTGGCAAGACCAGCTTCCAGATGATATTACCCCTGATTTCAATGTTCTTGGACAAGATGAGACTCCTGGACATGACAGTCTTTCACTCGCGGGCTTGTCAATGAACGATGGATTTGCCTCTTCAATATTTTCTCCAAACCAGACACCAAAAATGCACCATGCTTCTCCTTTCGTTAGGGACGCACTAGGTGCACGCGCAAGAATTGAATTTTCTGGCCCAGAACAGCCACAAGGTACTATTATGAGTCCAACTGCAAGTACTATGAGTCCAACTGCTGCTCCCTGGGTAAAGACGGTAAGAAATGGTGGACAATATGGTGGTGCAAACAGAAGGGATGCTAGTCACTACAATGGAGATTCTAGCATTGGTACATTTATTTATGAGTGTAATTTTCTTTAAGGAAGGTGATTTTATAAACGCTAACCTCTCCCCTTGGAATTCAGGATCCCCACTGCAGTCTGATGCTTATTACAGAAACCGGCGTAGCTTTAGGTCAACTATGGACATCATGACTCAGCTGGAGGTCTGTCTTCATTAATCCATCATCCAAATCATCTCTTCTTTTTAAATTTCTATCTTCCCAAGGCTCCTACTGTCCCTGTGCTTGGGTTCGCAAGAATCACTAAAAAAAGGAACTTGCTGTGGCTCTAACCAGGTGCCTATTTTCACATTTTTAAGGCTAACTAATGTGTTTTCATTTGGTAGCAAAGTGTTTGCGTTTTTAAAGTGGTAATGAACTGCATAGTGTATGGTTTTACAATTTACGTCTATTATGAAGAAGTTCAATATCAGCTAAGCTCTCTGTTATAGCTTATGACAAAACTTGGAACTTTTTGTAATAGCACCTGTTGTTTGAGTGAGTGTTAGCATAATGAATATACCTTGTTTGTTGTGTCATCCAATTCATGCAAGTGTACACCATCATCATGCACTATTTGGTTATATCCACTCACTAATCTGGAATACATATTCAATTGATTTTGTACTCAATGACGAGCTATAGGAATCTCATATGTCTTGAACTTTTTGGTTGCTTGCTTGCTATCCTTGACAAAATTTTGTGCCAAATGTTTGGCAAGCATCAAATTGAGTCATAGTGATCTGTTAGCCAGATCCAGTCGCACCCACAAGTGTGACAAGGTTTGGCAACAAATATAGTTGTGAAATGTGAGGTATGGTGCTACCATGGTGTAGGCCACAGGTTTGGCGAAGAACCAAACACTGGTCTAAGAAAGTTAAGCATGCCTAACTCATGTGTGGCGAGTTGTGGCAAGTAATTATGCACCATCTTACTACAGAAACTAGCCTGCCATGGTATCTCTACTGAACTATGTACTTAAAACGAGTACTCCTTATGTTATATGAGACTCTACCTACGTATGAGTTACTTGAGTAGTGATGTGAAACCTAAGTATAAACTTGGCGAATTCCTTATGTTGCCCTAATTTGGAACCACTAGACACTTTCTCTTGGTGTACAGGACTACAAGCCACTGATAAAAAATATGCATGTTGTTAGACAGGTAATTATCAGTGCTAGATACACTACTGTGCAACTGATGTATCACTCTCCATAAATGATGTTTTGGTGAATCTTCTAATATCACTTGCTTGCGTTTTCATTGGACTTTCTATGAAGCCCAGAAAACTAGAACGACATCTATTAATAGTTATTATGACAAATCAGTCTGATTATCTGTGGAACAAGTTCATGATAGAAACTGACTTGTAAAACTTATCGTATATTCATTATACAAAGTGTTAATTCTCTGTTGTAGTCATCATGATCTATTAGTTCAGATCAATCAAATTATTTTATACCCTAGAATGTACCGAACATAATTTCATTGATTATTATGAAGTTAATCTCCTGACAAAAAATATCTCCTATTTTATTCACTACAATATAATGATACCTTGGCTCACATATGTACTTTGTGACCTAACAGCCATGTTGAATGTTGATGCCAAATTAGTTATGTGATCTGTCCGTGGGTCAACAAAACCAATATGTTCTAATTTTCTCTGGAATATTCATCTGCATAGTGATCTGCTTTAAACACTTGTTTTAATACTATCATTTGTTCTATAGCAGAATAAAGTTGATGGACGACTCAATCAGAATCTCAGGTCACTGTCATTTGGACATTCAAGTCCTCCATCACCAGTATCATATACTCAAAATGGTCTTGCGAACTATAACAAAGAGGCCTTTGGTCTGCCGCCAAACAGTACATATAGATCTCATTCAGCTATATTCACAGATGATATGATTTCACCTTCAGCTGGCCGGGAACGTTTATCCCTAGATTCTCCAAGAGGGAGGTACAAGACAACTAATTTGCCTGTTGTTGGTCTTGGTTCAAGCAGAGGCTCTCAGCTGCTGGGTGGCTCATACAATGGTAATCATGGTATGGTCTCAAACAGTACACTGCAAAACACTGCTGGAGTTCAAACAGGACCAACTTGGCTTGAAACAGATGCTACGGGTAGTGTTGTTGAATTATGCTACATGTTTTTTCATGAATCTGTGGCATCTTTCATGCCTAGTTGCCTTATTGTTTGAATTTTCTTATGACAGCGAACATGTTTTCGGAAAAGGATGACATTCATGATTTTGCAAGTCTAAGACATGCACTTCTTGAACAGGTAGATATATTACGGAGTACATTTTTTGGTAGAAGATGTAATACTCTGAGACACTAGATTATTGAAATTGAGCCCAAATTGTGGTGCATGCTTTTTATTTTCAATAGCATAGCCTTTTTTTTTTTATCTGTAAGAGAATATATATGGTAATGTTAAGTTAGTAAAAGTAGTCATTGTGAAGTACTAAAATAGTTCAGATAATTCAATTATGTCACAATTTTTCATTACTAGCATCTTCTGTTATACTGTAGTATAAGATGATTGTCACTTTGCATTTAGTAACAGTTGCAAAAACCTAGACCCGGAAATTATAGTTGCTCATGGTTGGTAGAATGAAATCACTACCCACTAAAATTACATTGCGTTGTCACTTGATATATGACAATACAAGAGTTCTTTGTAATGTGATCTCTAGCACGCTACATTGAGTTATAGACTAGTTATATTTTATATGGACCATTTCACTGTAAATATTAAATTTTGTTTTATGTTTCCTGTCGGTCATATAAGAACTGCACGTGAATCTTAAATACCCTGATTTTAGCGTTCATTTATGTGCCAGCTCAGTAGTAGCTTCTGAAAATACTGTTTGAATTGTGTGTATTTTTTTTTCGACTTCTGGTTATGTTTGCTCACGGTGCTGCCATCCACTGAAAATTTTAGCAGGATAGGCAAGCTTTTCTAACTGGTGGCAATCCTTTAGCAAAGGAACTAAATATTAAGGAGCTATACTCTATCCAAAGCAGATTAGATCAGGAGAAGGCTAGAGAAACTTTATATCAGCAGAGGTCAGCACCAATTTCTCCATGATGTCATCGCTTATTAATTGATCGTCATGTTTATATATATTCTTATGATGTTACTCCCGCCGTCCCTATGCATGTGACATCCTTGTTTTTCGTGTTTTAACTTTGACCGCTAATTTGACAAATAATACATGTGTCACGTGTTATAAAAATTAAACCATTAGAAACTTTATTCGAATACAAATTCAATGCTATAAATTTGGTAACATATGATCTACTCCCTCCGTCTATAAAAGGATGTCGAATATTTATCTAAATTTGGATGTATCTATACACTAAAAAGTGTCTAGATACGTCTAAATTTAAACAAACTTGTGACATTCTTGTATGGACAGAGGTAGTATATTTTGCTTGTCAAACTCAGACTTCGAAATAAATGGGGATGGAGTGAGTATCGTTGTATAATTAACACATCTACACATACAAACTGTTCTGTATGTAATTTTGCACAATTCAAACTTCAAATGCCACACCAGGCTTTCTTGGTGAGCACGCAGTGGCTGGGCTTTTTATCCAAGATTACACTAGAACTCCATTTCGAGAGAACGCAAAAGCTTGCATCTCAATATATTTAACATTAGAAGATTATATTCTTAAATCATGATCTGTTTGCATGTATTTTTTATTTATAAAACTTATTTGAGATAAGAACTGTGCTCAGATACCGTCAACATAGTATGTTCATTATAGGGAAATACTATAATTCAACCCGTACAGATAGCTCGCATTGGTGTTTAAGATCTTGAAATTCAACAGTTAGTGGCTAGATATTTTGTGTACCTTTACCCCATTAAGGAGTATTACTATGTACCTCCTTTTGAGGTAGCGCTGTAGCTTCATACTGTTACTCAATAAATCAGGACCAATCGCTGCCCATGTATATGGTAGTTCAGTACCCCACAAATGGATAAACCCTGATGCTCTGTTGTGCCATAATTCTCACAGCATGATCTATCTGTTCAAGAATGCTAAAAGAATTGTACACAAAAACTAATGCATTTGCCTGCTTTCACCAGATTCCAAATGCCAGAGTTGCAAGGTCTCATCCAGGAGCAGAATCCCCCCATCGACCTTTGTGGTCTTCATGCAAGCGAGGCGATGCAAGTCCTGAACTATGAACTCAACAACCGGAGGAAGATTGCTCGCTCCACCGGCCGCAGACTCCAAGCCATCATAATTGCAAGCGCCCGGACCCCTGCAAGGATGACCGCTGCTGTGGAGCAGTACCTGATGGAGCACGGCCTTCAGTACACGCAGGCGCAGCCAGGCATCTTCCGCGTCCTGCTGCAGTGAAGTACTAGCAAGATGTCGGCAGGCTCTAGATGTTTGTTGGACACGATCTGATGAAAGAAAAAAGACAAAAAAAAATGACCTGTACTTCTGTATATGGCAGAGATGAGTAGCAGAATAGAAAATGATACAGCAACAATAGTGGGTTGTAATGTCGGTATATCAAGTTTTTTGTCAGCAAATATGTTGTAAAATTTGCGGAATTAGGTGATATGTTCTTTCACAGTGATTGTGGAAGTGTTGCATCTCATTCTATGGCGGTGTTGAACTATGTGTCTACGTTATGACCAGCTGACGACCTGCAGGGCTTTTGTGTAGCTGCCCACAAATTATCCCGACCGAAGAAGGTACATTCCCTGACGTCGTTCTACGGTTCTCCTTTGAGGCTTTGTTCGGTTCCATGGGTTTGCTTTCACAGGTGGTTTACATCCAGGTGGGACTATAGTTGATCCCTCCCTGTCACTCTTTTCCCCGCGAGGGTTTTAGAGCATCTCCAGTCGCTCCCCCAGGGTTTTAGAGCATCTCCAGTCGCTCCCCCGAGAGTCCCCCAGTACCCCTTTCTTATTCGCCAGTGCTGCCTTTTTCTCCCACTTGTCCCTCAAGAGCCCAAATTCTGTTGGATTGGCCCGTTTTCCACTCTCTTTCACAAGTTCTCTCTCCCCACCTCTCCGCCGTGCTCTCCGCCACCTTCACCACCGCCTCCCCTCCACTTCTCCCCCGTCCATAGAAAAGCTATTCGCCGCCGCCTCCACCACCGCCTCCCCTCCACTTCTCCCCCGTCCATAGAAAAGTTATTCGTCGCCGCGCCAACCTCCTCTGTGCTGCCCGCGGCTCTGTGGCTATTCGCCGGTCCAGAAACTCCATGGTCGACTGCATTTCTACCGCGACCCCGAGGTGTTCAGCCTTTTGCCTGCTCGGCCATGGAATGGGGCTAAAACTACAGGCTTTCGCCGAGCCGATGGAAGAGGAGGCTGAGGCTGACACCAAGGAGGACGAGGAACATATGCAGACCTCACCTGCCTGGCCGGCATGTGCGCGCGGAATGAGAAGCCGCGTCGTGGCAGCTCGACGCGAGGTCACCGGAAGTACAAGCCAAGGCAGCGTATGGAGGGCTACTGCATGTTGTACGCCGACTACTTCGCCGATGAACTATTGCACGGCACGTGCGGTAGCCGGATGAGCCGGACTCTCTTCCACGACATTGTGGAGGCTCTCCAAGTTTATGATCCCTACTTCAAATGTAAGAAGGACTGCACCGGCATGGTAGGATTTTTCTTCACTGCAAAAGTGTACAGTGGCTATGAGGTTGCTCACATACGGAGCTCTGGGTGACACAGCCGATGACTACCTGCACATGACCGAGCCCTTGATTGCTTGTACAAGTTCTCCAAGGTTGTGGTGGTTGTGTTTGAACCAACATACTTGAAATCACCCAATGCCCAAGACATTGCTCGGATTCTTGCAATATATGAAGCAAGAGGATTTCCCGGGATGCTTGGAAGCATCGACTACATGCATTGCAAATGGAAGAACTGCCCATTTTCTTAGCAAAGAATGTACAAGGGCCACGAGGGAGGTTGTATTGTCATACTTGAAGCAGTAGCCACTCATGATCTCTGGATTTGGCGCTCCTTCTTCAGTATGGCAGGATCCCACAACGATATCAACGTGTTGGATTGTTCCCCTATCTTTGCCAAGCTTGTCGAGGGTCATGCTCCTCCAGTGGACTTTGAGATCAATGGGCACCACCACAACAAGGGATACTACTTGGCAGATGACATCTATCGAAGATGGTCAACATTTGTGAAGACTATCTCGATCATCTTCTCCCAAAGCATGCCAACTATGCCACACAACAAGAAGCTTGCTGAAAGGATGTCGGACGGGCATTTGGTGTGCTCCAACAAAGATTTGCAGTTGCAGTTGTCCGGTTCGCCGCCATGGCATGGTCGAAAACTCAGATGTGGAAGGTGATGAGTGCTTGTGTGTGCTTACACAACATGATCATTGAGAACGAGCGAGATGACCCAGAGGTTGAGAGCGAGGAACCATATTTTCAAATAGGGTCCTCTTGCAGAGCCTGATCACCAGGCACCGACATCGTGTGCTGCCTTCCTTACCATGCGTCAGAAGATCCAAGACCCCCATTGTGGTGACCCTGCATACCACTGCATGTTGTAGTATGCCAGTCGTTGGCATAACATGTGCGAAGTACCATTCTGCACATATTACATCCCTCAGAGTGATACAATAGAAACATAGCTGGTCTTTATTTCACTCGCTTAATATTACAAGCCATATATGTAGATCATATTAGAGCTCCTCCTGGGTCCAGAGAGGATAACTCGTTAGTTCGAAATTAACCTTACTTAACCTATTAACTAAAGGTCGTAGCAAACTAAGTACCATTACTATTCGAGCAACTAAATACTATAGAGTTCGGTGTTGCTCGACTACTACTACTCGCGATGCCTAAACGTTGTTCCCTTCTGGAACCTCTTCGGCTCCGTAGACGATAAGGTAGTCCACCCCTTCTACCCCTCCGGATAGATCTCGTTCTTCATAGCAGATCCCATCTGATCCTTCCACTCTGTCACTGGCCTCCTCCAGGTGATTCAAGCAATCTAAGCAAGAGATTATAACAGGGATGAGTACGAGCGTACTCAAAAATTTCATTATAGGAAAGAGGTGTTTTATGCACTAGCTACGGTACTAGACCAGAAAATCATAGGCAAATGCAGGTTTTTGTAAGCATTTCTTCAAAAGGTTACTTTTATTCTGAAGAGCTATGTCCGTCAGCCTCACCGGGTGTCTAGAACTTAATGGAGTTCCTTTTCGACTGTGTTCGCAGTTCCAAACCCGGAACAGGGAGTGACAGGTCACGATTTGATACACTCTGCAGAGGTGTGTTGCTTTACCCATAAGAGATCTTAATCTTGATGCCAACCGGGCAGCTTTTCCGTCCATACTTCCGTGGTGTGATGCCCGGTATAAGGTCCTAGCCAATTCATTGCATTTCTCCGCGACCCCGCACACCCACCCTTGTTGCAGTTCCGACCTTGGGTCCTCGCCGGTCTGCTCCGACCTCGACTAATATCCCCGTCGGTCAGCATACCCCATTGGGTATCATCCGACCTCGATACCTTCGCCGGTCTTCTGCAACCCATCATAGACCACATTACCGTCAGGACTTAAAGGTTCCCACCGATCCGGTTGTTCCCCCGGACACAACTTCTACGGTAAGCGCATCCGTTGATGTGCGAGAGGAAGAAATACAACTGACTACTCCGTCCCACTCCATATCTTATGGTTAACACGGGTATTACGGCACAAGAATCACTGTACAACATTTGTTGTTAATCCTAGTGGATATAAACCCATTGCAATGGAACCTCCACCATACTCGTACCATGGTTCCATTGCCCACCACATAGTCATATTCATAGTTGTGAATATAATACTTTGCTTTTAATGCAAGAGTGATAAGTATAGTACTTTGCAAGAAATTTGATAAAAATACTCAAAGTGACATGAGCAAGCGATGAACTTGCCTGATGACTGCAAGGTAGTGCAATTGGATTGTTTGGACTGACCCGGGTCCTCTCTTTCTCAAAGATAACATCATTGTCCGATAAGGGCAATGGTTAAAGATCCAAATAATGCATGCTTTAGGGTTTTAGTGTTGATTCCCCCCAGTGGATGTTTATTTAATATCAGAGTTGGCGAATAAGCAAGATTTATGGATACTCCGTAAGAGTTATTTAAAATAATATTTTATTATTTTAATAAAGATTTTATTCTAAGAAATTATTTATTTTCTTTGATTCAAATATTAAAATTAAGATGTGGCTTATATTCCCCTTTTTCTTATTTAAAGGCTTAGAATTTCCTCATCTAATTTTCTTTGCAATATTTCTTAATATTCATTTTTTTTACTTTTGGTCAAATTATGATGAAGTATTTGTTTTGAATAGAGCACAAAAATTTAAGTGTTCTACATATTTTTATTTATTTTTCTAGAGTTTTTCTAGGCTTTTTAGATTTATTTCAAAATTAGAAATTAAACCGTATGGTCAAATGACCATTTTGCCCCTCGGGCCCACTGGTTAGACCGACCAAGTGGTTTGGTTGGACCAGCCTGTTGGGCTCGGCCCAAACCAGTCACTCTCTCTCGCCCACTCGCTCGTACCCTAACCCTAATCCTCTCCTTCTCTCTCGCGACGCCAAGTCACCTGCTCCGTTGCTGGCTTCTCCCGGCCGTCTCCGGCGGTCTCTGGCGGCGCGGTTGGTCGCAATCGCTTAGCCTGGTGATGGCGCACCTTCTGGTCCGCGTCAATCTGGAGATGGTGGTCTCCTCCGCTCGTCCCCAACCCTACTGCATCTAGGGTTCATAATACGCGCGGCGATTCGCCTCACGCCGGCTTTCCTGGGCGCCAGGGCGATGCTCTGCGACTCGCCGGTGAGGTGTTGGGCTGCTGTGCTCGGTGTAGCAATGGCTTGGCCGTGGCTTGGCACTACCGGGGGCAGACTGTGCCACCGTGCCATCGTGGATGCGTCTACAGCGTGACTGCTCCAGGTATTCGCCTCCGGTTACTCCCTATCTTCTCCTCTTCTTCTCCAACCTCTGGAGCTACTGGCCAGGCTTCCCTCTTTGGGGTACTGGCCATGCCATGCTGTTGCTGCTGTCCTAGCCATGCTGCTGCTTATTGCTGCTATGCTAGCCATGCTGCTGCTGTTGCTTACTACCGCTATGCCGTGGTGTGCTTGGATGCTACCTTGGCCTGTTCTAATTGCTGCTGTTGCTCTAGCTTATCTTTACTATCCCTATGGTTGCCTCCTGTGGCTATTACTGCTAGCATTTCTTGCATTTCCTGTGGCCTCTTGTGCCAATCATGCCTGTGTGGTGTTGCTGTGAAGCTCTAGCTAATTCTAGGGCTTGCTTGGTTGGTCTGCTGCTCCTATTCATCAATTTCTTGATGATGTGCTTCTGGATACAATTATATGTTACTATTGTAATGTCTGGTGATGTATCGGTTGGCTATTTGCAGCTGTTCAGTAACTCCAGTGAGCTACTGATGCTATAGCTTGTGTTTGCAAGCTCTGGTGATCATGTGATCACCAATTTCTTGATAATTACCTACTGCTTTATCTATCTTTGCATGTTGCCTGATAAACTATGCTATTGCTTGATGTGTATAGCTTCTCACCGTGTACTGGTGGTTTCTTATGCTTTGAAAAGCATGTGTATGGATGCAGTGCTCTATCTGATGCTTGCCAAGCATCCCTGTTTCCCTAGAAGTTGACTAATTCATTTATCTGTGAAGCTTTATCTTGTTCAAGTGGATAATTGAGATGAACTGCTTTGCAATAATGATTCTCTTACTTGTATTACTCAAGCTAGATGGATGCCAACTATTGTTGAGGACCCTAGCATCACTTTGAACCCTGTTGGGTAATGATAATTGTGTATGCTTGTTTGTTTGGATGGTTTGGTGGTTGAGTTGGCCTTTGCAGTGATGATCTGCTGGCTTAGGTGGCTCCCACTACTGTTGGCTGTTGGGAAATTGGTATAGGCTTGCTGGGTGATCATATTTGATGGCCATTAGCCATTTGATGTTGAAAATACTTGCATATATATATATAATCTGCATATCTGATGGTTTGAAAAGTGCTAGTGTAGTATAGGTACCTTTGGTAATTAATCTGGGATGGTTTCGTTCCTAATTCCATTTGGAAGATGCTACAGTTTGTCTGGTTAGCATAACCATGGTTTTGGATTGATCAAATCCCTGGTCTTTGCCATTTGTACCAGGCTTCACTTGGTCTATTGACCAAATGATGATGAAACATGGTAAATCCAACCTATGTGCTTGTGTTTGACATGTATGTGCCAATTATGAACAAAACCATCTGGTTTGTTCATGATTGTTGGTATACCTCACTCCAGCTCCTAGATTTGTGCTGATGTAGAGGATGGGTTCAGTGTTGTTGGCTTGTGCTTGCCCTTCTCCTCCTTACTGGCTTGTGCTGGTGCTACTTCACCATGATTTGGTTTAGCATTGGCTTGTTCTTGGTGGAATAAGCACTAGAACTGTCTTGTTCTTGCTGTTCTAGCTGTTCTAGCTGTTCTAGCTGTTCTAGCTGCTGGTGCTTGTGTGTGCCGATGGATTTCTAGGGTTTGCTGCTGGAAAGGTTTTATACCACCTGTCCATTGCTTTTCTGGTCGACAACAAGGTGTTGTAGTGGTGCTAACTAGCCCTGATGGCTGTGTGTTGTGCAGCATGCACACTGCCTTGTGAGCAGTGTCTGTGTTCCATGTTGGAACTTGGGTTTTTGGTTGGATCGGCTCAGCTGGTTTGGGCTTATCCTCCCCGTGGTAATTTCTTCTTGACATCCAAGTGGCATTACCACTTGGCAATTCTATGTGTATTTGTTTCATCTTTTGCAGGGATTCAGGATGATCGAGGTTTATTGGATGATCAAGAAGATCAAAGGCAGTAGCTAGGTTTTAGAATTGGTCACTTTATTTACTTGTAACTTTCCTTTTTTTTATTATATTTCATTTCTGAAATGTTGTATGTAATATAAATGAATATTGTAAATGACAATGTATCTTGTGTGATTGATCAATAAAGCTCAAGTTTTCTCTATTGAGCTAATTGTAATTTATATCTCTTCTTTTATTGTTTGAATTATATTTATATAATAATATTTGTTTGAAATATTCATTGACTTATTTATTGAGTATTGTTTAAGTTTGAATATCAATTCAAACTTGTTTCAAGTTTAAAAACTCAATTGTGTGTGTTAATTCAAATGTTCTCTCTCTTTTGAAACCCTAATTTAAAAGAGATCATGTCCAGGTTTATCGCACTCTCGAAACCCTAACCCTAAATGGTGTCGAGAGAGAAACTTGTTCCCTCTTAGGTTTTTATGCAATTAAGCGCGAATTTTTTCCCAGTTTTGCGATGCAATGCACATCCCTTTTCTAATTCTACCCCGCAAACATCTGGAAACCTAGGATGTTACACCCATTGTGCATGACCAACAAGGATCTAGTGCAGCACCTCTAGAGCCGCAAAGGCAGCAACTAGTTTGATGTGTTCTATTTTGTGTTTACACACTTGTTAAATTATGAGCTTGTTTTTTTTAACTATTTTCTTTGTATTAATTTATATGCCGAACTATGTGTCACTTTTGGCCCAAAACCAGCCGAACTAAGTGTCATTCTGAGTTCACTCAAAATTCATCGGGGGGGGGGGGGGGGGGAAAGACCTGGACGCGCGGAAGGGAGCTCGGTGCCCCTCAGGCTAAACATGCCTCAGTCCGGGGACAATAGCGCCGGATTTCGGTCTGGGGCACCAACGAGTGGACATGTTCTTAATTACTATAATCCTTCTGGAGCCAATCATAAAGTTTTGTTCGGTTACATGAGCAAACCGAAGTGGAATCTTAATGCAGCACATAACGAATTAACCCATGTGAAAGACGCACAAATTGAGATCACCAAATTATGGTAGTACCAAAAAATCTGTCAACAATAAATCTAGATCGATACTTCATACTACGAGATTTCGATCTAAAAATATTATAGTATTAGTAGTACTTCATGCGAGATTATTCTAGACCACACAACTATGGACGCGTTTGGTAGCCTACAGCAGTTTCCTGTATCACTATCGCAGTGGGAAGAAGGCCCCGATGCGTTCCAGATGGGCCATGGGCCAGAAAAGCCACGTTGTTTGGTGGCCCTCCATAGAGTTTTTTTTCCCGTGGAGATTTGGGTTCTTCCCGTTTGGTAGGTTGATTTTCAGGCCTAGTAGCATACCAGAACGGTGGCCCTGTTGTTTGGTTGCAACCCAAAATATGCTTCTGGTTACCTCTTCCCTTCAGTGGTGAGGTTACCAATGATCAACAGCACAAGCAAGAACACAATCATAGTTCATGCAAAGTTAGCACTGATCATAGACGACACAAGTTGATGACACACCATTGTTCAGACATGATCATAGTTCAGGACACGACATACACGATAATAGTTCAGCACATGACACGAACAACAAGTAAACACGACATGGTAGCACCGACACACAACCAGGTAAGTTTCAGACATGATTTTCGAAGATGACACACCTGGTGGCATCGCCATGGTACATGCACCTGCTCATCACCTCAGTGCAGGTGAGGTAGAAGATGACCACACTGTACTCAAAAGAGGACACCTTCTTGAAGATGAGGAACTGGCCTACCTTGAGCTGATGGGCGACGGTGAAGCCCGCCAACCCCTGTTCAATGTACGCGTCATCGCCTTCTCTCATCGTAGTCATCCTCCAGTTGCAACCAGTGTTGGTGCGGACGATGATGTTCGAAGGGATTTCTCTGAACCTGTTGCGGTCAGAAACCCACCGGCGAGCAGCGACGGGCAACACAGTAGAGCCGGGAGGCTCCCAGGACTGCGGCTGGCCCTGGTCCCTCGAGCGACGACCCGCAAAGACTGCTCGCACGCACGTCCGATGCTGGGTGCAAGGGCGTGCCACCTGACTCTATACCCGGTCGGGAAGGTGATGGATTTGCCTCGCTTAGTTTCTGCATGGCATACACGTAAACATTAAATACGAGCCTCGATCGGCTCTCGAGTTGTCTCGTGAATCGGCTCAAGGAGCCGATTCACCCATGATTCGTACGAGGTGTACGATCACATGAGTGGTCCTGCTGATCAAAATAAAGCTAAAACGACCTACTACGATTTAGGGTTTTCACCACATAATCGGAACATCCTACGCGTGATTGAGCTCGGCGGCCACGCACGGTGATCATAAACCGACCCTAGACAAGGCCTAAAAACCAACATGAAGTTGATCCCCGAACATCCCTGTCTAGGGCTAGCAAACTACACCCTACGTGCCACTGGATCCTTCAACCCGTTTGTAAGGCCTAACTATGCAGATATTAAACTAATCCTTGAAGAACAAGGAGCAATCATAACGGATCGGATCTACTAAATAATGATCAAGCGAGGTGCCGCCCTTACACCTAAAATAGATGTAAGGGCGGCTAGACGTCTAAGGGTTGGACGGACGAAAGCATATGATACGATGAAACAATGCTAACCCTAACACATCTATGATAACTACGTTGCTCGCCATCAACAAGGCTTCAGCACGAGCAACGCATGAACAGCGAATAAACGTGTACTGCCTAGATCGCAAGATGCGATCTAGGCAGCATGATTCTTACCCGGAAGAAACCCTCGAGAGAAGGGAGTTGGCGATGCGCCTAGATTGGTTTGTGGTGAACGTGATTGTTGTTTATTTCAGAAACCCTAGATACATATTTATAGTCCGTAGACTTTCTAACGTGGGAATAATCCCAACCTTGCACGAGCCAAACTCTATCTAACCGACACGTATCCTACTATATTTACAGATACACGGGCAAACTAGCCCAAGCTTTATATACAAGGCCGGTTCATGGATATCTTCCATGTATATTCTTCAAGCCCATCTTAATCGCGGCCCACCTCTGATCCGGTCAAATTCTGGTGATAACACATGCCCCCCTGGTTTTGGAAATGACAATTCCAAAATCACTCTGCCTTTTCTTCGTCGGGTCATGTCGTGGCGAGAGCGAACCGTCGCAGATATCCATCATCATGATGCCTTGCCTCCTCAACTTCTCGCGTGACCTGGCAAATTTTTTTTTCTTTGGGCACCACTTCCTCGAAACTGCTTGTGGCATTGAATCTCCACTATATCCCATTATTTTAACCAGCATCCTGCGAGTTCACTTCTTCATCCCCTTTGCATTAGCACTCCAAAAGCCCTCCTCTCGCCACCATGTCTTCTTCCTCCTCTCGCCTCGTCGGGTCTTTCCACCCGGTCCTCCCCCACCCGCGAGCCGACGCCGGAGTGGGACCCGGAGGAGGCCCACGAGGCCCACATTCGCCGCGCCATAGAAGACGGGGACGAGTCCGAGTCACGACTTCTCCGTGCAGTGCCGAGGACGACAAGTCCTCGGCCGACGGGAAGCGACCTCCGCTTCCTTGCCGACGGGAAACGGAGGAGGAGAGCGATGACGATCGCTTCTCCTGGGACGACTTCACCTCCTCCGAGGAGGAGGTGGAGGAGGAAGGACGACACCTCCTCCGATGAACCGCCGGCCAAGCGCCTCGCCCTCGGCCGGGGAACCTCGGCCGACTCGGCCGGTGACGACGACGCCGGCGAGGAAGAACGAGGACAACGAGGGCCTGTCGGCGGCCGCGGCAGCCGGCGGCGACGAGTCCGCCGGGAGTGCGCCGACGGCGGCGGCCGGCGACGGCGACGATGAGGGGCAGCGACGGCCCATAGATAGGACCCTTAGCATAGGATCGGTAGTAGTAGATGGGGCAATGTATCCCTCGGTACTTCCTTTTGAGAGCAATCAGCTCTTTATGTAAGGAATCCCATTATCAATGAAGAATTTCCTTCAATTTGATTTTGCCGATTTCCTTTATGCTAATTTAGCCGATTTCCCCTCATACTGACTTTGCCGATTGTCAACTTAGCCAATGCTCAATGAGCCGATGTCAACGCATCGGTCCCTCACAATCTATCCTTCATCTCTTCGACTGATGACTTTGAGATCTGGTGGATAATGTGGAAGACCCATGCCTTCAAGAGAGCCCTAGGACCGTTCCTGAAACGACTTGACGCTGAAGCTGATACTTCTGCAGAACAGGTGCCACTTGCTCGCAAATTTCCTCAGTGATGCTTTATAACCCTGCTCTGTTTCTTTGCAGCAACCAGATGGCCCAGAGCCTGTCAATGATGATGGATCCCCCTTTAAATTCCTCCCACCAGCTCCAGTGATCCTCTTCTGCAAGAACTCACCACCTTCGAAGAAGGTTATGATGCAGGGTCAGCCGATGACACCCCAATCGGCTTCTAAAAATAGAGCATCTACCAGGTCAGCTTCCCCCCGAGCCTCAGTCAAGGCGAGAACAGCGGTGAGGACACACAGTTCAGACAAATGGACCCGAGCTCGAGCAAATCTGAGAAAACCACCAAGTAGAGCCGGCCAGACTTGCCACCATCGGCCTCCAAGAAAAGGTCAGCCACTCTGGTCCTAGCCATTCCTATGAGTGTAGCTGAGAAGGTGGCCAACTTGGCCAAGCCGACAGTAGATACACCAGAGCCGATCACCTTTCTTCCGTTGAAAGCCGATATTGCAGACGAAACACCAAAGGCTTAATGAGCAAAAGGTTGCCTTGTACGCCAAAACTGACACCTCTGACAAGCCATCGCTGAGCCGGCGACCTTGCGCAAAGGGTTGGACGTCCTCGAAGAGAAGGTTCGGGCAACAAAATCAGCTCATTGAAGCTGAGGAAGCTCTCATTGTTCACTCCCTCGAGGAAGCGAGAAGGCCTCGAAGCTGAGCCGAAGACCGACTTGGTCGAAATCCGCGTCTTGAACACGCAGTCTGGTAGATCCTGTGTAATTTGTACTAGAGTCGATGTGCGTGCATCGGCTTTGTTTCTTAGTTCTATAGTCGATGTCCGTGCATCGGCTCGTACATCATGAGAATTTTTTTTGCGGCCGATTTTTCTATCGGCCCCCAATATTTCACTTGCACATGTATCGCACATGTTCATCCGATTAGGTGCCCCCGAGCCGAATCTGCCGGGTAGCTGCGGATATCGGCTACGTAGTTAGCCAAGGCACTGTATTTGAACGTCGGCTCCGTTAGGACCAATGTTGACTTCTTCCAGCTCATCAGCCGACGTAAACCCGCTGCCCGTTAGATCGACGTTGAACACAGGCAGAACGTATGGTGAGGATCTCCATGTTGATTGAATCGCTCAATGCAGGTTTTGCAATGTTCGTCCATAGATCTTTGGGGCCGATCACAAGGATCGGCGTCGCCACGTTCGTCCATAGATTTGTTCTTGCTATACGGTCAGGCCGGTAGATAAGACCAGCCTAACCCCGTCCTTCGTCACGTCGATGCGCTCGCAGTCGTCCAAATTGATGCCTGAGAGTGGCTCTTGGCCTGTCGTCTCCCAAACATCCATGCCAGCCGTTGAAATCTCGGCTGAGTCATCTGCGTGGACGACTTCTACTTCATCTCCATCCCACTGTATTAAGCATTGGTGCATCGTGGATGGAATGCAACAGTTGGCGTGGATCCAATCTCTCCCTAGCAGGATAGCATAGGTGCTCTTGCTATCGACAATAAAGAACGTCGTAGGGATGGTTTTCCTTCCTACGGTCAGATCCACGTTCGGAACACCTTGTGCGTCGGATGCTTGGCCGTTGAAATCGCTCGGTGTAACGTTGGTCTTGATCGGATCCGAGCTAGAGCGTCCCAACCGACGTAGCATGGAGTATGGCATAATGTTGATTGCCTCTCCGGTGTCCACCGAGCATCTTGTTGACGAGGCTGCCCATTGATATAACCTCGCAAGTACAGGGCCTTCGGATGCCTGTAGCTTCTTTCTCGTGGCTTCTCAAAGATAAGCGGCCGTTGGCCGCAGTCAAGTTGTGCCACAGGTGCTTCGTCTAATCCTGGAGCACTAAACTCCGCCGGAAGGATGAACACCATGTTTGTGTCAGCCGATGTCTCATCATCGACTTTCTTCTGTCTGGGGCGCCACTCTTTCTTTTGTGGCCGTCCTTCTTCGTCCAGAGTTCGCTGAATTTTCGCGGCCAGATCAGGCCGCGCCTTCCTTAACGTGTGCAGGTATAACCTTTCGGCTTCCTCCAAACCACGTAGTCGCTGAACCCTACGCTTTTGGGAACGGCTGAGTCCATCGGGGCACCACCTTGGCCGGTGGTACTTATCTTCTTCTTCTTCATCATCGTCCTCTAGTTCCTCGAGATCTTCCACCCGAGAGGACTCGGCGTACTTGTTCCGAGGCGGGAGAGGCCCTAGACGTTTGAACACGGACACGTTAGCTGCATCCTTCTTCTTCTGTCTACATTCTGGGCAGTTGCCGATCGTAGGCAATCGGCTCATTCCTGAATCCCAGCAGTGTCTGAAGAAAGGACAGTCCCAGTGCCTATCCACGTCGTCTTGCTCTCTTGACTTTTCCTTGGCGTGGCGCTCATATCTCTCCTCGTCGCGATCATGCCGACGATGTCTCCTGGCATCCCTAGCCAGACGATCTCTTTCGTCATCGTTGTCGTATCGTCGGCGTTGGTCGTATTGACTCACGTATTTGTTGAGGAGGTGATCAGAGAGAGGTCGCTGATATCTCAAATTCTTCACTTCTCCCTCCGTGATGTAGCGCTTTCCATCGTGCCGGAGCCGATCGAGTGGAACGGCTTCCTCCTTGTCCTCGTTATGAGAGCAGCTGCCCTCGTCTCTGTCCTTACCAAAGTGGTGCCCAGGTCCTACCATGTTGATGTTGAACGAGAAACTTGGCTGGCACCTCCCAGGGTAAGTGCACTCCACCATGTTAACGGCGGGGAAGGGGTGTGTATCGACTTTCATGGCGTACTGGCTGAAAATTAGACGCCCTTGTTCTACCGCCATTTGGATCTGCTGACGCCACACCCTGCAGTCGTTGGTGGCATGGGTGAACGTGTTATGCCACTTGCAGTATGGCTTTCCGTTCAGCTCCTGCGCCGTGGGGATTTTGTGGCCTTCGGGTACCTTTAGCTGCTTCTCCTTAAGTAAGAGGTCGAAAATCTGTTCAGGCTTGGTCACGTCGAAGTCAAACCCTCTTGGAGGACCTTGTGGCTTAACCCACTTGCAGGACACGGGGCTTGCCCCCCGAGTCCATTCAGCCACTGCTACCTCTTGATCTCCCGCGAGCCTTCATCTTCATCCGCCTCAACCGGGACCACCGCACGCTTGAATTTATCCTGGTATACCTCACGGGTGGCGCTTGTTCATATAATGACAGCTTACGCACCATGTGCGCCGGTGAAGGGTAGTCTCGCTTGGGAGGCCACATCCTTGATCGGTGATGCGAGACCCACCGCCGCCAACTCGGCTCGCTCCTTTTTCGGTCACACGAGCCGAATAGCATCGGTTCCTAACGGTCCTGAAGCGCTGGATGTATTCGACACCTGTTTCTCCGCGCTTCGTCGTACTTGTGCTAGATCCGCAATGCCGAGCCTCGGAAGCCTCCGACCGATCTGCGCATGTGGGACTGCTCCTCCAACTGCTTCCAAGTCCGGATTGAGTCCGGTGGCGGCGATGTGTACCACCCGAAAGCCGATCCTGTGAGGGACGTGCGAAGAACCTCACACGCAGCTCATCCGATGCTGAGATCGTGCCCGAGCTGTGCCAAATATCGGCTCACATGCTCGATTGAGCTGGAACCATCCGATCCACTAAATTTGGAGAATTCGGGGAGCCGATATTTGGGCGGTAGTGGGATCAACTCGTACTCGTTGGGGTACGGCTTGGAATAGCCGATTGCCCTCCTTTTCGGCACCATGCCGAGCTCGGTCTCTCAAGATTGTACCGATCCGATCGGCGGTGCTTGGCTGCGGGAGTCGAACTGCGAAGATTTGCCGGAGTGGCATACTTAGCCAGCCACGCTCGCTTCTCAAGCTACGAGCCAACTGCAGGAGTTGGGCTGCGGAGGTTTATCGGAGTGGCATACTTAGCTAGCCACGTACGCTTCTCAAGATCCGTTCCCGAAGTTCCTCCTCGCTGTTCCGGAAGTCCCTGTCGTTGCGGTCCGGTTCGTGAGTGCCCGATTCATTGCGATCGGCACGTATGTGCACGTGTATCCGTGAGGGATCTCCTTAGGCGCCTCATGCAAGAACTGGTAATCACTAGGGTCACCACCGATCTTGTAGACGACGTATGCCGGTGAACTCGGCACTTCTGGTGCTGCCAACGCGAATGGCAACGGTGGTCGGGACCTGGAGTGGCATCTCTCCTTGGTGAGTCCCTAGAGCTGGTCTCGACGGAGATGCGATGCCTCATGATTTCCTGGATCACCCGAAGAGCGACACGCTCCAAAGTGTTCACCGGGCTCTCGGAATGGCGGTGCAGCGAATGAGCTACCATGACATTAATCTCTCGACGCGGAGACACAGGTGCGTTCTTCGACGGGGCGGACAGGTCCACTCCATCGAGCGCGCCTTCAGGTGAGAACCCTTTCCACCTGATGCCGTGTGAGCGGGTTCTCTGGAAAGAGCCGATGAGGTCGGCCTCGAGGATCGCTTTGACCTCGTCATACTTCTTCTTGAGCTCCTCAGTCAGATCTTCGTACGTGACTGGAGTGCCTTCCGCCATCTCAGATGTAGATGGCGATGCGGTTGATGTCGAAGACTGTCCCACCGGGCGTGCCGAGAATGTGTTGCGGTCGAAACCCACCGGCGAGCAGCGACGGGCAGCACGGTAGAGCCGGGAGGCTCCCGGGGCTGCGGGCTGGCCCTGGTCCCTCGAGCGACGGCCCGCAAAGACTCGGCACGCACGTCCGATGCTGGTGCAAGGGCGTGCCACCTGACCTATACCTGGTCAGGAAGATGATGGATTTGCCTCGCTTAGTTTCCTGCATGGCATACACGTAAGCATTAAATACGAGCATCGATCGGCTCTCAGGTTGTCCTGTGAATCGGCTCAAGGAGCCGATTCACCCATGATTCGTACGAGGTGTACGATCACATGGTGGTCCTGCTTGATCAAAATAAAGCTAAAACGACCTACTACGATTTAGGGTTTTCACCACATAATCGGAACATCCTACGCGTGATTGAGCTTGGCGGCCACGCACGGTGATCATAAACCGACCCTAGACAAGGCCTAAAAACCAACATGAAGTTGATCCCCGGAACATCCTGTCTAGGGCTAGCAAACTACACCCTACGTGCCATCGGATCCTTCAACCCGTTTGTAAGGCCTAACTATGCAGATATTAAACTAATCCTTGAAGAACAAGGAGCAATCATAACGGATCGGATCTACTAAATAATGATCAAGCGAGGTGCCGCCCTTACACCTAAAATAGATGTAAGGGCGGCTAGACGTCTAAGGGTTGCACGGACGAAAGCATATGATACGATGAAATGATGCTAACCCTAACACATCTATGATAACTACGTTGCTCGCCATCAACAAGGCTTCAGCACGAGCAACGCATGAACAGCGAATAACGTGTCTTGCCTAGATCGCAAGATGCGATCTAGGCAGCATGATGCTTACCCGGAAGAAACCCTCGAGACAAGGGAGTTGGCGATGCGCCTAGATTGGTTTGTGGTGAACGTGATTGTTGTTTATTTCAGAAACCCTAGATACATATTTATAGTACGTAGACTTTCTAACGTGGGAATAATCCCAACCGTGCACGAGCCAAACTCTATCTAACCGACACGTATCCTACTATATTTACAGATACACGGGCAAACTAGCCCAAGCTTTATATACAAGGCCGATTCATGGATATCTTCCATGTATGTTCTTCAAGCCCATCTTAATCGCGGCCCACCTCTGATCCGGTCAAATTCTGGTGATAACAGAACCACTTGGCGAAATCTTGAGGGATCAGGAGCTGGCTGAAGGTGGGCCTGAAGACGATCCGCATGAACTAGTCCGGCCCTACGTCGTCCTTGAAGTGGCCAACGTTAGCCGCCCTTCGCTTCTTCGATGGTCCATCATTGGGGGTCTTAGTAGGTGACCTAAGCTTGAGCTTCTCAGTCTACCACAAGAACACATGTCATTAGAGGTGTACCTTCTCACAAATATAGATGAAAACGAACATTGAAAACATTAGTGAGGCCTCATACATTGGCTCACACGGCAGCTCAAGGAAATGCCCTCAAACTAAATCTAGTGTGAAGCACCTTGCTTTCCATTGTGCCATTGTTCAATCATTGGCCAATGCACTAGACAAACAAAAAGAGGCCTCATATATAGGATCACACGGCAGGCAAAGAGACTGTCTGCAAACTAAGTCTAGTGTGCAAGTAATATGACATACATGACTAAGTTTGAGGGCACCATCCTGCCTTCCGTTGTGCCATTGTTCAATCATTGGCCAATGCATAATTGAAGAAGCAGAAACATGCAAAGCTTGGTAGCAGAGGCCTCATAATATCAGGACATATGGAGATGTTTGATCAGAACCGATGGCATGGTCATGTTCAGTCATGCCATAGGGTCTGATCAATCATCTGCTCATACTACGATCCTAGGTTATAATAATTGGCCTAGTTCAATCAGAAACAACACAAGTAACAGTTCAAAGTGAGTACATTACGAGTGGTACTTAGGGTACATTACAAATCCTATTTAGGGTACATTACAAATTCTACTTAGGGTACATTACAAATTCTCCCTAGCTCAACCATCCGTAGGATCTCGTACAGTACATCTAGAACACATTCATCACTCATCAGTAATAGCCCTGATCCTCTTGAGCTTATCCTTCATTGCAAAGTTCACTTGGAGCAGATTGTATATGTCATACTCTAGCTTTCTCTTCTCAGCCTCCAAAGCCTTTCTTTCCGCCTCCCATTCCTGTTTCTTAGCCCTCATCACTTGTGCTTGTGTTCTCTGCAGATTCTTGAGTAGAGCAACTTTGTTCTTCAAGTCCTCCCACTCCTTTTTCATCTGAGAAAACTAGCGCGAATCAACTTAATTTTCGCACAACAATCACAACATGCTAAACCGCAGCACAAAAAACCCTTCCCCTTTTTGCATGCACAGTAAAATCTGACAGTTTCACCAATCCACAGTCCGATCTACGAAGGATCTAACGCGATTGGAGATTAGAGTAACATATCTAAGCTAATCGAGACCGTGAACACCAAGAACTGGACAAGAACAACAAGCAATGGTGACAAACACCTTGCAAACACCTATCCGAACCCTATCCTAATGAAAAGCCTAGCAGATCTAATCTGCATGACGTCGCAAATGCCCGAGCATGGCCTGTTCAAGCACAACGAGTAAGAAGGTGAGAAGAAGAGGTCGTTACCGCCATTGTTCCGGTCGAGGACGAGGTCGAGTTCGCGGCCAAACTCGAGATGCCGATGAAGACTACGGAGCAGGTTGCGGTCGATGTCGCGGTGCTATTCGCCGATGTCTCCTCCTCCGGTACTGGTGCTCCTCCTTACGGCGGTGCGGCAAATTGGTCGGCGGGAGGGGATCCGCTTTGTGATGTGACAGTTTGGGGGGGCTGAGACTGAGGTCACAAGTGAGAGGAAGGAGGGGAGCGGTGAGGCTAATTATGGCGCGTGTTCCCGAAGGGACGCGGCGATTCCATCTCCCTTCCCCACGCGTGCAACCTTCTGGACACAACGGGCCTGGCTCCAGAGAAACTGCCATTCCGGGCGTTCCTCCAGGGACTGTCCCGGTGATGCTTTAAAACTTGGTTCCTGCAACAATGCGGTGACTGCGCAGGCAACCAAACGGCCCGTTCCACGTCCCGGCCCATGCAAAAAATTCCTCTGCAGCCTACCAAATGCACCCTATAAGAACACATCCAGATACGCGATCATTAGAGAGAATACTACTACAGCTACAATAAAACAACTTTTCCTCACTCTGTACTATGAGCCTGTGACCGCGTGAGCACCCCTCGCGTTGCCGCTCCGGCGCCCACAGCCTCCCGTCGGACGCTGCTCCAGCCCAACTGGCTCCCAACCTCCCTCTCCCCTCGTAGCCATGGGCAGCCATCTGCAGCTCTTGGACTCTAACCTCAACGCCTGTGCGCAGTTTTGGTCTCTGGTGGTGGTCCCCCCTGGGGAGGGCTTGGGAGCTTGTGGCTAGGGGAAGGCTCTATCCCCAGCCGCCCCGTGCCCCTTCTTCTTGCCGATGAGGCGGACAATGGTAGCATGCCATCACTGACCCAGTGGAACACTTCTTTTACGAAACACAGTAGAGACGCATACGCTCACACATATGTACATACACTCACATCTATGAACGTACACACATTCTAACTTGGTGGGTATTGAGATTGACAAAGTCACCATGGACGCCTCACTGTCGATGGGAACTCGCCTCCCACTGAATAATATTTCGCCTTTTAATGAGACACCAAAGTGTCAATTCTAAGATTTAAACTCTGGTGGGCTCGGGTGCCACTGCCCTCCTAATCATCCAACCATAGGTTGGTTCTCCCCACTGAAACACTCTCGCGCGTCCTCAATGCTGCTTCTGTGACGCGAGGTCAAAATCCAAGAACTTCTTAATTCATCGGAGGAGGAAGGGGGTGCGGGGGAGACGAGCTTTATCCGCGAGAGGCTTCCATCTCGGGGGAGTGAGGTTGGAGATGCGGAGGCCACCACCGTGGCTACCGAGTTTGCCTCCTTTCACCCCGCCGTTAAGTAATGTCACGCGTCGCTCCCCTCGAGATTTCTTCCACGAATTGGGAGATGATGTTTCGATCCATGTTGGGCCGAGGACAAGAGGGTTTGGGCTGGGATGAGTTCCGCGTCAGATGTAGTGATGTAACCGAACGAGAGGTTAAAGAAAGTACAATAGTGGTCTTATAGCCCGCCTACCTGGCACTTTTGCATATGTGGAGGAGAGAGACATGAAAAAGTAGTGGGAGTGGACTCTTATGCAAGAACCAACTACAACACATGCTTCTAGACATTTTGTGAGAAAAGTAGGTGGGCCATTGACCAAAAAATAGTACATTCATATAGCTAACTATTGTGTATGCTGGCTATAAGCTAACTCTAAATGGCATGACACAATGTTATAGCCAATAGCTGCTCTACTATTAAACTTGCTATTATAGGTCGGTTGGGAATGAATATCGCCCAGACCGATCCACACGGGTTGACAGGGGTTAGTGATACGTCTCCGACGTATCGATAATTTCTTATGTTCTATGCCATATTATTGATGATACCTACATGTTTTATGCACACTTTATGTCATATTCGTGCATTTTACTGGAACTAACCTATTAACAAGATGCCGAAGAGCCGATTGTCTGTTTTACGCTGTTTTTGGTTTCAGAAATCCTAGTAACGAAATATTCTCGGAATCGGACGAAATCAAGACCCGAGGTTCCTATTTTCACCGGAAGCATCCGGAACACCCGAGAGCCGCCGGAGGGGGCCCTGTGGGCCCGGATGATAGGGTGGCGCGGCTCGGGCCCCGGCCGCGCCGGCCTATGGTGCCGCCGCCTCTTCGACCCTCGACGCTGCCCTTCCGCCTATTTAAAGCCTCCGTCGAGAAAACCCCGATACGAAGAACCACGATACGGAAAACCTTCCGGAGCCGCCGCCATCGCGAAGCCAAGATCCGGGGGACAGGAGTCTCCGTTCCGGCACCCTGCCGGAGCGGGGAAGTGCCCCGGAAGGCTTCTCCATCGACACCGCTTCCATCTCCACCGCCATCTTCATCACCGCTGCTGCTCCCATGAGGAGGAGTAGTTCTCCATCGAGGCTCGGGGCTGTACCGGTAGCTATGTGGTTCATCTCTCTCCTATGTACTTCAATACAATAATCTCATGAGCTGCCTTACATGATTGAGATTCATATGATGATGCTTGTAATGTAGATGTCATTGTGCTAGTCAAGTGAGTTTTACTTATGTGATCTCCGGAGACTCCTTGTCCCACGTGTGTAAAGGTGACGAGTGTGTGCACCGTGTGGGTCTCTTAGGCTATATTTCACAGAATACTTACTCACTTGTTATGAATGGCGTAGTGAAGTGCTTATTTATATCTCTTTATGGTTGCAATGTGTTTTGTATCACAATTTATCTATGTGCTACTCTAGTGATGTTATTAAAGTAGTTTATTCCTCCTGCACGGTGTAATGGTGACAGTGTGTGCATCCGTGTTAGTACTTGGCATATGCTATGATCACGATCTCTTGTAGATTGTGGAGTTAATTATCACTATGATAGTATTGATGTGATCTATTCCTCCTACGTGGCGTGAAGGTGACGAGTGTGCATGCTATGTTAGTACTTGGTTTAGTCGTATCGATCTTTCTTGCACTCTAAGGTTATTTAAATATGAACATTGAATTGTGGAGCTTGTTAACTCCGGCATTGAGGGTTCGTGTAATCCTACGCAATGTGTTCATCATCCAAAAAGAGTGTAGAGTATGCATTTATCTATTACGTTATGTGATCAATGTTGAGAGTGTCCACTAGTGAAAGTCTAATCCCTAGGCCTTGTTCCTAAATACTGCTATTGCTTGCTTGTTTCTTGTTTTTCTTGCGTTACTACTTGTCTGCGTTACTACTGCTGCGTTACTACTTGTTTGTTTATCGTCCTGGGCAAAGCACTTTTCCGGTGCCGTTGCTACTACTTATTCATACCACCCGTATTTCACTATCTCTTCGCCGAACTAGTGCACCTATTAGGTGTGTTGGGGACACAAGAGACTTCTTGCTTTGTGGTTGCGGGGTTGCATGAGAGGGATATCTTTGACCTCTTCCTCCACGAGATCGATAAACCTTGGGTGATCCACTTAAGGGAAACTTGCTTGCTTGTTCTACAAACCTCTGCTCTTGGAGGCCCAACACTGTCTACAAGAATAGAAGCTCCCGTAGACAGCAAGCACTTTTCAGGCGCCGTTGCTTGGGAGGAAAGGTAAAAAGGCACTCATACTCCGGTTCCAGTGTAACAGTACTTTTCTGGCGCCATTGTGTTTGTGCTCGAAGCTATTTCCTTTAGATCCTGCAATTGCATCTTTTAGTTTCTTGTTTACACTAGTTTGGCATAATGGACAACAATGAGCTTCTTATTCTATTTCCTGATTTAAAACATGGATTGTTTGATGCGAAAATTAAAAAACCTATGAAATCTTATTTGCATGCTTTGGTAGTAATATTAGTATGAACACTTTGAACACCATTGTTGATAATAATATAGAAAGTTCTAAGCTTGGGGAAGCTGGTTTTCATGATCTTTTTAGTCCCCCAAGCATTGAGGAGAAAATTTTCTTTGATGATACCTTGTCTCCTATTTATGATGATTATAATAGTAGTCTTTTGGTACAACCTACTATGGAGAGTAAATTTTATTGTGATTATACTATGCCTCCTACACTTGATGAGAATAATAATGATAGCTACTTTGTTGAATTTGCTCCCGCTATTACTAATAAAATTGATTATGCTTATGTGGAGAGTAATAATTTTATGCATGAGATTCATGATAAGAAAGCTTTATGTGATGGTTATATTGTTGAGTCTTCTCATGATGCTACTGAAAGTTATTATGAGAGAGGAAAATATGGTTGTAGAAATTTTCATGTTACTAAAATGCCTCTCTATGTGCTGAAATTTTTGAAGCTACACTTGTTTTATCTTCCTATGCTTGTTACTTTGCTCTTCATGAACTTGTTTATTTACAAGATTCCTATGCATAGGAAGCATGTTAGACTTAAATGTGTTTTGAATTTGCCTGTTGATGCCCTCCTTTGCTTCAAATACTATTTCTTGCGAGTGCATCATTAAAACTGCTGAGCCCATCTTAATGGCTATAAAGAAAGAACTTCTTGGGAGATAACCCATGTGTTATTTTGCTCCAGTATTTTTGTTTTATATTTGTGTCTTGGAAGTTGTTTACTACTGTAGCAACCTCTCCTTATCTTAGTTTTGAGTTTTGTTGTGCCAAGTAAAGTCTTTGATAGTAAAGTAAGTACTAGATTTGGATTACTGCGCAGTTCCAGATTTTTTTGCTGTCACGAATCTGGGTCTACCTCCCTGTAGGTAGCTCAGAAAATTAAGCCAATTTACGTGCATGATCTCAGATATGTACGCAACTTTCATTCAATTTGGGCATTTTCATTTGAGCAAGTCTGGTGGCCTAATAAAATCCATCTTTACGGACTCGTTCTGTTTTGACAGATTCTGCCTTTTATTTCGCATTGCCTCTTTTGCTATGTTGGATGAATTTCTTTGATCCATTAATGTCCAGTAGCTTTATGCAATGTCCGGAAGTGTTAAGAATGATTGTGTCACCTCTGAACATGTTAATTTTTATTGTCCACTAACCCTCTAATGAGTTGTTTCGAGTTTGGTGTGGAGGAAGTTTTCAAGGGTCAAGAGAGGAGGATGATATACTATGATCAAGGAGAGTGAAAGCTCTAAGCTTGGGGATGCCCCGGTGGTTCATCCCTGCATATTTCAAGAAGACTCAAGCGTCTAAGCTTGGGGATGCCCAAGGCATCCCCTTCTTCATCGACAACATTATCAGGTTCCTCCCCTGAAACTATATTTTTATTTCGTCACATCTTATGCACTTTGCTTGGAGCGTCTGTTTGTTTTTGTTTTTGTTTTGTTTGAATAAAATGGATCCTAACATTCACTTTATGGGAGAGAGACACGCTCCGTTGTAGCATATGGACAAGTATGTCCTTAGGCTTTACTCATAGTATTCATGGCGAAGTTTCATCTTCGTTAAATTGTTATATGGTTGGAATTGGAAAATGCTACATGTAGTAACTCTAAAATGTCTAGAATAATTTGATACTTGGAAATTGTTGTGCTCATGTTTAAGCTCTTACATCATATACTTTGCACCCATTAATGAAGAAATACTTAGAGCTTGCTAATTTGGATTGCATATTTGGTTTCTCTAGAGTCTAGATAACATCTAGTATTGAGTTTTGAACAACAAGGAAGACGGTATGGAGTCTTATAATGTTTACAATATGTCTTTTATGTGAGTTTTGCTGTACATTTCATCCTTGTGTTTGTTTCAAATAACCTTGCTAGCCTAAACCTTGTATCGAGAGGGAATACTTCTCATGCATCCAAAATACTTGAGCCACCCACTATGCCATTTGTGTCCGCCATACCTACCTACTACATGGTATTTATCCGCCATTCCAAAGTAAATTGCTTGAGTGCTACCTTTAAAATTTCATCATTCACCTTTGCAATATATAGCTCATGGGATAAATAGCTTAAAAACTATTGTGGTATTGAATATGTACTTATGCACTTTATCTCTTATTAAGTTGCTTGTTGTGCGATAACCATGTTTCTGGGGACGCCATCAACTATTCTTTGTTGAATATCATGTGAGTTGCTATGCATGTCCGTCTTGTCCGAAGTAAGAGAGATCTACCACCTTTATGGTTGGAGCATGCATGTTGTTAGAGAAGAGCATTGGGCCGCTAACTAAAGCCATGATTCATGGTGGAAGTTTCAGTTTTGGACACATATCCTCAATCTCATATGAGAATAATAATTGTTGCCACATGCTTATGCATTAAAGAGGAGTCCATTATCTGTTGTCCATGTTGTCCCGGTATGGATGTCTAAGTTGAGAATAATCAAAAGCGAGAAATCCAAAATGCGAGCTTTCTCCTTAGACCTTTGTACAGGCGGCATGGAGGTACCCCATTGTGACACTTGGTTAAAACATGTGCATTGCAAAGATCCGGTAGTCCAAGTTAATTAGGACAAGGTGCGGGCACTATTAGTATACTATGCATGAGGCTTGCAACTTGTAAGATATAACTTTCATAACTCATATGCTTTATTACTACCGTTGACAAAATTGTTTCATGTTTTCAAAATAAAAGCTCTAGCACAAATATAGCAATCGATGCTTTCCTCTTTGAAGGACCATTCTTTTACTTTTATGTTGAGTCGGTTCACCTATCTCTCTCCACCTCAAGAAGCAAACACTTGTGTGAACTGTGCATTGATTCCTACATACTTGCATATTGTACTTGTTATATTACTCTATGTTGACAATTATCCATGAGATATACATGTTACAAGTTGAAAGCAACCGCTGAAACTTAATCTTCCTTTGTGTTGCTTCAATACCTTTACTTTAAATTATTGCTTTATGAGTTAACTCTTATACAAGACTTATTGATGCCTATCTTGAAAGTACTATTCATGAAAAGTCTTTGCTTTATGATTCACTTGTTTACTCATGTCATTACCATTGTTTTGATCGCTGCATTCATTACATATGTTTACAAATAGTATGATCAAGGTTATGATGGCATGTCACTTCAGAAATTATCTTTGTTATCGTTTTACCCGCTCGGGACGAGCGAGAACTAAGCTTGGGGATGCTTGATACGTCTCCGACGTATCGATAATTTCTTATGTTCTATGCCATATTATTGATGATACCTACATGTTTTATGCACACTTTATGTCATATTCGTGCATTTTCCGGAACTAACCTATTAACAAGATGCCGAAGAGCCGATTCTTGTTTCTCGTTGTTTTTGGTTTCAGAAATCCTAGTAACGAAATATTCTCGGAATCGGACGAAATCAAGACCCGGGTTCCTATTTTCACCGGAAGCATCCGAACACCCGAGAGCCGCCGGAGGGGGCCCTGTGGGCCCCGGATGATAGGGTGGCGCGGCTCGGGCCCCGGCCGCGCCGGCCCTATGGTGTCGCCGCCTCTTCGACCCTCCGACGCTGCCCTTCCGCCTATTTAAAGCCTCCGTCGAGAAAACCCCGATACGAAGAACCACGATACGGAAAACCTTCCGGAGCCGCCGCCATCGCGAAGCCAAGATCCGGGGGACAGGAGTCTCCGTTCCGGCACCTGCCGGAGCGGGGAAGTGCCCCGGAAGGCTTCTCCATCGACATCGCTGCCATCTCCACCGCCATCTTCATCACCGCTGCTGCTCCCATGAGGAGGGAGTAGTTCTCCATCGAGGCTCGGGGCTGTACCGGTAGCTATGTGGTTCATCTCTCTCCTATGTACTTCAATACAATAATCTCATGAGCTGCCTTACATGATTGAGATTCATATGATGATGCTTGTAATGTAGATGTCATTGTGCTAGTCAAGTGAGTTTTACTTATGTGATCTCCGGAGACTCCTTGTCCCACGTGTGTAAAGGTGACAGTGTGTGCACCGTGTGGGTCTCTTAGGCTATATTTCACAGAATACTTACTCACTGTTATGAATGGCGTAGTGAAGTGCTTATTTATATCTCTTTATGGTTGCAATGTGTTTTGTATCACAATTTATCTATGTGCTACTCTAGTGATGTTATTAAAGTAGTTTATTCCTCCTGCACGGTGTAATGGTGACAGTGTGTGCATCCGTGTTAGTACTTGGCATATGCTATGATCACGATCTCTTGTAGATTGTGGAGTTAATTATCACTATGATAGTATTGATGTGATCTATTCCTCCTACGTGGCGTGAAGGTGACAGTGTGCATGCTATGTTAGTACTTGGTTTAGTCGTATCGATCTTTCTTGCACTCTAAGGTTATTTAAATATGAACATTGAATTGTGGAGCTTGTTAACTCCGGCATTGAGGGTTCGTGTAATCCTACGCAATGTGTTCATCATCCAACAAGAGTGTAGAGTATGCATTTATCTATTCCGTTATGTGATCAATGTTGAGAGTGTCCACTAGTGAAAGTCTAATCCCTAGGCCTTGTTCCTAAATACTGCTATTGCTGCTTGTTTACTTGTTTCTTTGCGTTACTACTGCTGCGTTACTACTGCTGCGTTACTACTGTTTGTTTACTGTCCTGGGCAAAGCACTTTTCTGGTGCCGTTGCTACTACTTATTCATACCACCTGTATTTCACTATCTCTTCGCCGAACTAGTGCACCTATTATGTGTGTTGGGGACACAAGAGACTTCTTGCTTTGTGGTTGCAGGGTTGCATGAGAGGGATATCTTTGACCTCTTCCTCCCTGAGATCGATAAACCTTGGGTGATCCACTTAAGGGAAACTTGCTGCTGTTCTACAAACCTCTGCTCTTGGAGGCCCAACACTGTCTACAAAAATAGAAGCTCCCGTAGACATCAGTTAGATCGCATTCCCGGTCGGGCTGGGCTAATTGAACGAGGCCTTAGAGCATCTCCAACATGCGCGCCATATTTCGGCGATGTATAAGTGGTTGCGCCCGCGCTGTAAAAGTATACCGCGCGATGCGACAAGTTTTCCTCCACCGGAGGCGCTAAAATATAGCGTGAGCGCGGGCGCAAAAAACGATCCTCAGTCGGGCGCTCCGAAATACAGCGCGCGCCGGCGGAAAACAACTTTGATACACTACTATGCATTCAACAAGATCAAATACTCACATAAATCATCAAACAAATGAACTACCATAGTTCAAATGGACACAAAGTGCAACACACACATCACATAGTTCAAGAACCACACACAACATGACGTAGTTCAACAACCACACACAACATATGGTTCAAATGGACACAAAGTGCAACACACAATTTGCATATCACAAATGCAAGATAGAATCTCACACTTCCGCATTTTCCTAGTCATCGCCATCTTTTGCTTCTTCTTCATCGACACCTTGGCTTGAAGGAGGAAGAGTAGGATCCATAGAGGCCACTAATCCTCTCGGTGGTGCTCCCATGGCTCCATACACACCACTCATCGATGCTCCCATAGTCCCTCCGAAGACTCCTCGATAGCTTGGTCCTCCCATGTCGGTCATGACTCCAAAGCCTCCCATGCCGGCCATGCCTCCTCCAAACATGGGCATGCCTCCTCCAAGGGTGTGTTCATGTTGGCCACCAACAATATCTTCTTCGCCAACACTTCGTCGCAAGCAATGTTGATGTACTCTTTTTTGCCTTTCATCCAAGTTGGAATTGTCCATCAAGAAGAGCTTCCTCTCCTCCTCCACTAGGCGTAGATGCTCCTCATTGGCTTGCTTCTTCTCCTCCAAAGCCAACTTCATCTCCTCGTTGGCGGCTAGCTTCTCCTCCAAAGCGGCTCTCCAAGCCTCAATAGCATCCATAGCCTCTTTCTCCAAGTTTCTTGCCACCTTCCTATCTTCATTTGCTTGCAACCTTGCATTTGCAATCCTTTCCATAGCAATGGCAATGTCATCATCTCCGCCCTTCTTCCCCTTCATATCTTTGGCGGACTTCCTACCAAGCACATTCCTCCTTGCATTGTTAATCGAGTGAGGAGTGGAGCTTCTCTTCTTGCCTTTGTAACTTGAATCATCATCATCGATGATTGTTGCTTCACCGGTTGCATTGGCGGCCATGGTTGCCGCATCCAATTTCCCGCGGGTCTTCCACTTTTCTTTATTCCCTAGCACTTCATAGCAATGATGCATGGTGAATGGCTTGCCAAGAATCTTGTTGCCTTTCTTGCTCTTCTTTCCCACATCTCTAAACAAGCCTCGAGCCATAGAGTTCTACAAAGCAAACAAAAGAGAATAGATGAGCCATATGAGCAATAACCGTGCGTATAGATGATCAACAAGGTAGCAGAATTGCTTACCCTATCGATATCATTTGTGCCAATTGGGTTAATGATATCAACATTGGCTTGCACGCCCACCCACTTTTGGCAATCAGTGTTGATACCCGACCAACGAGACCGAAGAGAACGCATGCTCCGCTCATTCCCACTTGTGTTGTTGGCGTCGAAGTACTCCTTCATCCTCATCCAATAGGTGTCTCTTGTTTGATTGGTGCCAGTTGTTGGATCCATTCCATTTGTCAACCATGTCTTGCAAAGCAACTTGTCCTCCGCTATAGTGTAGTTCGCTGACCGACCGGTAGGGCGCGGTTCAATCAACCCTTCTCCTTCCTCATCGATATCCTCATATTCCTCCCATGCCTCAACATTGTCATCATGCATAAACGAAGATCGAACATGTATTGCCTCCATGAAAGCCTCATCATCGACTCTACATTGCAATAAAATTCATGGTTCTCCGGCTATGTATGCATCTAAACTAAAATTTCGATAAAAATAAATGTTCTTTACCTCTCCGACACTTCCTCGAACACCATATGCGCGCCGGATGGGTCGGCGGACGGAGGCGGCGGCGGATGGTTCATTGATGGAGACGGCGGCCGAGGCTGCGCGCGGCGGGTTGCGGTCGCCTTCCCTTTCTTCGGCGGCAGGTTACCGGCACCCGCGGCGGCCGACATGCGTTTGGACGCCGGCACCTTCCTCCTCGGAGGCGCCCGCACCTTGCCGGAGGCCTGCGCGGTGGCGGCGCTTGTGTGCAGCGTCGGCCGCGGCGGGACGAAGAGAGCTCGGGCCGCGGTGTTGCCGGCGTCGGCGCCACCGCTAGGGTTTGGCGCATGGGGCGGCGGCACGACGGAGGTGGCAGCAGGTGGAATGGAGTAGGGAGGGGTCGGTGGGGTACCGGAGGGTGCGCCCATCGCCGGAATTGCGCCGGCGGCCGCGCGGAGGCGAGGATTGGGCGGTGGGGCGGCGATGAGTGGGGAAAGTTTCAGCGCGGATTTCTTCGCGCGAGCGTCGAGCGATGCCGCATGCTGCAACTGGAGCCCAAAGTATAGCGCCTAGGATAGGAAAAAACGGCCCGCGCCCAAAAATATTTGCAGGGCCGCGTCGTATACAACGCCTGCTGGATGAACAATTTCGGGCTCCGTTGCTTAGCGCGCGGGCGTATATGGCGCGCCTGCTGGAGATACTCATATCAGGTGGCGCAACTAGGAAAGACACCGGGGAGGTACCCACTGATCAACTAATGCCACAATATCCATGTCAGAAATTAGTGTTAGGAATCTATAATCTATAATATCTAAATTGGAGCAACCCACTAAGGCTATTTCTATCAACATGCAAGGCATCCACCTCATCAAACTTTTCTAACCAATCTTAGGCTACCACATCACCCCAGTTGCTCATTTCTCCAAACATGTAGCTCTCCACGTCATCAAGTGTGTCACAAAAGCAAGAGAGAAAAATGGCATTAAACCTACAAGAGAATGCAAAAGAACAACCCGCTACTATTATTTCTCTACACCTATTGACCTTCTGTCTAGCCAAAGTCAGCCACCAAGTGCAGCCGTGGACGTTTCTTCTTCTCCATTAATCTATGCAATGGTGCAATCCCTTCCTCTCCCCCCAAGTTCCCCTTAAAACTCAGCGGCAATTCTCACTCCCAGATCTTATACAGGTTGTGTCGCACCTTTTTCCATCTTCCCTTTCACAGCTAACTATTATGTCTTCTCTCCACATCATCAGGTTGGCTGTAATTGCTGCCATGAGTACGTGGGCAGAAGATCGATCGAAAGTGCGGCACTTGCAAGATTGGGGATTCGGTCTGATAACTAAGCTAGGGAAATTGCCAATTCGAAGTTGAAGGAGGTTTGGTGTTGTGCGCAGCTACGACCAGTCTGACGCTGCTCCATCTTGGCATATCACAACAGAATGCTTAGGTATCCGGTTCAGACTCAGTTTCTTTCCTCCTCACTTTACGATGGCCTATGTCTCAAGATCAATCAGTAGGCAATCAGATAAAGCATCGAAAACAAGTAGAAAATCTTTCTGTTGGATTCAGCAGTTATAGAGCTTGGGATAGAATTTTTAGCTGTTAAAGGGTGATAATTTTTAACTTGCATGTCGCCCTAACTCTATTTCTTTGTCTTCACCTGTTTTATTATTTAATTAAAATTATCCGAGTTTCCATTTTTCTGTCAACGGGTAGCATCCACTGATTTGTAAGCTAATGTTTTTAACCTGCCTGTCGATCATAGTTCTGCTAATTTTTTTCTTCAACTTTTTCTGGTCTTCTTTCTCCTTCTGGGGCTGTAACATATTATACAATTTAAACATTCAGATTATTTCTTCGCGTACTGCAGGTTCGTGAGAACTACCAGAAAGACTAGGAATGATTCAGAGGCTTATTTATTCCGACACGCATCTACAAAGGCCAACGCTGAACGTCAACAAGGACGTGCAGTTTCGCAAAAAAAAAATACTTCTTCACTTTTCTCGACATTTTCATGTTTTGTTGTGAATTGTAGTCCCATTTTAATATTGGTATAATGCGACCCACTACATTTTTTTCTGCCCCCTTACCACTATACTTCTGCACCATAACATATACCAAAACATTCTTGGAGTACAACAGGATCCTGATTTTAATATATCGTCCTAATGAAAAATTTGAGGTACTATGTGACTCTACAATCGAGTGTTAACTATTTGCAACTGTGTTCTGAAATCTTCACGACCATATCAAACATTAATCATATTGTTGAGTTTCCGCTCGATATTTGTGCCGTAGAGAGTACTACTGTTTTTTTTGTACCACATATGTTTCATTTTCGTAATTTGAATCTTGATGTATTTTATACCACATATTCCCGCTGCAAAGCGCGGGAAATCATCTAGTAATGGAAATGAAGACTTTTTGGGAAAATGCTCCTGATCGGGCGACTGACCGCGGTCGTTTTGAGAGAGCGCTCGTTTCAGTCCAGGTTGTTCTATTGAGGATTAAGAAGATTTTATTTGTCTTTGGGTACCGACTCGAGACTACCCTCCTACATCCACACGAGTTCAGTTGTCTTTGGGTAAAGATTAACATTATCCATCTTCGTGAGTAGGTTGAGGACTCAACTGGTTCGGCATATAAAAAGCGTAATTCTTGGGAGGGCACACCCACATGCATGAACAAAGCTGTATAGAAGGCTTGGGCTCACTCTAAAATAAAATGATTCGTTGAACTACAATCACTAGTTGAATGCCCGTGCGTTGCTACGGATAACAAAAAGAAGTAATTTTCATTATCATTATTGTTATATTCTCAATTGTCTCTTCATAAACACGTATGGTGTCTCCTTCGTCTCTTACAACCAGGACACATGTCATTTCCTCCCGTCCCTTTAATCTCATCTGGTATATTGTCTTATCTAAATGCAGTGACTTTTGCATGCTATTAATAGTAAAATGGAACAGTCATATGAAAAATGCAACAATTTACTTTGTCATCATACATCAGTCAGCAGGGTGTGCACCCTGCACCTTATCTGATTTGCATACAGGCTTTTCAACCCATTTTAGCAGAGGGGCACACACTATTTCTTTACACCCATTAGTGTGTAAGGGTTTCAGTGCGGACTTTGATGGGGATCAAATGGTTGTTCATCTACCTTTATCCTTAGACATATTTTGCATTTTTTTCTCATGCTTAACATGGCATGAACGCACACATGTGGACTGTTTTTCATCTTCTTTAATAAAAAAATAGTTTCTAAGTTCTTCAGAAATACCAAAATTCGGTTGCCGCTTCACACGGTATGACGCATCATCATGCAAGTTATATAATTTGTTGATTTAGATGACCTCTAATGGTAGGTAAAACTGAACGCCGAATCAAAGTGTGCTTAGTGAACACAATTCATACCATTATCTAACATCACTGGACAACAAAACATTTACTACAGTCTAGTTGAATTAAGACATCTATTTATGGATAAAGGTAGTATACTAAACAACAGTAGAAACCACATGCAACTAAAATTTGATATATTTGAAAACAGTTCATACTGCTGCCAGATTAAAGTCAATGATGGCTACAAAAGTCTCTATCTGTGCATAGTCAGTTTCACACATCGCCTTGTCAGGACCCAGTTGATATGTTCTGTTGATGGCATGGAACAATGCAAAGGCTTCAGAATGTGGGACTGGCTGGCTGCAGGTTGCCTAGAACAGAAGTCATAGCTTCTCATGTTCACCCATGATAATGAAGCCAGCCAACATTGTGGGTTATTCTGAAAAGCACCATCTATGTTCATACGGAGGCCATGACACTTTTTCTTCAGATTGTTGCTTTAGTTCTGCGGTTCTTTTATTTGACTTAAAGCATTCATTACATGATTGGTATAGCAGCAAATTTCATCAGAAGTTATAAGCACAAAACACATGCAAATTGCAGCCGGTGATCTTCTGCTTCACCATGCCCTTGGATGTTGTACCTTGCCATGAGGGAGAATTCATAAAAATGAACGAAACAAAGCAAATTTTTAAGTATCCATGTATTGAATGCTTACCGACCGCTATGTAAAATGTCAACATCGCCGTCCCTCGTTACCAATATCTATATATATAAGAGTCTGAAAGAGGATAGCTTGATTGTGAAAACGATGACTAAAGTAATTAGAAGAACTGATTGCCTTTTGAGACCATCTTCTGGATGAGGTAGAAACCTTGACTTCTACTTCCACATGTGTGAAGCAGCTTCACAAAAACGAGACATGAAAAACTCTCACACAAAAGACATGAAACATGCGACACGCATATGCACTCAGATGTGCTCATTGCCATTACTCTTTCCAAGACATCTACAACATCTACTGATCTATAGAAGCGAGCCAGGGCCACTGCTGTAGCAGCAAGAAAGCAGAGCACACGACCTCGACGACAGGCTGTCAGAGGTCAGGATGGGAGGCCGAGCTCAAGTTGGCCGCACGGTCTGCATGCTTGTATTTATTCAACATACCGAACTTTGGTAATCCAAAGCTCCAGGGTCATTCTTGGTTCTAGCATGCAATCATTGTTGGAAGGAGAATTAGTTGTGATACCTCCTAAATCACATCACTACAAAGACTTGATAAGAATTATCTTGTAAGTTTAGTTCCATGTTAATTATATATACATGACAAAATACTATTGCACAATAATGACAGGGACATATAAATGAGGACTTAGGAATCAGTCAAAGTGGTACCATACATCCACTAGAGGCTGGAAATTTGTGTTGAAATGCAAAATGACCTCCAGTCGACTGTGACTGAAATGTGAACATCAATACGTATTGCTGGAATTTATATTATGCTCAATAATTTAGCGACATAACCGGAGCGGCTTTCCATTGTAAGGTTGGTCTAGTAAACATCTCGTATATTGCTGGACATTAAATAGTTTGAAGTAGAAATGTACTTTTCAATCCTTCTAGAAAGTAAAAATCCAGGCGACATGAACACGTCCAGTATATGCCAAAGAATAAGAGGGAGACTTAACATGGAGATGGAGGCTGGGTCGTGTGGTCTTGCGCTGGGCGTCGGCATCAGGATAGGACAGTCCGCGCCTACATGCCATCGCGCGAGCAGGGTCCTCAACGTGGTGGGCGGATGCTAGTGCCACACGGTGCATCGATCCAGCAGAGCGTGTAGGATCCGGTGATGTGGGGTGCGTGGGAAGGCGACATTGCAGAGATGGAGGTAGACAACGTCGCCGCGACATAGGAAGCACGCAGCGAGCCGGCGGCGCAGACAAACCTTCTATCCTTCCATCTGCGTTGTAAGGGAAAAAATCAGAGAAAGAACGAGATATGTAGGAGAGAGAGAGAAGGCGGAAGGAGAGGGGAGAGGCGATGCGGTTCAGCCTGTGCCACCGCCATGCAGTTCGAACAGGGAAATAAAACACGAGAGAATAGAGGAGGGAAGTGGCTTACCTCGTTGGATTGGCCAGCGTTGACCTCCATCCTTCCTGGTGGTTGATCACGGTAGGTCTGCCACCGGCGACCAACGATGTATCTTCGCCGGCAGCCCTGCATGACGCTCTGCAACACCTTCTAGCGCTCCAGCACACGACACTACGGACCTGCGTGGGGAACTGGAAAATGCATATGAGTGGGAGGGCTAGTGGAGGTCCGGAGCGGCGCGCCGGAGGTTCGGTGGGGTTGCTCGGTGCAGTAGAGTCTGAGAGCTCTACCAGCTCTGAATCCAGCGTGGTGGCGGGGATCCTGGGGCAGCAACTCAGAATTGACCAGTCCGTCTCCTCCGGCGATGCTCGTTGGCGCTGGCCTGGCCTGGGCAGACGCCATTTTCAGCACCGCGAGGATAGCGAGAGGGCGATCGACGAAAAGTGGTGAGGCGTGATTTTGCTTTACGACGCCGAGGCGTGATTGACATTGGCTAAATTTGTGTTTGTAGCGAACTGCCCATGTTAATTCTTAAGATTGATTTCCATGTAAGCTAGAAACATAGTAGGTTGATTGGAAAGACACGAGAGATTTCCGCCCCTTTCTTGATATTGGACACCAAGAAAGATTATACGTATTTAATGATTGATTGATTGGTTTTGATTTGATACCATGATTAGCAGCAACAAAGGGGGGAAGTGTCGACTTGCCAAGAAAATTGACCGGACGATGTGTGGGATTGATGGAGTCCTTCAGATCTTGATTGAACGGACACGATATTCCCAATCTCCTACATCAAACGCGTTGTATGACGTACGACCAACTGGAATATAATAGTAAAGATTAATGATTGATTGATTGGTTTTGATTTGATACCATGATTAGCAGCAACAAAGGGGGGAAGTGTCGACTTGCCAAGAAAATTGACCGGACGATGTGTGGGATTGATGGAGTCCTTCAGATCTTGATTGAACGGACACGATATTCCCAATCTCCTACATCAAACGCGTTGTATGACGTACGACCAACTGGAATATAATAGTAAAGATTTCAGAGAGAAGGTAGCCAAATTGTTAGCTTTGCCCTTTGCCCCGCTTTGCAAGAAAGCCCAAAAATCAATGGCATCTCTTTTTTGCGATGGCGTTTTCCCAAAAGAGTTTGGACGAGGTTGGAAGATCGAGGGCTTCAATCCAGACACTTCTGTTCGGTCGGAAAATATATCATTGTGGACCAACGCACCACCATGTCTAGCAGAACCACTTCCAACCTCATGCTATGATATAAATCTCCTACATGCTAAAATCAAAGGCACTATCTTTCCATTTGATTCAAGTAGGCATGCCATCCTAGTCTTTTCTATTCCTATGAATTTGAAGATCCCAATCCCTTGTGCTCTAATGCTCTACCTTCTGTTTACTTGGCGGAGCCAGGAGAGCAACCGGCGGGCTCCTGATCACAAGAGCATCAGAATCATTTGGCTCAAATATGCAACTGCCAGCAACACCAAATCAAATCGTAGCAAATTAAACCACGCAGAAAGATAGATCCAGCTAATACACGGCAAGAGGATGCCTGTTTCTTGTTGCTACACATGAAATGATTCACCGAATATTTCTTGGCTGGCTATGAAACAAAATAACAGTCCAGTGCCAAAGCACTACAGCCGCAGTGAATTCCATGGCCGCTCAGTCGCGTTCACTTATGGCCGTTAGGTGCTGATCGATCTCCTCAGTCTTTAATGCTCTGAAAACACGATCTTCCTTCCTCACAACACCAACCTGCAAATTGAAGGTATTAACGTAAGCACACATCACAGGGCAAAAGAAAAAAAAAACTTGGGAAAACACTTGTGTATATATGTAGAAACGATAGTAATACCTCAATCTCGGTAGCCTTGAAATCTTCCTGCAGAACTGACTGCAGCGCAGAAATCGCAATCTGGCAAACATAGGATACATAGTTAGTGGAGAGTAAGAAAATCTGCTTCTACATGACCATGAACCAAACAAAAAAAACACAAAACATCTCTTTGAGCTAAAAAAATATCAGCTTCAGTAACATAAGTACGCCCTAGTTCAGAGTCTTATTGTGTGCCTAATGGAAAATTTACCTGAACAGTTTCGTCATATGTGAACTGCGGGCTATCCTTCATTTTCTTCTCCAGAAAATTTATTGCTTCCTGCTCCTTAAGTCCGGCACTAGTTGCCTGAAAAATGTTGTCAGTAGTTTGTTCGGACAGACTGAGGAAAGAATAAACTAAGCATTCGGTTGATATAGAGTTTGAGTAGAGATGATATAATGTGTTGCAGAAAATTACTCTATACCTTGTGTCCAAAGAAGTGACCTGCAGGGTCACACTTGAAGAGTTGGGCATTTTTCTCTTCGTCATAGCCCAAGACCATAGCAACTGAAGAATATAGCCAAAGAAAATTAATATGGTGGGAATATGCCTTAACGCTAATTGATTTTACACCAGAACATCATGGAGGAGTAACAAAAACTAAACATACAAATAGATGTAATACAACGGTACTAACCTACACCAAGGGGTCTCATGTACGCGTGCTGCGTGTATATCTGTGCTTTGTCTGCTATCCTGAAACATTAATCAGATATGCAATGTTATAGCTACCACTTTGTTATATGAACTAAAGCACATATCATATTATATAAATAAACAACCACAATACAGTACACACAGATGGAACTTTATGAGGATAAGGCATGATACCATTTTGCTAATACATCGACAGGCATCTCATAGCCCCACTTTTTACGAAACTCAGCTGCTTCGTTTCTTGCTTGGGAGACCAAGGACCTTGCATCAGCTGGGAAACAGAATATTACATTCAATGTCAGTAAATAGCAGAATGCAAGAGTAAAAAACCCAACTTTATCAACAAACATGAATGAAAAGGTAATGGGTGACTTGATGAGGATATAAGGGAAACACACAGCATTTTAAAGAGAGCTTAGTTTAGTATGGTTCCCTGAGTGCAATTTTTTCCTATTTTTCTCTAGAAAAAGCGCAGTGTTATCTATTGTCTTATTAAGGGTGAAATAAACAGACACGCCAATATACTATCCAGTGTCTCATGTAAAAACTAGCAAAGCCTCCATTGCATATTTGATTATTAGCTCTTGAGTAACATCCAGGAATTTCTGAACGAAGACTAACCTAAACTATCACTGTTACACAATAAGAAATCAAGAAGAGATGATGGTCCAACATTTAACTATATATATATAAGCTCCCAGAAATCCACATTGCTATACAATCCAAGACAGAATCCCAGAGCATGCCATCATCTGCCACGAAATCCTACTGCTTCGTACCAGTAATACACTTGAGTAACACTCAGAGCATAGTAATACAACAAAGAAGAGTGAACAAACCTGTGAGGCCGGTTGCAAGCAAACCGGTGTACTTGGTAATTGGGAACAGGTGTGTGATGCTCGTGTCGTCCAGCAGCTTATCCTGCAATCAGAACCACATCACAGTGAACAAAAATTCAGTCTTTCGGTAATCTGAGGCCGGGCGAACAACGAATCGGACCCTAAAAGGCACACAAATCTGCGCCGCCAGCTGGGATCGACAGGGGCAAGCGGCGGCGGGTGACTCACCGGCACTTTCTTCTGGGTCACGACGCAGACGGAGTCCTTGCCGCGCACGCCGATCGAGGTGACCCCCGACGACTTGACCGCCTTGAACGCGTACTCTGCTCACACCACCACACGATACGCACGGATCAGACAACCTCGAACCGAAAGGCGGGCGATTGCGCGCGCGGGGACGGGAGGCTCCCCAGATCTATTGGACGAAGGGGGGAAAAAGCTAGGGTTTTGGGAGGGGGGAAAGATTGCACGCACCGACTTGATAGAGTCTGCCTTCGGGGGAGAAGATGGTGATGTGGCGGTCGTAGCCCGCACCCGATCCGCGGCTCATCTCGAAGTCGCCGGAGATCTCGCCGGAGCTGGAGCTGGGTGTGTGGCTTGCTCTCTCTGGTGGGCGAACGGAAGTTTGTGTGACCTTGGGAAGGAGACTAGACGGCGTCTTATTGGCAATGGCTTATGCCGCAAGAAGATGGCCCGTTCCGGTTCGGCCCGGGCTCGTCAGGTTTTCTAGTCTGAGACCGAACCGGGCCCTGGCAGTGGGCCCTTGTATATGTCGGGGTCTGTAACCGAGGAAGTGAACTCGGGTTTTGGCTCGTAGCTTTTTTCGATAAAAATAGCTTTAGAGATGCATCTATTAAAAAAAACTAAAACATATTTTAAAATGTTAAATTCTGAAAAAACTGCATGTATATCATTTTTTGCGTGTAGAATTTCAGGAGTTTTTTTATGAACTAGGTTTCCAGTATACTTACAATGAAGTATGAGGTCTCATCGAACCAACTACTAGTCAGCTCTAGTGTAAAAGCATGCTTAGCATACAAATAAACCGAATTATTAGCTGAACATCCTACATGTTAAATAAGAAAAGACTATAAAGCAGCGTTCGGTTAGACCCCGGCTGGCAGGGATTAATATGGAATGATAGGAAATACAGTTCAATTCCTTGTCAATACCTCCATGTACACGTTAATCCCCTTCAAACCGAACATGTCCTAAATTAGAAACTAACTACCCAAGATAAGAACCACAATAAAACGATCACCATGACGCAAGGTCCAAAAGTTAACAACATCTACGCTGTACATCCCCATTACCACATGAGAAAGGTATCTCAATTAGCAAAGATAACTCCATCCTCTAGTGTTAAAACTTCGACAATGAGTGGATCTATGACCCCCAACCCCCCGAATGGTTTACTACAAGCACCAACAAAGGGCAAGTTAGAACGTGCAACGCCCCCTCCACCACCTTTTGGATTTTGCACATCGATGGCACCATATGTATTGGTTTTTATCCATCCATGATCCGGTTTCTACTTGGAAAATGAACGCGGCTTTAAAGTCTATGAATCGGTTTCTACTGGGAAGAAAGCACAAGTTCATTTTCCCCGTATGGTTTCCATCTATACTTTTTCTATCCTATGAATCAAAGGAGCCCTTAGGAGGGGAGGGGGACGAACTTTGTTCCAAATAGAAATGCATTGTCAGATAGCTCTTGAACACAACATTGTATGAGACTCTATCTTTTTCGATAAAGGTTGCTTTATTACATAACATGTTTAAGTATTACACCCAGCCTTTGCATAACTGAGATGTATACACCGATCCAATTAACGAAATACAATGAAAGAAAATAACTTAAGGCTCTCGACAAGTAATTATGGCCGAACTATGAGAGCGCCTATGGAGATGAAAGACCACTATAGATAATGCTGCCATCCATGTAGGGTAAAAGTATTCCTCGTCGCGCGTCTAACCGTGTAGACACCTCCACAAAAAGGTCGCGATGCTCTACACACTGTAGATACGACCAAAACCGGAGCGTAGCAGTGCATTGGTAGATGACCTGCATAAGAGAAGCATTTTTATCCCTAATTTTTTGTCATTTCTACATAGCCAAAGCAACAAAATAATGACAATCGCCCTCATCCTAATCATTAGCTTAAACCTAGGATCCACACCATTAAGCCAATTGCCGAAGTACAAGGTAGAACTTATCTAGATGACTGACCATATAGATCTAACAAATTACACTAGAAGAATAAGTGTTTTATAGTCTGATCCAGATGACAAAAGGCACACGTTTTACTTACATGCCAATTGCGTTTTGCAAGGTTAACTTTGGTAGAATTGCCCATTGACGAAGATACCACACAAAGACTTTCGTTTTAAGCGGGATCTTCATATTCTAAATTTTACTATTATTATCATATTCTAAATTTTACTATTATTATCAACTGATACATCATGTTGGATTAAATCCTTATACATAGAATCCACCGAGAATTTGCCACTTTCTTGAGATTCCATCAAAATTCATCAGATCCCTGCGTCAAATGGGATCGAATCCATGTAAAGTTACAAGAATCGTGATTCTGAATCGAATCGGAACCTTTATGGTAGGATCACAAATCGTAGGATCTTAGCTTTCAGAATCGTAAAATCTTAGATTCTACTCAGCAGAATTGTTGAATCGTTCCACTTAATTTAGATCGTAATGTTGTAGAATCGCATAGTAGAATCATAATTCTGACAATTACATGTAACAAAGCATTTCAAGATGCTTGTCTAGGACCAATGAGACTTCTTCTGAATGACACATCTGGTGAGGAAGTTTCCATCACCTTAGCGAGCGTATCACTTTTGTGGTGCAAAATATTGTACAATGTAGGATATTGTTCTTGGAGTGTGGCCTTGCCTAGCCATTTATCCTCCCACAACCTAATTTCCATACCATCCCTAATGGAGGAAGACCAATATGGGAAGAAGAACTTCTTCATCGCCATAAGACCATCCCGAAAGTGTGAGTCACTAGATTTCTAAACAAACTGAGACAACACACCTGAGCCAATGTACTTTCTCCTAAGGAGAGTTTCCCTAACCCCTTCTACATCAAGAAGCTTAAAATAAATTGACCAAGGAGGGCCCTATTCTTTACCTCAAGGTCTTGATATTTATTTTTCTCGCTATCACCTTGGCAAAAGAATCTTGATTGGAAATAATCCAATCGTTTTAATATTTCTTTTGGAAGTTGGAAAAACGAAATCATATACGGTACCATATTACTTAGTACTGAATTAATGAGAACCAATTTTTCTCCCAAGGATAATAATTTACCTTACCAGCCAGATAATCTAATTTGCAGCTCCTCCACAAGTTTCTATTCAACATTTTTAAGCGAAAGATAATGAATCGGAATACCCAAATACTTAACAGGAACTGACCTTGCCCGCAACCAAATAATTCAGCATACATGGCAACATCGTCTTGAGCCTTGCCAAAACAGAATAACTCGCTCTCATGGAAGTGGAGTATTTAAACCCAATAATTGCTTGAACATTGACATTGCTAGTTGATTCCCCGCGCGTTGCGGTGGGATTAGAGATGATTTTCTTGTATGCAATAAAAACATGAACAGTATAAAAATGGGTTCCATTGATTGAATTGTCACAGACCATAGGAGAAAACCAGTTAGAATCCTCTACTTACATAAAGCAATCAACCGGAATTTGCACCAGATGCTAACAAAACAATTTATATCTGAATAACTGAGATGTAATTTCAGGGTGAACCGAACCCTAACATCATTGCCTTAAGGTGAAAATGTGCCCATAATATTACTCCAGGGGAAACATAAATCAACCGACCTTTTGGGTACATTGACAAATTATATTGTATACACATAAAAGGAAGAAAAAACTTAAATTACCGAAGGCGTGTTTTTGGGTACATTGACCAATCACACATCTGGTTGACAGATATAATAGTTGTTCTGTTCATGGAAATATTGTAGAAATATTAAAATTACCAAAAACTGCAATATAATTATATAATTAAAGAACGATATAAAATAGTGAATATTGGGAAAGGATGGATAATAGGAACACTATGGATCATTTCATCATGGCTACCATACTGGAGGTGGATGGAAGCTACTCACTTTGCCTCATGTAGTTATGTCCACGATGCTGCAGTACACATGCGTAAAGTTCTAATGGGATTTCGATCAAGCATGTATGAGAACAACAAAACGTAAAGGACATGTTTATTGTGAAATTAAAATTCAACATGGAGAGTGAGAGAGAGGGTACCTCCAGATCGGTCGGAAGCGGAAAATTTGTAAGCTACTCAGGTGGGGCGGCTGCGAGCAGGATGGCACAACTTTATATGTAGGGGATCTTGGAGGACTAACCATCTGAGCTTGTTAAACCCAAAATGAATACTGATCGGCGATTTGACGCAAGTGACTCGAGGAAGAGATACTCAGGGCGTTCCTAGCTGATAGTGCTGACAAATCTCATATTCTTCTGCTGTGATATTCTCCATATGATGCATTCTACAGCATGCATAATTCTGTAACAATTCTAAGTTTGATAATGCGTTCCAGCATGACGTTAGAAAAATCAGGCCGAATGGAAAATACCTCAATGGAAACAACTGGCAAAAAGTGTAATCTCACTCGGAAGGTAAAAAGCACAGAACGAATCAGAGAGACATTTGGTAGAACTCACCCATGACCAGCAGTCGGTAGTCCCAAGTAGATCCAAAATACCATCTACAATGGAGGAGGCCATAGAGACATAGCATCATACTAAAGTAAAAATATTAACAGGTTCCTGGGTGTGAAGATTTGTGGACGCATCTCAACCGGCTTGAAGGGAGAAGATGAATGGCGTTTTAATAGGAAGAGATGAAGAGATGTTGCGTATCATTACTGATTGCATGTAGACACCAAGCAGTGCTGCTGAGAAAACGCTTCAGCTTTTCTTTTCCGAAGACAGATCTTGGACTTCATGAGATGCGGGCTGGTCCATCGCTATACTGATAACAACGACCACACATTTGGAATCTGACCGATAGAAAAAGTTAAGGTGATGTGGATACACCATATTTCAGCTTGCAAAGATTAAAAGTTTTTTAGTGGGGATGAACTTTATAGATACTAGATGATACCCCGCGCGTTGCGGCGGGATTTTTCTACTAATGTATAGAACAATATTTCATATCGTATATAGCTTATGAAAGCTTTTTTGTAAAGCAACGCGTTTCATTTATTGAAAGTGAATAATAAGTTTATTGCATGATCTGAGCACTTCAGTGGCTTTGTAAATCTTTTTGTCCTCAGAAAGGATAACCGTGGCATCTATCTTTCCCTAGTCTCCCCTCTTGAAACTGGTCCAAGTATGATCTATATTTCAGTTGCGAAGAACATATTATCTGGTCCAAGTGTGCTTGTGATGTTAGCACGTGAATGTCCCCTTGTCCCTCCTCTTGAAACTCAGATGCAATTAATGGTCGTTTCACGTCCTTGAATTTTTGTATTGCCTTAGTATACATCTTGGCGATAAGGTGAAGATGGAAGCACATGTGGCGGGCCTCATTGGTGTGCTGGATAAACAGAATTGTATATGAATATACCAATGTGAAATATTAACATAAATATTAACACGTGAATGTAGCACATGTTATGTCCTCCTTGTCGCTCCATAGATCACTGATGGGAGGAGCCTGTGCTGTGAAAGTTGTACCTGTATTTTGATATGCAGAAATGAACTGGGACTGTTCTTGTTATATAGAGGAATTTTCTTGTGCCTTAAATTGGGTAAGGGGTATTACTGTGGTTTTAAAATGGGCATTTGTAAAAAAACTAACTGAAACAGTTTTGAGCATCAATTATATTAGTATTGGTTATTAACTTATATTATAATTTGCAATGGTATTGCTGTAGAACTTTATTGCAAATACTTGTGAGAAAACAATTTACATGTGAGAAATATACATGAATAGATAAATGCATATTTAATTCCGAATTAGTTTGTACAATACTAAGAACTTCACCGGGGAAATTTGGCCATGGAACATTTCTTTTGACTATATCAATGTCTAGTACACGAAGAGACGGCATATAGGCATATCTTAATCTGCACAAATCACCCTATTAGAGAATATGACAGCACCAAACGGTTTATAAACTTGTCTTCTCAGTTGGCAGAGATCACTCCCGTAGAATCCAACTGCATAAAGAAATTGTAAACTTGTTAGGTGCTGAATTTGAGTTTCAACCCATAGATAATAACTAATAAGCTCAATGTCTTAGGTATGTACGTGTAGTATGAACAATGACTTCTCACAAGCAGGAAAAAACAAAACAGAAAAAACGTAGTTATGTAAGAACACTTGAGTATTTCGTTGAACTGATACCTTCATAGGAAAACTCTTCAATATATAGCATGATAAATCATAGAGCGCTCATTCCATGAAAGTTGAAGTGCTGCTAAAAGCAGAGATGAAAGAATGTATAAAATGAGAAATCCCAAGTTAAAAGCGGATGGAAGTAGAAGCAGCATCAAGAGGCAAAAAATCATGGCCAAGGACTCAATGACTGCATCACACAACTGGTAGCACGTAGACAGATCAACACGTTCAGACATATGAAAAGGCATTGGTCCATGCTGCACCCTGAGTTTCTATAGTTTGTACCTAACCAAATTTCACATTATTCCTCGCAGGCTTACAACCCTCCTCTGTTGCTCTGTTATACATGTTGTAGGTCCGTATGAAGCCATGACAATTAAATAAGTCGATATTTATATCAGTAAGTATAATAGCATGGGACTTTGCCAAAAAAATAGCATGAGACTGAATGCTTACCAGGAATGGCTTGCAGGATTTTCAGAACTCTCAGGATTATCCATGATTGCAAACCGAATACACGGACTTTGCCAACAAGGATTTCTAGTCTCTAGCCAATCTGTTTTAACAAATGTATTATGTAACTGATGGAAGATTCGAGGGTAGCAAATTTCAATGTAAAAAAAATCAGGAGACATTCGAGGGGAACAAACATATACGATATGGAAGAGGAAGAAAGTAGAAGATGCATGTTTCAATGTAAAAATATAAAAATTAAGTGTAAGAGAGGAGATCTTGTGTACCAATATAAGCATGTCGTGGAGCGTGGATTTTTCACCAATCCATCCTTGACTCAGAATCCAATCGAAATCCAACTAAATCGGTGGGGAATTGAGTGAGCAGCATGCAAAATCTAAGGAAAATCGGATCAAATTGGGGCAGGCAAAACGTGGAGCAGCTTTCGAGCGGAAGAGCAACCTTGCAGATTATAAACCATGGACGATCCATTGAGAGGATAAAAAAAGGGGGGGAAGAAGAATCTGGAGGGGAGATAATGGCGCAAGCAGGGGACGCGCTTGAAATCCATTGCAACACGGGGAGCCTTTTAAAGAGGTTTCTTTTACAGTACCTTTTACCACTCCTTAGAAGAAGAGAGGTATGATTTGAGCAACGGTTAGGATTTATCGATTTAGATTAAACCCAGCAGCCCAGCAAAACATATGTAATGAAAAAAACCTATCTAGCCCGGCCCAACAATTGGATAAGAGAGATGGGATGCGAGAGCCAGAAACGCAGGCGACCGCCGCCGGCAGCCGAGCACGCGATTCAGAAACGCCATCTCCGTCGAGGGCGACCGCCGCTGCCACCTGATAGGCCCGATCCTGCATCGCCGGCCAGTGACGCAGCCACCAGGTCGTGCCCGTTCTGCATCACGGGCGACCGACGCCGCCACCAGATCGCCGCCACCAGGTGGACGCCACCAACCAGGTCGACGCCGCCGCAACCAGGTCGAAGCCGTGTCTAGGTAGCTTATTGCTCCATTCCTTGTCGATCTGAAGTGAATATGGTTCAACATTTTTAATCGATGCAACACACTACTAAGAGCCAGCCACCTAGTTGGATACAATCATCTATTCATCTATTTTTCTTACTGGTTTAGCTAAGAAGTAAGAACCACAACACCTTGATTTTACAGAGACAAAAACAGTACCATGAATTCATGTAGGAAAATTTGACTGCATAACGAAAGAACAAATGATTTTCGGAAATTTAGTACTAAAAATCAGAGCTAGCTAAGAGCATGTCTAACAGGCCCCTTATAACCCGCCCACCCCGTAAAATTCCGGCGAGATACGGGGCAGGCGCGGTTTGGGCCGTCTAGCAGGCCCCGTATTCTGGCCGCCCCGTTTCGGCGGAATACGGGACCCATGAAATCGGCCCCGCCGCCCCCTACTTATACTGGGCGCAGGTGCGAGTGAGGGGTTAACCCTTCACTTGCAACCCTAGCTCCGCCGTGCGCCGCCGCCTCCTCCATCCTGCTCCGGCGAGAAATTCCTCACTCCCCCGCGCCGCATTCCACCCCATTTCCGGCATGGACTCCCGCCGCCGCAGTACCGCCTCGCCGGCGAGCGGATCGAAGCGATCCCGCTCGCCAGACAACGTGGAGGATGCCTGGCGGCTTCAATGCAAAAGATCCGCCACCGGGAGCCGCCGCGCGGCCTGCAAGTACGACGGCGGCGCGTTCGTCCCGCCGAAGCTCCGTGACTTCACGCGGGGCGGCCGCTGGTACCACGAGGACCCGCCGCTCAAACCGATGAGCGGCCCCAAGTTCGAGGAGTGGCGCGCCGAGTGGGAGCGCCAACGCCGGGTGAATGAGGCATGGAGGGCGACCATCGGGAGCACCAGCGGCGGAGGTGCTCCGCTCGCCGGCGAGGAGGAGGAGGAAGACCAGGACCAGGACCCCGCCTTCTTGAAGGCGATTGAAGAGTCCCTCAAGGACGCCAACGAGAGGAAGAGGGCGGAGGAGGAAGATAGGGCGGCGGCCATCGCCGCCGTGAAGGAGGCAGAGGCGCGGGAGGCGGAGGCGGAGGCCGACGGGTACATCATCGACCTCTCCGACTAGAAGTCGCGATCCATGATCGCGCATTTTGTATGTAGGTACGTCGATTCCTATGTATGATCGACAAACTATGAATGAACAAGTTTCCCGGGGTTTTAAATTTACAAATATACGGGGTCAAATACGGGGTCTGCTAGATGGAGCGGTGTATCTACGAGCATTTTTTTTATACGGGGCGAAAAAGCGGCGAAATACGGGGCAGAAAAGTAAGGGGCCTGCTAGACATGCTCTAATGAAATCAAGTCAACTACAGTATCTCTTACACTAAACGGGTGAACAATTGAGTCGAGTCTCCAAATTTCTAATCCCCTTATTTGATCTTAGAAACTTCAAACCACCAATCACCCTCTCTGAAAATTGGACTAGAGAGCTTCAGATTTGGATTGTGTTAATCAATGGATGGGTTAGAAATCTAGAGATTTAGATTTTCGTATCCTTTTCAGTTTGTTCTTCATTATTCTAATTTACTTCCTCAACCAGATAATGGGTTCGGTTCATCTTCAGCTGCTTTGCTTTCTCTTGTCGGGCTATTATTTTATTGATATTGGAGACTGCTAAATTTGTCTGTTATTTTTGGTGATGTCCGTAGGTACTAGACACCCATTTTACCAGCCGAGGAGGTCAAACCTGCCTTTGACTGTCACCATGAAGGTGTTACTTTAAATTGATCATCTCCAGGTCGTGGTAAGCTTAGTCTGATCTATCGTTTTCCTGTGGTTTTGCATGCCCCTACCTAACATGACTCTTGTTATGTGTGGCTTCACGGGCACGGCGTCAGCTGCCCGTGGACGATGTATTCACCTCCTTTCGAGATATCTCCTTTCTGTTCAGAGGTCTCTTCCTCACCTGACATTGTACAATTATTAATCACATGATATTTTAAATAACATTAAGAAACAAGGAAAATATTGGATTGTGATATCAGTGCACAACTGTAGACAAAATAGTAGTAATTGGAAAATTGGAAGTGATCAACATACCACAACTTTAATCTTTGCTACATTATTTCTCTAGTATTGTTCTCTTTTTCGCTGGTGATTGCACCGCTGTAAATTTCTCATAGACCTTGCTGGCTTCCTGACATTACATCGTCCTCATCGTCATCAGTTTCCTTTGGCACGAAGGTTGAGGCTTCAAACGGTTCTGATGCTACATTCTGACAAAGAAGAAATCATAGCTGGATTAGACCACATGAAGACGTTGTGGCAGAACAAGATTTTAACATGAAATGCGTTCAAATCTCTTTGTCACTTGCATCATCTGCTCATCTCCCTAGTTTCTAGAAGGAGCAGGCAACAAAAAAAATTAGCATATGCAGATATATCATTTGTTGTTTGGAGATACATGGCTATTTTGCCTATACTATCCATAGACATACCTCAGAAAGAAGCTCACTGTCATCCATTGCATGAAGATCCAAAAGGCCAGCTCCGAATTCACCTCCAAGTTTGGGTGAATAGAATTCATCGATGGAATGGCCACCTATGCTCTGGGATGTTGGCGTGTATGGCTCAGATATAGGTGCAGATGCTGATTCGCCATTAAAATTTAGGCTTCTGAATAGCATGTAAAGCTTTTGTTTTTCTTCAATCGATTGAGGCTCATACCCCTAAAAATAATAATAGTAACATCTGTAAAACTACATATAACCATTGGCAACAACACATACGTATTGATAAAGCTCATCTCGCTGAACAAATTAAAAAACCTTCAAGCAAAATAATTACACACAAAGTCTACTCAAAACGCCGCATGCATCAATTGATGCAGAGGCAGGGGAGTTTCCCTATTTAAAAAAAAAGTCTACTCAAAATTGCGTTTGATACGCTTGCACTTGCGGAGCTGAAGAATAACTACATAATTCTAAACGGCTATTTACAGGCCATTCAGGAGGGCGCCACCAGCACCAGGTCCATCACGGACAGGGTGCAGCAGCAGTGGACCTCGTTTGTAAAAATGCGCAAGCCTAGAGCTATTCTTGTTCCGTTGAATTGCCTACATTACTTTTGTACCCTGGTCCTTTGCTGCATCTGCTTGGCGTTTTACTAGTTTCTCAGTATACAAAAAAATGTCCCGATATTTCTAGGATCAGATTAGCATTTTTGCTAGCACACGTTGACTGATTGAACTAGCAATTTTTCTGACGGTTTGCTAGTTAGGCTCATTATCTTCATGGATTCATGGATAACTAGCCGAGCAATCTTGAGGAGACACCCAACCACAAGTACCAAGTGCGAAGTTTTGTAATTGAGCTAACTGAAAGTAGCTCTCAATATGAAATTCTTAATCCACTCGACTGGCCAGTTTGTCGACCGAATCAAATACAAGAGAAAATATTAGGCAACGTGAAGTTCATCTGCTACTCCTAGAGGTGGTCCTGTTCATCTCCCTCTAGAAAGAAATTGCTGTTGTAGGTGGAGGTATATGGCTCTTATTATCTAAAAATCATCTCTCAACTCCAATCCTTGTTTAATTAGTGTAAACATGAAGACGCACTTAAAATGTTTGTGGAATATCCAAGGTACTTCGTCAAATTCTGGAGTGGATCACCAAGGCCTACGGTTGTGTGATGTCTAATAAAAGTAGAAACATAGAACTGCCAGACATGTTTTGATCGCAAAAAAAATACATGAAGCAAGAATCAAACGCACCTGCAGCTGGCAATCAGAGGAGAAGCGGAAGCGCCGGCGACCACGAAACACGCGCCGGCGACGCCTCTCATCGACTCCTTCCATTCGACCTCGAAGAACCATTCCGTCGGCCTCCTACCACCGCCGAATCGACACGAGCGGCGCGCCGCTACGACGTCCAGGCACCGCTCCGGGAACCGCAGGCTGGGCTTGACCGCCTATGCGAGCGGCAAGGAGGGCGCCCGATCTTCGATCCACACGGAGGAAGGCCCAAGGCCGCTGCCGCCGAGACAGTATTGGGGAAGGGGACGGCGGAGGTGGTCAATCTACATCAGGACTTTACGCTATTTGGATGGGGTGAACAGCCAGTGGTGCCGGAGTTGGGTAGTAGAGAAAGAGAGAGCGGCGGCGGCGAACCAAACCATCACGACGACTAAGGTCCTGTTTGTTTGGGCTTGTGCTTCTGCTTTTGCTGCTTTTAGGGTGTAAAAAGCAGCAGCCCAAACAAACAGCAAAAATTTGCAAAGTGCTTGTGAAAAGCGCTGCCAAGAAATGTACTGCGGCGGGCGAAGCAGGTCGAGACCTGCTTCCCGAGCTTCCCTGCTTCCCGAGCGGCGCAGTTCGAAAATGCCCCTACCGCTTCAACAATACTACGGAAAAATTGCCCTCCCGTATAACAGACCGGATCCTTGCATTTTTTCCCAGCCCCGACAGCCCCTGGGCGTTTTTCTCTTCTCCCCTCCCGTTCCCAGGATAAGGACAGAAGAGATAGGGCTAGGGTTTCCGCCGCCGCCTCCATCCCCGCCCGCCGCCGCCGTTCCCGGCCGCCGTCTCCTTCCCTGGCCGCCTCCATTGCCGTCGTCCTCAAGGTCGCGCCGGCGTCCCCGTCGTCCTCAAGGTCTGCTGCCGGCGACAGCAGGTCGAGGCGCCGCCGTCCCCGTCGTCCTCAAGCTAGCGCCGGCGTCGTCCTCCACAAGGTCGCGCCGCCCTTGTCCTCCCCGTTCTCGGCCTACCACAACTCCCTCCGTCGCCGATTCGACCGGGTGACTGAGCTCGTTCCCGTCGGCCGTCGGGCACAGGACCTCGCCGGGAGGAGGAGATCGTCCCCGTCGTCTTCCCGTCCAGCGGCGTCCGTCGTGGTCGAGCGCCCCTGTACCTGATCTTGCGTTTCTGTCTTGGATCTCCCTAAGGCACCGTCCGCTGGATCTTGGTGTCTCAGATCTCCCCTTGCTGACTTGGATCTCCAAGAGGCACCGGCCACTAGATCTCCCTGTTGATGCTTGTTCGTTGTTGACGAAATCTGTGCGATGTAGTGATGATCTTGAAAACTTCTTGTATGTTTGCTGGATCTGCGCATGTATGCTCTATGGATGTATGTATACGTGCGAGCTTGCTAAAGAAAAGTTTCAATTCTACATGCTTCGGATTTGTTGGAGCACGCAAGGCTGATGTATGCATATTGCTTTTTTTTTGCGAATATATAGTGCAAATACATATTTTCTTCTTGTGGTACGAATAATACAAACGACATGTTTGGATTATATGTAGTCTCCTGATTTATGAGATGATTTATTTTTGGATTATAGCCTACTTTCACAATATGTTTAAAATATTGGACTAATAATTAACAAAAAATGGGTTAGATATAGCTAATTTGTTTCAAAACTACATTTTTCAACATCTTAATTACTCAGTGGCATTCCAGACATTTCATCCTAAAATCAAAAGCAACAGCTATAAAAAGCTCTCCTACCAAACATCAACTTTACGTCTAACACTTGTCTTTACACAATTGCTTATTTCAACATGTACCATGCTTTTCAAAAGCTGCAGCCCAAACAAACAGACCCTAACTCACGGAACTACGGAAGGAGGAGCTCACGCAGACATCGCTTGGGGCTGGACATGTGGAAAGAGCTGGGCCTATCTATTGGGCTGGGCTCGTTTACGTTTTTTTTCGAAGTGCGAAATTTCGCAGAGGTATGTAACATACCTCTTCCGTTTTAGACTGTGGTATGAATCTATTTAGGCCATTGGATGGACGGAAATTGATGGCTGTAATTCATTTAAGGGTATCACAAAAGAACTCTTTAAAGATGGAGGCGGCGCCGGGTCAGTACCAGTTTCTTGTGTAATGCACAACAATGATGGCATGGGACGGTTTCATCGGCATTTGTGGCGTGGAGGGCATAGGTCGCAGTTTCACAGAGGGAGGATGTGCGGGCACAAAGTCGACAAACGAAAGGTGGCGCCAGAGAGCACGAAGACGAACAGGCGAACAACGGCCAACTGTTTCTTTTACAGGAGGAAGGCGTGCGGGTGAAGCAAATTGTATTTGTGCAGCCCATGTACAGACTCTCATTCAGCCCATGTAACGCCCAACCCATGTGCAGAAAATTAGAAGGGAAAGAGCGACCAGCGAGTCAGCCATCGAGCAGCGGCAAAACCTATACATAGACTAAGTCGGTGGCTACCGGCCACCGCACACCTCTGGTCGGGTATGGGCCAGGCCCATTTGTTTCTGTTTAGCCTTTAGTAGTTCGTTTTATCTTTTCTTGGTTTCTTTTTCAGTTTTTCTTTTCTATTTTCTGTTTTGTTTATATTTTTTCAGATTCTAAAATTTTAATTTTAAAAAATTGATCAAACTGAGAAAAATATTTAAATTCAAAAATATTCAAATTTGAAAACCGTTCAAATTTGAAATCTGTTCAAAATATTTTTTAAATGCGAAAATATAAATAAAATGTTTAAATTCAAAAATATTCAAATTTGAAAACCATTCAATTTTGAAAACCGTTCAAATTTGAAATCTGTTCAAAATATTTCAAATGCGAAAATATTGAAATTCGAATAATTTTCAGATTCTAAATTTGTTCAAATTTTCAGAAAGTTTAGATTCAAATTTTGTTCATATCCAACAAAACATAAATGAAATAGCAGAAGAAAAAAAAAGAAAGGAGAGAAAAGTTACTGGGCCGGCCCAATGCCTCCCGCCTAGGGTGTGCGGACAATCAGCTTAATGGGCCGAGTCCATATACGCTCGCAGGGGGTGTGCGGTGGCAAATCCTATACACCGACCAGGTCGGTGTA
>NC_061510.1:42772330-42789049 GCF_022539505.1 Lolium rigidum | reverse complement strand
CGCTATAAAACCGTTACTACTCGATAAACTCTTGCGAGCAAGTCTCGTTTCCAGTGCAATCGAATTGACAACTCCGTTGTTAAGGCTTCCAAGTATTCTTTGTCTCCCCTTGTGTCGAATCAATAAATTGGGTAATACTTCCCTCGAAGACTGTTGCGATCCCCTATACTTGTGGGTCATCATGCCCCAATAGCTGGAGGATTGTGACGTCTGGCGTCTTCAACCTTCATACATTCCCATAAAACTTATGAGTTTATGTAGTCTCACCAAATTATATTCTATCATCTTGCAATAAGGTCTTAGATATCACATATATCTCATACCTTGATTATTTCTGAAAACTAAATTTTCAGCTCCTTATTTTTCAAACATATTTGAACTTTCAAGTTTCACGGAGACAAGATAACTTTAGGTACTAATTGAAACCATAGCTCTTTGAATCAACAATGTGAGGTTTACTAAAAGTTTGCAATAGGACTTAATCAATTCTTGATTCTTTAACAATACGGTACCAATCCGTAAAGTTTCTTGTCAGATTTTAACAAGTATTTCTATCTCAATAACAAGACTAGCGCATAGTAGTAAACGGATGCCAATACTACAAAATTAATTCAAAATACTACTCGAGACTATGTTTATGATAATTAGTTCATGTTTTAATCTAATTACTAATGAACTCCCACTTAATACAACATCCCTCATAGTTGTTAAGTGGTACACGATCCAAATTCACTACACCAAAAACCGATCATCACGTGAGATGATGTAGCTTCAATGGTGAACATCAACATGTTGATCATATCATCCATATGACTCGTGTTCAACCTTTCGGTTTCCGTTGTCCCGAGGCCATGTCTGTACATGCTAGGCTCGTCAAGCAAACCCAAGTATTCCGCGTGTGCAACATGGCTTACACCCGTTGTATGTGAATCGTTGAATCTATCACATCCGATCATCACGAGATGCTTTGAAACGACGAACTGTTACAACGGTGCATACGAGGGAGAACACTTTATTATCTTGATATTAATGTGAGGGATCATCTTATAATGCTACCGTCGCGTTCTAAGCAAAATAAGATGCATAAAAGGATTAACATCACATGCAATTCATATGTGATATGATATGGCCCTTTTGTCTTTGCGCCTTTGATCTTCATCTCCAAAGCACGGACATGATCTCCATCATCAACGGGCATGATCTCCATCATCGTCGGCGTAGCGTCAAGGTTCATGGCGCCGGCTTCATGGTTGTTCACCTCATGTAGCAACTATTACAACTACTTTGAAATACTACTCAACATGAAAATTAAAGACAACCATAAGGCTCCTGCCGGTTGCCACAATACAATAATGATCATCTCATACATATTCATCATCACATTATGGCCATATCACATCACCAAACCCTGCAAAAACAAGTTAGACGCTCTCTAATTTGGTTTGCATATTTTACGTGGTTTAGGGTTTTCGATATAGATCTAATCTACCTACGAACATGAACCACAACGTTGATACTAATGTTGTCAATAGAAGAGTAAATTGAATCTTTACTATAGTAGGAGAGACAGACACCCGCAAAGCCTCTTATGCAATACAAGTTGCATGTCGAACGAGGAACAAGTCTCATGAACGCGGTCATGTAAAGTTAGTCCGAGCCGCTTCATCCCACTATACCGCAAAGATGCAAAGTACTCAAACTAAAGATAACAAGAGCATCAACGCCCACAAAACCATTGTGTTCTACTCGTGCAACCATCTATGCATAGACACGGCTCGATACCACCGTAGGATAACGTTGCATAGAAAACAAAAATTTTCCTACCGCGAACACGCAATCCAAGCCAAGATGCAATCTAGAAGACGGTAGCAACGAGGGGATGATCAAGACTAACCCTTGAAGAGATTCCAAAGCCTATAAGAGTAGGCTCTTATTGCTGCGGTAGACGATCACTTGCCGCTTGCAAAAGCGCGTAGAAGATCTTGATCACGATCGGTTCCGGCGCCACGAACGGGCAGCACCTCCGTACTCGGTCACACGTTCGGTTGTTGATGAAGACGACGTCCACCTCCCCGTTCCAGCGGGCAGCGGAAGTAGTAGCTCCTCTTGAATCCGACAGCGACGACGGCGTGGTGTCGGTGGTGGTGGAGAAATCCGGCGGAGCTTCGCTTAAGCGTGCGGGATGTGGTGGAGGAGAAAGACCGCTAGGGTTTGGGGAGAGAGAGGGGGTTGGGCGCCGGCCCTCTAAGGGGTGCGGCCAAGGCTGAGCCAAAGAGTGGTCAGCCCCCTCTCTATGCCCCTCATTATATAGGTGGAAGCCCCAAGAGTTCTAGTCCAAGTCTTCGAATAAGACCCCAACACTAAAACCTCCCATATGTGGGAAACCTACTCAAGGAGGAGTCCTACCCAAGGTGGGACTCCCACCTTTCCTTGAGGTGGGTTGGCCGGCCACCCTAGGGGAGTCCACCTTGGACTCCTCCCCTTTAGGGTTGGCTGGTCATGCAAGTGGAGTCTCTTTGGGACTCCACTTTCCAAAGTGCCATTCTTCCGGACTTTTCTAGAACCTTCTAGAACCTGCCATAAATGCACCGGATCATTTCCAAACTTGGAATATGACTTCCTATATATGAATCTTATTCTCCGGACCATTCCGGAACTCCTCGTGATGTCCGGGATCTCATCCGGGACTCCGAACAAATATTCGAACTCCATTCCATATTCAAGTTCTACCATTTCAACATCCAACTTTAAGTGTGTCACCCTACGGTTCGTGAACTATGCGGACATGGTTGAGTACTCACTCCGACCAATAACCAATAGCGGGATCTGGAGATCCATAATGGCTCCCACACATTCAACGATGACTTCAGTGATCGAATGAACCATTCACATATGATACCAATTCCCTTTGTCACGCGATATTTTACTTGTCCGAGGTTTGATCATCGGTATCACTCTATACCTTGTTCAACCTCGTCTCCTGACAAGTACTCTTTACTCGTACCGTGGTATGTGGTCTCTTATGAACTTATTCATATGCTTGCAAGACTTAGACGACATTCCACCGAGAGGGCCCAGAGTATATCTATCCGTCATCGGGATGGACAAATCCCACTGTTGATCCATATGCCTCAACTCATACTTTCCGGATACTTAATCCCACCTTTATAACCACCCATTTACGCAGTGGTGTTTGGTGTAATCAAAGTACCTTTCCGGTACAAGTGATTTATATGATCTCATGGTTATAAGGACTAGGTAACTATGTATCGAAAGCTTATAGCAAATAACTTAATGACGAGATCTTATGCTACGCTTAATTGGGTGTGTCCATTACATCATTCATATAATGATATAACCTTGTTATTAATAACATCCAATGTTCATGATTATGAAACTAATCATCCATTAATCAACAAGCTAGTTTAAGAGGCATACTAGGGACTTCTTGTTGTCTACATATCACACATGTACTAATGTTTCGGTTAATACAATTATAGCATGATATATAAACATTTATCATAAACATAATGATATAAATAATAACCACTTTATTATTGCCTCTAGGGCATATCTCCTTCAGGTTTTGCTTTTTATGCAATAGTGATAAACATAGTACTTTGCAAGTAATTTGGTAAAAATACTCAAATGACATGAGCAAGTGATGAACTTGCCTTTCTTGGCTGCAAGATTATGCAGACAAGGTCTTCGATACGCAATAACTCCAAATTCTGAAATAGCATCATCGTCCGGTAAGGACGATGTTTAAAAGATTGGCAAGAATGCAATAATGCATAAGTATGAGATGCAATCGCTCTAAGCGTGATCTAACCCCGATGATTTAGGATTAGTGAGTGGTAATGATTAGTTATGGGTGTGTTGCACTTTTAGAATGATTCACAAACAAGGTTCTTATTCAGGTTTGTGTTGTTTTAGAATCATAAGCAAGTGGTAAAATGAATAGTAACAATCATACACACCCACGAATAGTAGTTGTATAATAAGTAAAGAGCAGTTGTCAATTTTAAGTCCTATAATGCATGGTTGATGATTACTTATTATATTTCAAAAGAATAACTTTTGAAGAACATATTGATTAAGAAATAATAAGTATTTTCACTAAGAATTATTTACTTATATGGTTTACTTGTGTATTTACTTCAAAAGAATAACTTTTAAAGAACAGGTTAATTAAGAACAAGAACTACTTTTAATAGTGGTCTGTTGGGCTGGCCCAATGGCCTGGCCAACCAGGCCCGGCCCAACCTGGTCCAACCGAGTCGGTTGGGTCGAACCCAACCCGACACCTTCTCTCATGCCCCCCCACACACACACTCGTACACGAGAACGAGCTCGTCCGTTCCCCTCCTGGCGATGGCGCTTGCCGTTCCGGCCGCCAACGCCCAGCCTGTTGCTGGCCGATTCCGGCGCCGCCGCTCGTCCATGAGGCTTCGCCACCCTCCTCCTTCTTCTCCACCAAAACTCCCTCGCCGCGGCGCCCCTGTCGCCCACACCCATGCGCCACTCTGTGAACCCTAGCCGCCTCCTATTACGACCGTCGCCGGCTGATTCTGGTGCCGCCGTTGGTCGGCCCTGCACCGCCTTCTCTTGATCTCAGAACCTACTAGTTCGATTTGGCTTTGGTGGTCTCTAGCGGTCACCCCCGACCCCGGAACCCTAACTACTGCCGGTGGAGATTCTGGCCATCGCCGGCCTCGGCGAGCACCGCCGTCTGCGGTCGCGCCGCTTCTCTGGCTGCTCCCGCACGTCGACGAGCTGCGTGCTCCGGCGTGGTCGTTTGCGCCTCCGCTCTTTGCTGTCATTCGACCTCATTACTGACCACTACCTCGGTTTCCCTCTTTGGCTCGCCATAATCTGACGGTGGTGATGGTTCTGGTTGTGTGTCGACCACGGTCTTGACGCCGGCGGGACGGCTACTGGTGTGCAACCCGGCGTCCATGTACTTGGTGGTGTTGTGCTCGTGTTGTGACCACTACTTCGTCCTCGACGCTGGCCGGACGGTGCCGCGGATGCAACCTCGGCATCAACTATTGTGCTTATTTCTCTGCTTTGCAATCACCGTGAGCGAATTCACTCCCCTCTCACTATGTCTCTGACCTTGTTTTAATTTAAATTGTACTAGTGGCTTATCTCCCTCTAGTTGTTGGCTGTGATACAAGCATATGTGCTTAAAAATGTTTGGGTGACTTGGTACTGGTTATGTGATATGCTAATAAGGCTTTGCTCCAAGGAATCTCCGCCATGTGCTTGATTGGTTGCTCCAGTTTAGTTGTTGTGGTCATGAATTTATGTGTGCTAGGCCAGATTATCGCATATGCTTGGGAATACTGATTCATGTGCTATATGACTTGTAAATTTAGCAGTCAAGTACTTATTCTAGTGGGCTATATCATAGGTTTAAGAGTGGTTAGCTAGTATGTGCTTTGTAAGTATCCTAAATGTTGCTAAAATGCTGCGAGTGCATACTTTGGATAAGATCGGATACATATTCTTGGAAGTACTGCGTGCATGCTTCTTGAACATTTGAGTTTGGTTGGGTGGTGTGCAAAATATTGAGATATAATATCTGTGTAGATGTTTTAACTCATCTCTGGCATTGGTAAATGGCTGCTATCTCACGGCTAAGGAAGTTGAATATCCACTACAATATGCACTACTTACTTGATGCTTGGCTGGGTGGTTTGACTGTGAGCTTATGGCATGCATTTCATACTGGATTGAGATGGTCCATGAATCATTTTATCGGTGTTATGGATTGGAATTGATATATGTATGCTGCCCTCACGAGATGGTTTCTCTCGTTCTAGTTACAAACCGATAAGAACGGATCATGTGCTTGGATTTCGTGGCCACTGCTCGTGATGCAAAGGCTGAGGCTTTGATTAGTAATAAGAACGAGATACTATGGCTAGCTCTTATTTCTCTATGATGATCGGGCATAGCATCTCTATGCGGATCGAGAGAAATAGATTCTTCACTTCTGTGATGAGCTTAGCATAGCACCACTATGCAAGATCTGAGAGGAATCACTTCCCATGACTTAACTGATGGTTTATGGTTTGATCTTAGTCTATTTCATTGCTTGCAAATACTGCCCATGTGCTATCTTTTAAGACTTGATACCCTCTCGTGGTGTCTCTTAAGAGTGTGCACGAGAGATATTTCTTACTTAGCAAGATTAGTGTTGTTGGCGGTTATGTAGGTTGATTTATTGGACTTGGATCATCATAACTATGACCGAGATGATGTTAAAATCATCACAAACAACTCATGTTTGATAAGCTATTTGATGTGGACGGTATGATGCCTTTTTGGGAATAAATCCATATACTAGGATCAGTGAGTTTGGTATACCTATTTCCATCTGCTAGGCATAACGTTGCTGGCTGATGGTGATCTTGTTATGCTTCTGGATTGTGGAATCTTCACCCCCTTGACTTGAGCCCACTCCTCCCGATCTTGATACTTGCTCTGGATTGGTTTGGGTGACTATCTACTTCTTTCATTTCTGGTTTGTTTCGGAGGATTGTTTGATGGCCTAGATGAAGAACATTTCTCTGTTCTTGGTGCTTTTCTTGGTTAGGTCGATGGGTTAGATAGAAGTGGGGTGCTCGGCAATGGTGTGCTTGCAAGTAGCTTATATACCCTGCTCTCTCTTGTCGTCTTTGGTTGACAGACACACATGCGGAACCTATGTGTGAGCTGCTCGCTTCATTGCTGCCATTATCGGCTTGGTTCAGCTCCCTTCGGGATAAGCTCGGCAAGGAAAATATCTACCTTTTCAACCTCTCTTTATTTTTGACATAGCCACTTGGCTTTATTTCTATTTTGTGTCTTCTTTGTTTGTCTTGCGAGTGCTCGAGGCTAAACAAGAAATGCTTGAAGAATGTAACTAACTAGTTTAGCCATTTGCAATTGTTTGTAATTTTCATTTTCCTTTTTCATCTATTCACTTTACCGTAATATTTTGTAATAATTATAATTCAAATGAATATTGTAAATGACAATGTATATTGTGTGTTAATCAATAAAGCCCAAGTTTTCCCTAATGAGATTTTGATATATGATTTATTCTTTTATATTTCTTCATTTTCCAATTTCTATAATTGTTTATTGGATTATTCATAATTTGATTTATGATATATCAAATTGAAGTTTGAATTTGAAATTCAAACCTAACTTGTTTGAATTCAATTATGCAACTTAAAGTGGATTATGAAATGTTCTCCTCTCTTCTCGAAACCCTAAGTTAATTTAGGATAGGTCCAATTTTATCGCACTCTCGAAACCCTTAATCCTGTATGCGGTGTCGAGAGAGAAACTTGTTCCCCTTTGTTGATGTAGTTTAATAATTAAGCGCGAAATTTTCCCAGATTTTCTATGCATGAATGCAATGCACACATCTGTTTTCTCTCTCTTTTTGTAACCCCAATACCTGGGATATTACAGTCTCTACCCCTTAAACTAAACTTCGTCCTCGAAGTTTGAACTCTCTTGCGTCCCGGAGTGTGGATCTGACTTGTGCAGACTATACCTTTTCTCGAACTCCGTGGTGATCTCACTGGATATATTTGAATATATCCCTTGTCCAGATTCTTCCTGGAATCCATCAGTGTTTGTCTCTGAACAATGACTTCTTTCTTTAATTTCATGATTTCTTTCAATAATATATCTTGTTTCCTTTCTCATTGAAGATTCAATGATTGGGTCTTCTTCTGGTGCTGCTAGTCTTAACTGAAGACTAATTTGATATCATACTCCTAATTGGTAAAATAGGTCTTTGTTTTCCCTTACTACCAAAACTGCAATAATGGTATTTAGTAAAGTACTTACCATAGAAATGGTCTTGACGGTTTATTTCCCTAGGAATGGATTAAACTCACTTAGTCCATCCAATCATGGATTAAAGTTAATACCTATCACTATTTTAGTTTCTTTAGGTTCCATGAAAGGAATCTTTCAAATGGACTTTAGTTTTGGTATAGTCAATCTCCTTTGGTCTTTGGCCTTCTAGGGCTGTATTTTGTCTACGATATTTCCTTCGTTTAACTTCATTAACCTTAGTTTACTTGAGCTTCTGTACTTCTGAGTAACTATTACTCACTTTCTCAAGTTATAGTCCAATTCTTACTTCCTCGAGGTATAAACCTCGACTTCTGGTCTGACATCCTTCTGAAAGTAGTGTTCGATAATCTTATGAAAATAAGATCGAACTTCCTCTCATTCCAACCTTCTTATTCTATCTTGCTCAAAATATTGAGTTATTGTACATCCATCTCAATCTTTACTCTACCCCTTAGAGTTTTCTTAAGGTTTTCAACTCCTTTTCTTCCAACCATTGGACTTATGGTTAGAATATTGGTCTAGGTCTTGTTTATGGTTGTACTCTTCTAAGGTCTTGCGAAGAATATATGTGGTGTATCCACTCAATTGTGTACATCCAGTGTGAATCCTTTGATTAAATGATTATAGGTCATTGTTATTTGGCTCACAAATTTTTTATTTGTTCTCAACTTCTTGGTACAATTAATCCAATGGTGGACTACTTGATACCAATTGTGGCAATTTGTTATCTAAAAATGGATTCTATTATAGGTTCTGGTCAACTGGACGAGACATCCTCTACTTTATCTCGCGAGTATTGATCCTATACCAACTCGTGGTCTTCGTTACCATCTCGTGGTCTTCTTATATCTTCTATGGTTTCATAGGTCATCTTCCATCATTCGGGGTTTATTTTGCGAGAAAAACCACTAGTCGACACTATGAATATAGTATCCTAAGTGATTTCCCATGCATTCCTTCTTTCATAATGACTATGGTTCTACTTCTACTTCTCCATAATCATCATATTTCTCACCTTCATGCTCCTTCTGTACTAAAGTACCCCTCTGTTGAGGTAAAGCATGAGTTTTGGATTGGTACTTCCTTCCAAAGATTGTGGTTGCTTCCCACAACTTTACTTCCTTTTTCTGATACACCTTCATCTTGTCTTCGAAATCTTCATAATTCGTCACTTCCTCACATGAATACCATTACCCTCTAGATCTAAAGCATCAAGTAAGAACTTGATATTGCAACATGCATTTGCATATCAAAGTCAAACTGCATGTATGGATCTAGTCAAACAATGAAAATCCAATAAAATCCAAGAAGATTCAGCTTTGTGCTTATAATACACATCATCATAAGCCTGAATATAGTAGTTGAGTAAGACATCTCTAAACATCGAGTTGAGATGTGTAGTATATAACACCACATAAGATGGTTTTATATCGTGATACTCAGCACGAATATAGGGGACTCTACTATTTGTCTCAACCTTTACCTTAATTGCACATTTGCAATGAGATAAACTTGAAACAAAGTGGTCTAGGATAGTTAAGGTTAACCTAATTTTCTTTGGAAGTACTACTTAACTTTCATTTTGTTGAGGACTATCTCACTTGATATGTCTAGGTTCTAACATTGCTACTGTAAACACATAACTATGGGAAGATAGCTCCTATACTTCCAAGTGTTTATACTATCATAAGACTATGGTCATGATGTGCTTGACACACTTCCCGTGGTTTTGGAACACAATTTTTGCACTGTTGGTGAACACCTTACTTCTTATTGTACTCCTCCTAAGTATTTATGATGTTCTAGTTCATCACATAACGATTCTCAAGTGAATCATATATGATTTCTATCTCTACCATGTAAGTAGGCATATTTTATTCCTATCTCTCTTTCTTACCTCCCATGATTGACTCATCATAGTCTATACTATCTTTATATGACTTATATTTATCACTTACTATCAAAAGTTTCACAAGTTTGGATAGATTTTACTTACCCATTACTTGTCTGATTATAACTGCTAGTAGAATATTTTCTTATATACATATCCTCACCGCTTGGTATTACTCTTATTACAAGTCTAAATAACTCTTACTTAACTCTAACAGATGTTGGTACACATCTTCCAAGAGGATATCTTCCTTATGGTTGTATCCTCTCTTTGGACTACCATGTATTGTATACCAACTGCGATCTACTCATCTATTGTTTTAAGGACTTAATGATATACTACATATTTTGGATTAGCTAACTAACTTTACTTAGGAAAGATAGATAAAAAAGGTTGACTCAAGTGTGTCAGGATTATTCTCAAGTGAATATCCATCTCAAGTCATAAGAACTATTTAGTTTAGCTAAGACAACTTCCTATAGACACTACCAATCCTATAGGTCTCCTTTTAAAGGGTTTTAATCCTAGAGTCAAAGCATTGGCTCTGATACCAACTGTGGTGACCCGGCATACCACTGCATGGTGTAGTATGCAAGTCTGATATAACACCAATGAAACACCGTTCACTAGTATTATATCGCTCAGAGTGGTACAACAGAAACATATGCGAGTCCAAGGCATGTCTATAGAATTACAACATTGACTCGTTACATAAGATCATCACAGCCTCCTACTTTACAATGAGGTAAAACTGCAAATAAACTCCAGGAAGAACGACTCGTAGTCTAGTCTTATCACGCACTCTATTTGTAGAGTATTTAACTAGCTATAGAGGTTATGAATAGATTCTAGCTAAATAGGAGCTAGGTTTAGGGGGCTAGTTCCCTTCTACTTGCTTAATCTAGGTTTTCTCCATGGTGGATGTGGTATATGACTCTTCCGGCAGGTTCCTGTCTCCTGAAGTAATTGTTGACTCCTCGGTCTTCGAGTTGCACTGTAGATCCTCCTTCGATGCCTCCATATCTAAGCGAGGGATTTAAGAGTGGGATGAGTACGAGCGTACTCAACAAGTTCATTATAGGAAAGAGGTGGTTAATGCACTAGCTACGGCATTAGACCAGAAAGTCTAATACCAATGCAGGTTTTCATAACCATTTCTTCAAAAGGTTGCTTTTATTCAGAAGAACTATGTCCGTCAGCCTTCACCGGTTTACTAGAACTTCATGGAGTTCCTTTCCGGCAGCGTTCGCAGTTCCAAACCCGGAACAGGGAGTGATAGGTCACGATTCATTACACTCTGCAGAGGTGTGTTGCTTTACCCATAAGAGATCTTAACCTTGGTGCCAACCGGGTGATCTTCCCGTCCACACTTCCTATGGTGTGAGGCCCGTATAAGGTCATAGCCAATCATATTCCTCCGCTACCTCATACACCCACCCTTTGCTGCAAACTCGACCCCGGGTCCTCGCCGGTGCTCTTATACAAATTAAGGACGGCCCCCGACCACGACAACAGTTCAGGTCTCTACCATGAACTCCTTCGCCGGGAGATGCAACCCATCATAGACCGCAATAACCGTGGGGACTTCAATCGGGACCCCCACCCTACCACTTGTACTCTCTTGGATCAAGGGTTTACGGTAAAGCGCATCCGTTGATGTACAAGAGGTGGAAATACAATTGACTATTTCGTCCCACTCCAGATCTTATGGTTAACACGGGTATTACGGCACAAGAATCATTGGACGACATTTGTTGTTTAATCCTAGATGGATATAAACCCTTGCAATGGAACCTCCACCATATCAACACAATCCATGGTTCCATTGCCCACCACATAGTCATATTCATAGTTATGAAAATAGTGGTTTTGCTTTTTATGCAATAGTGATAAACATAGTACTTTGCAAGTAATTTGGTAAAAATACTCAAATGACATGAGCAAGTGATGAACTTGCCTTTCTTGGCTGCAAGATTATGCAGACAAGGTCTTCGATACGCAATAACTCCAAATTCTAAAATAGCATCATCGTCCGGTAAGGACGATGTTTAAAAGATTGGCAAGGATGCAATAATGCATAAGTATGAGATGCAATCGCTCTAAGCGTGATCTAACCCCGATGATTTAGGATTAGTGAGTGGTAATGATTAGTTCGGGTGTGTTGCACTTTTAGAATGATTCACAAACAAGGTTCTTATTCAGGTTTGTGTTGTTTTAGAATCATAAGCATGTGGTAAAATGAATAGTAACAATCATACACACCCAGGAATAGTAGTTGTATAATAAGTAAAGAGCAGTTGTCAATTTTAAGTCCTATAATGCATGGTTGATGATTACTTATTATATTTCAAAAGAATAACTTTTGAAGAACATATTGATTAAGAAATAATAAGTATTTTCACTAAGAATTATTTACTTATATGGTTTACTTAGTGTATTTACTTCAAAAGAATAACTTTTGAAGAACAGGTTAATTAAGAACAAGAACTACTTTTAATAGGTGCTATGGGCTTCTAGGGTTTACTATTGGATTAATTTAGTTCACTAATAGGAACTAGTTGAGTTCTTAAGTAGAATGGGTCTATATGTAGCAAGTTTTGGCAGGTTTATTAATATGGTTTCCCATAAGCATCATATCAAAGGATGGTCATCAAGGTGGTTCCATGAGTTAGCTATTAGGGTTTACTATGATTTCATATTTGCTTTATTAAGTAATCACTAATGGTTTCTAAGCTAGGTGGCTTATTATTTCCTAATTAGGGTTTAAGTTGGATAGGAGTATGTCATGTGGATTACTACACAAGGTTAGTATTATGGTTCATCACTATGGTTCTTTTAGGATATAATGGTTTAGGTGGATTCCATTGGTGTAATACTAAGTATGATGATCAATGGTCTTACTATGTGAATAACAAATTAGGGTTTGCTCCTAAATGGCACTAATGGATCATATAAGGTTTATTCAAGAGTAAATACATGAAATGATAATCTCATATGATTAAGCCTAGATTTATTTTAGTAGATCATGGGCATGCATTTATTTGTTTCTTATTAAGATTCTATATGTAAAGGTGAAGTTGATATGATCACATGGGCTAAACCCCTAGGGTTCTAGGATTGCAACTAATTTAGAGTGATCACATAAAATGATGAGACCAAGATTCTTGTTTATATTAGAATTAGGGTTTCTGAATTGTGATATCATTATTAAAATGATAATTGGTAGTAGAGTTGGAATTATTACTAATTTGGAGATAGAAGTAATAATGGATTTAACACTATATTTTTTTAAATAAAAAACTTAAATAGGATAAATACTATTAGAGTTTAGGGTTTTTAATTAATAGTTGAAGTTATGCTTAATTAGAATTTTCATGTGACTAAACATAACCATAAAGAAACTATTTTGTTATACATGGAATTTTAATACAAAGTAATATTTACTATTTGCTTGATGTGAAAAATATAAACAAGAAAATTATATGATTAGTATTTAGGTATTAATAGTTTAGATTTAGAATTGGTTCTCTAAAAATTTAGAGGAAAATTCAAATTACTTTTTCTTTTATTTTTGAAGTATTTGTTTTAGATTATTATTTTTATTTATAGATGTCATTTTCTGATATTTAATTCTATTTATTGTTTTCTTTTTATTTACTTAAATGTCTAAAAGGTTTTTCCTTAAAAAAATAGACCAAGTGGTCTGTTGGGCTGGCCCAATGGCCCGGCCAACCAGGCCCGGCCCAACCTGGTCCAACCGAGTCGGTTGGGTCGAACCCAACCCGACCCCTTCTCTCATGCCCCCCCCACACACACTCGTACACGAGAACGAGCTCGTCCGTTCCCCTCCTGGCGATGGCGCTTGCCGTTTCGGCCGCCACCGCCCAGCCTGTTGCTGGCCGATTCCGGCGCCGCCGCTCGTCCATGAGGCTTCGTCGCCCTCCTCCTTCTTCTCCACCAAAACTCCCTCGCCGCGGCGCCCCTGTCGCCCACACCCATGCGCCACTCTGTGAACCCTATCCGCCTCCTATTACGACTGTCGTCGGCTGATTCTGGTGCCGCCGTTTGTCGGCCCTGCACCGCCTTCTCTTGATCTCAAAACCTACTAGTTCGATTTGGCTTTGGTGGTCTCTAGCGGTCACCCCTGACCCCGGAACCCTAACTACTGCCGGTGGAGATTCTGGCCATCGCCGGCCTCGGCGAGCACCACCGTCTGCGGTCGCGCCGCTTCTCTGGCTGCTCCCGCACGTCGACGAGCTGCTGCTCTGGCGTGGTCGTTTGCGCCTCCGCTCTTTGCTGTCATTCGACCTCATTACTGACCACTACCTCGGTTTCCCTCTTTGGCTCGCCATAATCTGACGGTGGTGATGGTTCTGGTTGTGTGTCGACCACGGTCTTGACGCCGGTTGGACGGCTACTGGTGTGCAACCCCGGCGTCCATGTACTGGTGGTGTTGTGCTGTGTTGTGACCACTACTTCGTCCTCGACGCTGGCTGGACGGTGCCGCGGACGCAACCTCGACATCAACTATTGTGCTTATTTCTCTGCTGCAATCACTATGAGCGAATTCACTCCCCTCTCACTATGTCTCTGACCTTGTTTTAATTTAAATTGTACTAGTGGCTTATCTCCCTCTAGTTGTTGGCTGTGATACAAGCATATGTGCTTAAAAATGTTTGGGTGACTTGGTACTGGTTATGTGATATGCTAATAAGGCATTGCTCCAAGGGATCTCCGCCATGTGCTTGATTGGTTGCTCCAGTTTAGTTGTTGTGGTCATGAATTTGTGTGTGCTAGGCCTGATTATCGCATATGCTTGGGAATACTGATTCATGTGCTATATGACTTGTAAATTTAGCAGTCAAGTACTTATTCTAGTGGGCTATATCATAGGTTTAAGAGTGGTTAGCTAGTATGTGCTTTGTAAGTATCCTAAATGTTGCTAAAATGCTGCAGTGCATACTTTGGATAAGATCGGATACATATTCTTGGAAGTACTGCGTGCATGCTTCTTGAACATTTGAGTTTGGTTGGGTGGTGTGCAAAATATTGAGATATAATATCTGTGTAGATGTTTTAACTCATCTCTGGCATTGGTAAATGGCTGCTATCTCACGGCTAAGGAAGCTGAATATCCACTACAATATGCACTACTTACTTGATGCTTGGTCTGGGTGGTTTGACCGTGAGCTTATGGCATGCATTTCATACTGGATTGAGATGGTCCATGAATCATTTTATCGGTGTTATGGATTGGAATTGATATATGTATGCTGCCCTCACAGATGGTTTCTCTCGTTCTAGTTACAAACTGATAAGAACAGATCATGTGCTGGATTTCGTGGCCCTGCCTGTGATGCAAAGGCTGAGGCTTTGATTAGTAATAAGAACAGATACTATGGCTAGCTCTTATTTCTCTATGATGATCAGGCATAGCATCTCTATGCAGACTGAGAGAAATAGATTCTTCACTCTGTGATGAGCTTAGCATAGCACCACTATGCAAGATCTGAGAGGAATCACTTTCCATGACTTAACTGATGGTTTATGGTTTGATCTTAGTCTATTTCATTGCTTGCAAATACTGCCCATGTGCTATCTTTTAAGACTTGATACCCTCTGTGGTGTCTCTTAAGAGTGTGCACAGAGATATTTCTTACTTAGCAAGATTAGTGTTGTTGGCAGTTATGTAGGTTGATTTATTGGACTTGGATCATCATAACTATGATCAGATGATGTTAAAATCATCACAAACAACTCATGTTTGATAAGCTATTTGATGTGGACGGTATGATGCCTTTTTGGAAATAAATCCATATACTAGGATCAGTGAGTTTGGTATACCTATTTCCATCTGCTAGGCATAACGTTGCTGGCTGATGGTGATCTTGTTATGCTTCTGGATTGTGGAATCTTCACCCCCTTGACTTGAGCCCACTCCTCCTGATCTTGATACTTGCTCTGGATTGGTTTGGGTGACTATCTACTTCTTTCATTTCTGGTTTGTTTCTGGAGGATTGTTTGATGGCCTAGATGAAGAACATTTGCTGTTCTTGGTGCTTTTCTTGGTTTGGTCGATGGGTTAGATAGAAGTGGGGTGCTCGGCAATGGTGTGCTGCAAGTAGCTTATATACCCTGCTCTCTCTTGCTGTCTTTGGTTGACAGCACACACATGCAGAACCTATGTGTGAGCTGCCTGCTTCATTGCTGCCATTACTGGCTTGGTTCAGCTCCCCTTCGGGATAAGCTCGGCAAGGAAAATATCTACCTTTTCAACATCTCTTTATTTTTGACATAGCCACTTGGCTTTATTTCTATTTTGTGTCTTCTTTGTTTGTCTTGCAGGTGCTCAGGCTAAACAAGAAATGCTTGAAGAATGTAACTAACTAGTTTAGCCATTTGCAATTGTTTGTAATTTTCATTTTCCTTTTTCATCTATTCACTTTCTGTAATATTTTGTAATAATTATAATTCAAATGAATATTGTAAATGACAATGTATATTGTGTGTTAATCAATAAAGCCCAAGTTTTCCCTAATGAGATTTTGATATATGATTTATTCTTTTATATTTCTTCATTTTCCAATTTCTATAATTGTTTATTGGATTATTCATAATTTGATTTATGATATATCAAATTGAAGTTTGAATTTGAAATTCAAACCTAACTTGTTTGAATTCAATTATGCAACTTAAAGTGGATTATGAAATGTTCTCCTCTCTTCTTGAAACCCTAAGTTAATTTAGGATAGGTCCAATTTTATCGCACTCTCGAAACCCTTAATCCTGTCTGGTGTCGAGAGAGAAACTTGTTCCCCTTTGTTGATGTAGTTTAATAATTAAGCGCGAAATTTTCCCAGATTTTCTATGCATGAATGCAATGCACACATCTGTTTTCTCTCTCTTTTTGTAACCCCAATACCTGGGATATTACACGGCATCTCTGCGGACGCGCGCGGATA
>NC_061510.1:42737740-42772230 GCF_022539505.1 Lolium rigidum | reverse complement strand
AGAGTTTGATATTCTTCTTTAGGCTCATATATAGGACAATCGATGGTTCCCACTTTGATAGTTCTCACATGAGAGATAGTATTAACTCCGCACGCTTTTTCAATCCTCTTGGGGAAATAGACGGTGTGTTCCTTATCATCAACATTGAAAGTAACCTTTCCTTTATTGCAATCAATAACAGCCCCTGCGGTGTTAAGAAAAGGTCTCCCAAGAATAATAGACATATTATCATCTTCAGGCATTTCCAACACAACAAAATCGGTTAATATCAAGCGAGTTAGTAGTAACTTGAACAGGAACATTCTCACATATACCAACAGGAATAGCAGTAGATTTATCAGCCATTTGCAAAGATATATCAGTAGGTATCAACTTATCTAAGTAAAGTCTCTTATAAAGAGAAAAAGGCATAACACTAACACCGGCTCCCAAGTCACATAGAGCAGTTTTAACATAATTATTCTTGATAGAACAAGGAATAGTAGGTATACTAGGTCGCCCAACTTCTTTGGAATTTTGCCATTGAAAGAGTAATTAGCAAGCATAGTAGAAATTTCCTCATTGGGGATTTTCCTTTTGTTAGTAACAATATCTTTCATATACTTGGAATAAGGTGGCAATTTAATAGCATCGATTAAAGGGATTTGCAAGAATAAAGGTTTCATCCAATCACAAAATTTATTATAGTGTTCCTCTTCCTTTGATTTTAGTTTCTTAGCAGGAAAAGGCATTGGCTTTTGCACCCAAGGTTCTCTTTCATTACCATGTTTCTCAGTAATAAAATCTTCTTTAGTATACTTTTTATTTTTAGCATGCTTTTCAGGTTCCTTTTCAACCTCTTCTTTATCAGGAGTATCATTCTTATCATTATCTTCATTATTATCATGTTCATTGCCACTTTCAGTTTCAGCATCAGAAATAGAAATACTATTAGGATCATTAACAGGTTCAGAGGATTCTACAACATTTTTATGTTTCTTCTTCTTTTTCTTCTTAGAATGAGCACTAGGTTCAATGCGTTGAGAATCTTGTTCAATTCTTTTGGGATGCCCTTCGGGATATAGAGGATCCCGGGTAGAGACACCACCTCTAGTTGTTACTTCATAAGCATGTTTCTCTTTAGATTTATTCCCTAACAAGTCATTTTGCACTTTAGTGAGTTGATCAATTTGAGTTTGAATCATTTGAAAATGTTTAACAAGCATCTTAACATCATTGGAGGTTCTCTCCACAATATCATGCAATTGACTAATAGCTTGAGAATTTTCCATTAGATGATTCTCTACTCTCATATTAAAATTTTCTTGCTTAACAATATAATTATCAAACTCATCTAAGCATTGCGCAGGAGGTTTCGAATATGGAATATCTTCCCTAGTAAAGCGTTGAAGCGAATTTACCTCAATCATGGATGAAGGGGGAATTATCTCACATATATCTTCTATTGGAGGTAGATTCTTCACATCTTCAGATTTAATACCTTTCTCCTTGAGAGACTTCTTGGCTTCCCTCATATCTTCATCATTCAATTTAATTAAACCCCTCTTCTTCACTATTGGCGTTGGAGTTGGTTCAGGCGTATTCCAATCATCATAATTCCGGCCTATTTTAGCCAATAATTCTTCAGCTTCGTCCAGAGTTCTTTTCCGAAAACACAACCAGCACAACTATCCAGGTATGCCCTAGAATCAATGGTTAGTCCACTATAAAATATATCAAGTAATTCATGCTTTTCTAAATCATGGTCAGGCAAAGCTCTAATAAGAGAGCAAAATCTTGCCCAAGCCTCAGGCAATTTCTCTTCATCTCCACGATCAAAACTATAAACTCTTTGCAAAGCAAGCATGTTGAGCACTAGCAGGAAAGTATTTCCGAAAGAAAACAGCAAGCAATTCTTTTGGACTTTTAATAGAACCAGGTGGCAAATTATTATACCAAGTTTTAGCGTCATCCTTTAATGAGAATGGAAATATTTTAGCAACAAAGTAAGTACGCTTCTTAACATCATCAGAAAACAAGCTACTCAAAGTAGATAACTCAGTCATGTGTTCAAGAGCACTTTCTTTTTCAGTACCACAAAAAGGTGTTTTCTCAACAATAGCTATATGAGATAGATCAAGAGAAAAATCATAATCTTTATCCCTAATGTTTATAGGAGATGTGGCAAATTTAGGATCAGGAGACAGTTTATATCTAACAGTGTGTTCCGCAAGCAACTTTTTAATTTTTCTTGCATCAGTAGTAGCATGGCATTTTTCAATAAAAGCATCATCAAGCTCCACATAATCTTCCTCAGGATCATCACTAAAATAATCAAGTTCAGGTGAACTAACAGGTGTAGTAGCATTAGGAGTTTCAGTATTTTCAATTTGTCTAGACTTAGCAATTGTAGCATCTAGAAAGGATCCCAATGAACCACTATCATCAAGCACAGCAGAAACATTATCAATATTATGAGAGTGTTCAGATTCAGCAGATGTACCCACATGCGAAGCATGTGGCGGTGAAACAAGTTTATCAATCACAGATGGTGAATCAAGTGTAGCGGAGGTATTCGAAATTGTACCTTTTCTTGTAGTGGATGGTAATATGGCGATCTTAGTATCGCGAGGTTTACCCATGATGGAGAATTTGCAGCGAACAATATTAATCCAAGTGAACTTCCAAATAAAGCTATGCTCCCCGGCAACGGCGCCTGAAAATAGTCTTGATGACCCACAAGTATAGGGGATCGCAACAGTCTTCGAGGGAAGTATTACCCAATTTATTGATTCGACACAAGGGGAGACAAAGAATACTTGGAAGCCTTAACAACGGAGTTGTCAATTCGGTTGCACCTGGAAACAGACTTGCTCGCAAGAGTTTATCGAGTAGTGACAGCTTTATAGCGATAGCAGTAGTGAAATAACAACGACGAAAGTAACAAAGACAGCAGTAGTGATTTTAGTAAACAGCGGGATTAAAATATCGTAGGCACGGGGACGGATGACGGGCGTTGCATGGATGAGAGAAACTCATGTAACAATCATAGCAGGGCATTTGCAGATAATAATAAAACGGTGTCCAAGTACTAATCAATCAATAGGCATGTGTTCCAATTATAGTCGTACGTGCTCGCAATGAGAAACTTGCACAACATCTTTTGTCCTACCAGCCGGTGGCAGCCGGGCCTCAAGGAAACTACTGGATATTAAGGTACTCCTTTTAATAGAGTACCGGAGCAAAGCATTAACACTCCGTGAACACATGTGATCCTCACATCGCTACCATTCCCTCCGGTTGTCCCGATTTCGTCACTTCGGGGCCATTGGTTCCGGACAGCGACATGTGTATACAACTTATAGGTAAGACCATAAACAATGAATATCATGATGAAATAATAACATGTTCAGATCTGAGATCATGGCACTCGGGCCCTAGTGACAAGCATTAAGCATAACAAGTTGCAACAATATCATAAAAGTACCATCTACTGGACACTAGGCACTATGCCCTAACAATCTTATGCTATTACATGACCAATCTCATCCAATCCCTACCATCCCCTTCGGCCTACAGCGGGAGAATTACTCACACATGGATGGGGGAAACATTGCTGGTTGATGGAGAGGCGTTGGCGGTGATGGCGGTGATGATCTCCTCCAATTCCCGTCCGGCGGAGTGCCGAACGGAGACTTCGGCTCCCGCGACGGAGTTTCGCGATGTGGCGGCGTTCTGGAGGGTTTCTGGCGACTTCGACTTCTCTCCCGGCGTTTTTAGGTCGAGGCGAATAAGTAGTCCGAAGGGGGGCGTCGGAGGCCGGCCGAGGGGGCCACACCACCTGGCCGCGCGGGCCCCCCCTGGGCCGCGCCACCAGGTGGTGTGGGGCCCTCGGGCCTCCACTTCAATTGCCCTTCTGGCTCCCTTAGTTTCCTGGGAAAATAGGGCCTTCTGCATAAATTCCGAGGTTTTTCCCGAAAGTTGGATTTCTGCACAAAAACGAGACACCAGAGCAGATTCGCTGAAAACAGCGTTAGTCCGTGTTAGTTACATCCAAAATACACAAATTAGAGGCCAAACAATAGCAAAAGTGTTCGGGAAAGTAGATACGTTTTGGACGTATCAGGGCACTAATGATATTCGCATATCCATGAAGTTATCATCCTTAGTATGCACCGTTGCTAAGACTCGTCATTTCGAAGCATCACGTGATGATCGGGTGTTATAGATTCTATGTGTGCTTACAATGGGTGCAAGCCTGATTTGCACATGCGAATACTAAGGTTAAACTTTATGAGCCTAGCATGTACAGACATGGTCTCAAAAAGTTGTCATGAATTGATGGATAAAATTATGTATGAAATTGTTCATCATAGTTACTAATATGTGAAATCTAGAACATTTATCATATGATGATCAACTTCAAAGTAAGAACCTCAAGGTTATTGGTATTTGACCAACAAACCTAGAAGTTGTTGATGTTGAAGTGTTTTTCTGAATAATGAGGAAAGCTAAAAGAGAAACTGCAAAAGATATTCTGGCAAAAAGATAAGAAAAGACTAGAAAGTCTAGCTCAGGTGTATATAAATGATATACATGTTATGGTTGTATTCCTAGTTAAGTCACACAATGAAATTCTTGGGTATTAGTACTATATTGGTTGGTATGAAGTGTCATACAAAACAACGCAATACAAGAATACAATGGCATAAGTGACTCGACAAGGAATATGATAAGAATGCACGTCTCGGAACAAAATAAAGTGTTATCATGTTCGTCGTTGGCATTCTATCTAGCCCTTAGAATTTATAATAAAGAACTTAATAATTGTTATTTTGCTCTGGTCAAATGAAAACAATGAGTTGTTCAAATTATGACATTACTCCATATACGATGGATAAGTTATTATAAATCTTAATGGTGAAACACACATACATAACAACTGACGCTAAAATGCCATAAGGCAAATGATTTGAATTCCACTTATTTGTGGAACCGCCATTTAGGTCATGTTAGAAAGGATCGCATGAAGGAACTCCATGCAAATGGATTTTTGGAGTCATTCGTTTTTTGAATCGTTTGGCGCTTGCAAATCTTTTCTAAAGAGAATGACTGAAATACCGTTCATAGGCCAAGAGTTGAACGGGCAACTAACTTAGTGAAAAATACATTATGATGTATGTGGTTCATCGGGCATAGGTTGTGCGGGAGATTCTGCTACTTCATGAAAACTTTCAAACAATGAATTGAGTATATATGTGGATATATTCAATAAGGAAAAGTTTGAAACATTTGGATAGGATTCAAATAAATTTCAGCATGAAGTGGAAATCATCGTAATAGAAAAGTCAAATATCTATGATTGGATCATGGTGGAAATATTTGAATTACAAGTTTTAGCGAACATCTAAGAGAGTTATGAAATTGTTCTACAACTCACGTTTCTTGGAGTATCATAGTGATGAAGAAGTATCCAAGAGATGTATCCAATAATTGTTGGGTCAATGATGAGATAAAATATTGATGTCATTATATTTTTGTGGATTATGCTTTAGTGACTACCGCTTTTACACTCGAATAGAGCATCATCATGATCCGATGAGATGACACCATACAAGTTATGGCATGGGTATAAACCCTAATAGTCCTTTCTTTAAATTTTGGTCTAAGAGATTACAACCAAAATCGGATGAATGTCTTTGTTGGTTATCCCGGAGATTTAATTGGGAATTCTTCCCACGAGACAAAAGACAAAAGTGTTTGTCAATGTTTCTTATTTCCGAGAAATTGTTTCTAGTGAAGTTTTTGAGTGGGAGGACAATATAATTTGATAAGGTTTATGAACTCGAGCATAATGATCGAGTAGCGCAAGCATCGGAATTGGTTTCGGAAGCGGCCACGACGATCATGGCTCCCATGACTACAAAGTGTTTTAGCCATGGAGATCGAAGTACATATTGAACCTTGTAGGTATGGTTTACTTTGTGATCAAATAAATGATTTGTGAACAAAGGATTGATTTTGAACAATGATAAACCAACTACAAACAAAGAAGTTATGATGGGCCCTAACTCCGTTAAAATGGCTATATACCATGAAATCCAAGATAGAAAAATACTTTTTGAAAGTAAATGGATCTATAAAATTGATGGACTTGGATGGAATATCCTTAAAGAAGCTCAACTTGTCGAAAAATTGTTTACGACAAAGTTCAAAGAGTTGACTACGATAAGATTAGATCTTCCGTAGCAATGCTTATAGTCTATGTGGATTATTCTAGTAATCACTACATATTTCTTTTATGAGATATGCTAGTAGGATGGCAAAATACATTACTTATCAGAAGTATGTATTAAAAGGTGTATACAAGATACAACCAAGAGTTTTGCTGGTCCGGGGAATACTAGATAGGTATACAAACTTCAATTTGATGAAGTAAGTATAGCGGAGTTTGAATCTTCACTGGATGAAATAGTCAAAGAGTTTTTGATTTCATCAGAGACAATGAAGAGGCTTGCATTTGTAAGAAATTAAGTGGGAGCGCTGAGACATATTTATAATACTTATGTAGAAGACATATAGTTGGTTATAAATAATGTAATTACATACTTGATTAAAAGGTTTCATTGAAAATTAACTTCAATGAAAGGATATGGACTAAAACATATTTAATGTCAAGATCTATGAAGATAGATTGAAACACATAATAAGTTTAAGTCAAAGTACATAGAATGGATATTGAAATAGTTCAATATAGAAATATTAAGAAAATGTTCTTGTCATGTGAAGGTTTAACAAGACTTGAGTGTATCTGACACTCGATGAGTAAAAATACATGAGTGATTTTAGATCACAAATAAAATGTACAAAATCAGATATCTTGTGCTCTAAAATGTTATGAGCATATACCGGAATGATTCATAAGATGATCATAGGACGACAGTAAGAATATCCTTGAGTACTTTAGAAGAACTAAGGATATACATATATATTTTTGTATGAAGAAATGACAAACAAATCGCTGTAAGGTGTTACACCGATATTTGTTTTGTCACATATCAAAATAGAATTTCAATCTCAAATTAGACTAAGTGTTGTTTTAAAGGTAGCACAATGAACTAGAAGTTGTCTATGTTAGATTTAGAAGAGTTCTAAATATTGTGATGGATTCTACAAAACGAAGCGTAGAATATGTCATTTGTTTTGACAAATGACCGAGGATGATGAGTCAAGAAGTTCTTTGAGAACTTGGTGTAGTTCCGATAGTGTCGAACTTTGAAGCTATATTGTGTGTGACAATATTAGTGACATATTTCAGACCGCGGAATTAAGGTTCCACCAGAAGACCAAACATATTTAATGCCAACTCATTTGGAAATGAGTGATGCGTTGAGACGCAAATGAATTACAAAATACATACGGTTCTGAGCATGTTAGATCCGTTGACTAAAAGCTCTCCCGTGAGCAAAAACATGATAAAACACCAGAAGGCCAAGGTGTTATATCTTTACAAATGTAAACTAGATTATTGACTCTAGTGCAAGTGGGAGACTGAAGGAGATATGCCCTAGAGGCAATAATAAAGTGGTTATTATTTATATCATTATGTTTATGATAAATGTTTATATATCATGCTATAATTGTATTAACCGAAACATTAGTACATGTGTGATATGTAGACAACAAGAAGTCCCTAGTATGCCTCTTAAACTAGCTTGTTGATTAATGGATGATTAGTTTCATAATCATGAACATTGGATGTTATTAATAACAAGGTTATATCATTATATGAATGATGTAATGGACACACCCAATTAAGCGTAGCATAAGATCTCGTCATTAAGTTATTTGCTATAAGCTTTCGATACATAGTTACCTAGTCCTTATAACCATGAGATCATATAAATCACTTGTACCGGAAAGGTACTTTGATTACACCAAACACCACTGCGTAAATGGGTGGTTATAAAGGTGGGATTAAGTATCCGGAAAGTATGAGTTGAGGCATATGGATCAACAAGTGGGATTTGTCCATCCCGATGACGGATAGATATACTCTGGGCCCTCTCGGTGGAATGTCGTCTAAGTCTTGCAAGCATATGAATAAGTTCATAAGAGACCACATACCACGGTACGAGTAAAGAGTACTTGTCGGGAGACGAGGCTGAACAAGGTATAGAGTGATACCGATGATCAAACCTCGGACAAGTAAAATATCGCGTGACAAAGGGAATTGGTATCATATGTGAATGGTTCATTCGATCACGGAAGTCATCGTTGAATGTGTGGGAGCCATTATGGATCTCCAGATCCCGCTATTGGTTATTGGTCGGAGTGAGTACTCAACCATGTCCGCATAGTTCACGAACCGTAGGGTGACACACTTAAAGTTGGATGTTGAAATGGTAGAACTTGAATATGGAATGGAATTCGAATATTTGTTCGGAGTCCCGGATGAGATCCCGGACATCACGAGGAGTTCCGGAATGGTCCGGAGAATAAGATTCATATATAGGAAGTCATATTCCAAGTTTGGAAATGATCCGGTGCATTTATGGCAGGTTCTAGAAGGTTCTAGAAAAGTCCGAAGAATGGCACTTTGGAAAGTGGAGTCCCAAAGAGACTCCACTTGCATGACCAGCCAACCCTAAAGGGGAGGAGTCCAAGGTGGACTCCCTAGGGTGGCCGGCCAACCCACCTCAAGGAAAGGTGGGAGTCCCACCTTGGGTAGGACTCCCTCCTTGAGTAGGTTTCCCACATATGGGAGGTTTTAGTGTTGGGGTCTTATTCGAAGACTTGGACTAGAACTCTTGGGGCTTCCACCTATATAATGAGGGGCATAGAGAGGGGGCTAACCACTCTTTGGCTCAGCCTTGGCCGCACCCCTTAGAGGGCCGGCGCCCAACCCCCTCTCTCTCCCCAAACCCTAGCGGTCTTTCTCCTCCACCACATCCCGCACGCTTAAGCGAAGCTCCGCCGGATTTCTCCACCACCACCGACACCACGCCGTCGTGCTCGTCGGATTCAAGAGGAGCTACTACTTCCGCTGCCCGCTGGAACGGGAGGTGGACGTCGTCTTCATCAACAACCGAACGTGTGACCGAGTACGGAGGTGCTGCCCGTTCGTGGCGCCGGAACCGATCGTGATCAAGATCTTCTACGCGCTTTTGCAAGCGGCAAGTGATCGTCTACCGCAGCAATAAGAGCCTACTCTTATAGGCTTTGGAATCTCTTCAAGGGTTAGTCTTGATCATCCCCTCGTTGCTACCGTCTTCTAGATTGCATCTTGGCTTGGATTGCGTGTTCGCGGTAGGAAATTTTTTGTTTTCTATGCAACGTTATCCTACAAAACCACTATTTTCATAACTATGAATATGACTATGTGGTAGGCAATGGAACCATGGATTGTGTTGATATGGTGGAGGTTCCATTGCAAGAGTTTATATCCATCTAGGATTAAACAACAAATGTCGTCCAGTGATTTTTGTGCCGTAATACCCGTGTTAACCATAAGATCTGGAGTGGGACGGAATAGTCAATTGTATTTCCACCTCTTGTACATCAACGGATTCGCTTTACCGTAAACCCTTGATCCAAGAGAGGACAAGTGGTAGGGTGGGGGTCCCGATTGAAGTCCCCACGGTTATTGCGGTCTATGATGGGTTGCATCTCCCGGCGAAGGAGTGCATGGTAGAGACCTGAACTGTTGTCGTGGTCGGGGGCCGTCCTTAATTTGTATAAGAGCACCGGCGAGGACCCAGGGTCGGAGTTTGCAGCAAAGGGTGGGTGTATGAGGTAGCGGAGGAATATGATTGGCTATGACCTTATACCGGGCCTCACACCATAGGAAGTGTGGACGGGAAGATCACCCGGTTGGCACCAAGGTTAAGATCTCTTATGGGTAAAGCAACACACCTCTGCAGAGTGTAATGAATCGTGACCTGTCACTCCTCGTTCCGGGTTTGGAACTGCGAACGCTGCCGGAAAGGAACTCCATGAAGTTCTAGTAAACCGGTGAAGGCTGACGGACATAGTTCTTCTCGAATAAAAGCAACCTTTTGAAGAAATGGTTATGAAAACCTGCATTGGTATTAGACTTTCTGGTCTAATGCCGTAGCTAGTGCATTAAACACCTCTTTCCTATAATGAACTTGTTGAGTACGCTCGTACTCATCCCACTCTTAAATCCCCTGCTTAGATATGGAGGCATCGAAGGAGGATCTATAGTGCAACTCGAAGACCGAGGAGTCAACAATTACTTCAGGAGACAGGAACCTGCCGGAAGAGTCATATACCACATCCACCATGGAGAAAACCTAGATTAAGCAGTAGAAGGGAACTAGCCCCCTAAACCTAGCTCCTATTTAGCTAGAATCTATTCATAACCTCTATAGCTAGTTAAATACTCTACAAATAGAGTGCGTGATAAGACTAGACTACGAGTCGTTCTTCTGGAGTTTATTTGCAGTTTTACCTCATTGTAAAGTAGGAGGCTGTGATGATCTTATGTAACAGAGTCAATGTTGTAATTCTATAGACATGCCTTGGACTCGCATATGTTTCTGTTGTACCACTCTGAGCGATATAATACTAGTGAACGGTGTTTCATTGGTGTTATATCAGACTTGCATACTACACCATGCAGTGGTATGCCGGGTCACCACATGCCGCGCGCTGCAGCCGATATGTCACTTTGGCGTCCCGGATAGTGCAAAAAGTCACGCGGCCCAAATTTTTTGTTGCGCCGCCGCGGATAGCCGCGTGTTGGAGGGCCGATTCTGTCTCCGCGTGCTGTATATTGGCGGGTTTTTTAGCGCCCGAGCATTATAGCGGGCCTATTGGAGTTGCGCTTAGGCGGAAATAGTTCATGGCACTAGTTTGTAGATGCTTTTGGACCGAAGTTTGTCCTCTATGGCACTAATTTTGGAGATGCTTCAGATCTGAGTTTTGTCTTCTATATGACGCTTAAACGGGTACGAGAGAAGAAAACTAGGTGATCCCAAGACGACGGCTGGGGTTCACGTCTCCCCAGCCAGCGACATTGTAAGTCTGGCCCGTCTTGAATGGCCTTTCAAGTTTTCGAGGTGCGATGGATCTCGGCCTCTTGTTCGCGAGAGAGATCATGTTTCTTGTTTTAGCATGTTTCTGCCAACGGTGAGAGGGCGGTTATATCCTAAGAGCTACATGCCCTGTTCCCTCTTCAATGGTGCATCTAGCACCGCGAAGGGTGTGTGGAGTCTTTTGGAATCTCATTGATTTTCATCTTCATTTGGTGTGGTTGCAGATCAGACTCTTTCGACTACGAATTCTCTTCTTTGGGAATGGTTGTTGCATGACGATAGTCTGCCTAGTACAACAAACTGTACTGCGATAAGTTTTGCTCAACTTCAGTGAGGGAGCGGCGAGAACGGTAGTGCGCCTTCGGCTTATTCTAGTGCTTTTAGTCGTCGCTAAGTGGTCCAATGATCTATTTACAATTTTCTATTTTTTAAGTTTTTTATACTTCTAATAATGAGTAATAATAGATTGATGGATTTTTTTTTGCTAAAAAATAAGCAAAGAAGCCACCGTGTATGTCCTTACCAGTGTAATCCGAACCATGACAACCACTTGTAGTAACGAATAAAAATATTTCGGATACTAAAAACAACAAAATCAAAGAGCGCCGACAGCAAAATGAGAAGAGATACGTCCACGTCATATGAATATTCAGGTCTTACGGTACATTGTTCTTTACCGGCAGCTTTATTGACACTTCAGACGTGTTTGGTCGTACTTCTCCATCTGTTAGGCTTTTTACAATGGGTTGAGTCTATCATAATAGGCTGTAATGTTTCTTAATATACAAGTACTCTAAATGCAATATTTCTTAGTGGTTATCTAAATTTAATAATTTTGGGTTCATACATGCATGTAGTTGGACTAATAATGCCTTTTGTTTATAACTGCGTGCAAGTGTTATATCTTAAACTAGTTAAGATGCATAGTATTATATAGAAGTATCATGTGTATGATTTTTTTTTTATCAGGAGAGGTCCCGAAGGACCTAGAGCTTTATTTCATTAACATCAGTGGAGTTACAATTCGTAGAAAGGGTCCTAAAGAAAATGAAAAATACAGACCGACCCTTAACATTTTCACTGAGGACCTCAGAAAGAAAATAGAACACGCGGTCAGGTCCAGGTCCTTCTCCACCACGCAGAGCCTCGCCGGAGTCAACCTCCACGCCGCCGGGGCGCAGAGGTGGGAGCTAACTCCAGCGAAACTAAAGAGCCTCCGCAACAGCAAAAGTGCCTTGAGGTTGTTGGTGACCTGAGGACGGCCGAGATCTGCCACCATCACACAAGGTTGGAGGAGCCGCCCTTCGGCCATGGAATACGGCGACAACGGCGCCGTGGTAATCCTCCGGTGAGAAGCATTCACACTCCCCTGTTGTGGATGCAGCGGCCAGCCACCGACAGCAAGCAGCAGCGCCTCCCCACACTCGTCACCATGACGAACAAGGAGAAGGAGCTTGCCGTTGCTTCGTCGGCCACCAAATCCACTTGAAGCCACCTTATTTACGGAGTTCTTCGCCTCACTCCGCTGCCACACCTTCGACTCCAACCACCGGAGTACCATGAAGCAGAGGATTAAGACGATGCAGAGCCAGATCTAGTCGCAGAGATCTGCCTCCTCCCTCCAGGCATCAACACCATACACCATATAAGACCTAAAACTACACCTATCTACTCCGGTGCCATCTCCTCTCCAACTCCGGCCGGCTAGCCCGGCGGAGAGGGAGAAGGAGCGGCCCGGTGAGAACGAGGAAGGGCTCAGGAACTGTAGCGAGTTGAGAGGGACATAGGGGGGGGGGAAGAGGCGCGTCCGTTGCTCGTGTATGATATTATTATATGTTACTATCTCTATAATGCATGGTATCATGTACTAGCATCATAGTCCCTTTATATTAATTGATTTGTAGAATATCAATGCAAATCTATGTATAAGATCTAATTAGCAATAAATTATCTAGTATTGCATGCTATGATACAATATCTACCTATGATACTATTACCCTCTCTCTTTTCTTTAATTACACTATCACATCAGGTTTTTACATACATAAAATGTATGATACTATCTACGATTTTCTCATTGTGGCTAGTCTTAGTTAAGATATAACACCACTATCTTTAATCAATAAATAAGTACCACATAAGCAAAGTACCTATAATATCGCTCTAAAAACACTCATTGTGAAAGATCTTAATTTTAGATGAATGTTATTTATCACAATAAACACAACATCAAGCGAGGTAGATCGTAGATGTACTGGACGCATGCTTTTTACGCCTCTCCTTACTTTGGATCGTGCTTGCTCATTGTGACGACGTGGGCTTAGCCCAGTGGTTGGGGTCGCAGTGGCGCACCCCAACGACCGGAGTTCGATTCCTGTCAGGGACGAATTTCGGAATTGTCACGCCAAGTCTCGCTTCTACTATATCAAAAAAAGTGTCTAGTTCCTCCTAGACACGGTTTCATATTTTTTTTTAAAAAAAAACACTCATTGTGCCTTATCTGACTACAGTTGACTTAATTGTGTTTGGTGCCAGTTGCTATCTCGTGATAAGCGTGACAATCAATCCTAGCCAACAGCCAATTTTTTTTTTTGCTTGGCTTGCCAACGCCCAACAACTACTATTAAATAAATGCCGCTTAATTGTTCAAAAAAAAAATCGCACGTACCGGCTATATAAGACCATCTGCCGTTCCATGTTCTTTCAGAGCCGCTAGTCTACACACTACTATACAAAACAATTGATCACCGGTACATATATACGTTGTCATGGCGTTCTCCCAGGTTTTCACCGCTCTGGATGTGCCGCTGGCGCCTATGTTTCATCCCACGATATGGGGTGACTTCTTCATCCACCACAGTCCAGAAACATTACAGGTATGCTTGGTAGAAGATTGATCACGTTTCAATCTGCGGTAGTATGTTTCTCCTTCAGTTCCAAGGAAAGCCAAGCATTGCGAGACATATGTATATAATGTTTGTTTGTCCTCCCATTGCCCCCCTTGCACCGAAACATAATTGTCGTGCCCAAATTTTTACGCCTTAAGTATTGGAATGGAGAGAGTAGGATCAACCTCCTAGCATAAAAAGACTCAGACGGTTCGCTCCCGTCCTGCTCCCGTCCTTCTCCGAAACGGTGCATCTTTCTTAATCCGTAAGAGAACCGATAAGGGTGGTGTCTCGACAGTGGCGGAGCTAGGATTTTTTCGAAGCCCAAACAAGCTTGTAACACAGCTATTTTTTTTACCAAGATACAGGTCAGTAAATATAAGCATCTTTAATTAAACATAACTCCATGGACACTACGAAACCTGTGGCGATTGACCCAAAAGAGGGCTCAAGCTCAGTTCATGTATTTACAAACACATCACCAAATACAATACAACTAAAATTGAGCTGTTAGCGCTAAAATTTAAGTAAAATTAATCTGGAAAGTACATATGCTGCCTACATGTCCTATCCGGTTCTGCATACAATGGGAATCGATCTGGTATTGTCGTATTGATCGACCGACCGGCTGCTGGTTTGCCTGCATTGCTGCTGATGGACTACCTGGAGGATTGGAGGCCCATGAAGTGGCACTGACGAACCAGCCTGGGCACAACCGCATTAAGCACGCTAATCCTCCGATGTTTGATCAAAGGGGGGCGCTGGGCGTCGGTCAGCCGATTCCCGGTAGAAAGTCGGTCGTACCCGCACCGTTCAATGGGCACAGCGTGGAGCCTTACATCCGTTCGATGCTCTGCTCCAGGAAGCGCTTTCACGTGCAGCTTAAATGCAGTAAGGACCATAGAACGTGCCAGCCGTACTTGGGAATCACCCCGCTAACCGGTCATCTTTCACGGTGTTGCTACTGGAGCGTTGTGTCTTTTCTCCCATTGCAGTGTTGATGGATTTCCGTCATGCTTGCATGCACGCGTTGGTTGCTAGCTGCATGGAAGTTTCAGCATGGGTTGCTTCCACATAGGCTAGTACGTAGCTTCCTACCAAGTATTGCTTGCTCCACACCTAGTTACAGGAAAAATTCTACTAGCAATAGTGGTTAGACTATCTCAAGGAAATTCTAATCACTCTTATATGCATAGGGAAAAATTGTAACGAACATGTCACAACATTTTAAAAAGTTAATGCTACAACAAAAATTGGATAAACTATACTTCTTTTCCTATAGATTGATTTCCAACAAAATTCCTAGCAAATACAACAAAATCACAAAATATTACAATAAAAAAGTAATGTTACAAAAAGTGTTTAAACCAACAACTTTTTTATGTAGATCGGTTTGCAACAAAAGTCAACAACATTGTCTACAAAAACCGTAGACTATTACAACAAAAATCCATATATTCGCAAACAATGGAAAGTGGTAAAGCAACCATTAATTTGCTACATATTGAATTACAATAAAAACTATAAAATATTTTACAAAATTCACAAATGATTACAACAAAAAATCCATATGTTTGCAATCAATGCAAAGTGGTCAAGTAACAATTAATTTGCTACAGACTGAATTACAATAAAAATGCAACTATTTGTACAAAATTCACAAACAATTACAACAAACAAATCTTACAAGTTTTTTACATTTTCGAATGACTTATGCTACTATCTTGGGAAACACAAATTTCTCGCAAACATCGAGGTAAAAAGATTACAACATCTCTCATGTGCTTTCGCTACAAAAATAATAGCCGTTTCACTACAAAAAAATACAAGAAAGCTAGCACTAGGGCTTAGGTAGCACGCATGCATGCATATTATCCTGAAAAAAAGCCTAGTACTCATGAAGGCTTCGCTGCAGGCATGCGTCGCATGCCAAGCTAGCTAATACACGCTAGGCTGGTGGTGGGCTTCGACACACAGGCATCAGAGTGTTTGCATGCGGGGTCCTTCCAGCAAAAGTAAATGAAAACGTAATAATTACTATGGGGTTCACCACAAAGTCAGGATGTACGGCAGGGACGCGCATGCAGCGCGCGCTGCTTCGGCACGACCGATCGCTGGGCGCTGGATCGGTCAGCTGATAGCAAACGTTTACCTTGATCAAATGCAATCCCTGGTATGGTGCGTAGTTATCATATGCCGCACGAGCCACACTAGGAAGCCCGGTAAAGGCCGGGTAACAGGGATGGTGGTCAGCCCATATGTGACATGTCAGAAAACCCTAACATTATCCTTCAGAAGATCAAAGCGGCAAAAGTGCCAATGCCCCGCCTAGTATGACTCGTATGTCATACAAGCTTCATCCACCAATCCTTGCATAGTTGTTGGTCCAAAAGGTCAACATTGATGACTGATTCATCTTCAACTATGTTTAGCACTGCAATGGATTACGATGATGCCTTCTATCTATCAAACTTTTGCCCATGTTTTTCTTTGGTTTACCAGATTTTTTTCATTTTGCATGGCTATTTGTCCACGATAAATTAGGAAATAAATTTAGCATACAAGACAACATAAACCGGGACTTGGTCTACTAATAACTCCATCCAAAAATGTAAGATTTCATATTTGTTAATACGAAGCTTCGATCAACATTATTATGTGGTCTATATAATAAAATCATGATAGTCATGGTAGCTATGCACCCAAACCCATCATTTGGATCGGCCTATAGAGCATTTTACACCACTGATCAGCTTCCAGAGGAGAGTGGGCGGTGACAGCGTTGCTTTTCGGCGTCGATTTTCAAGCGCGATGTTTGGATGTGGCTCTGATCTTGAAACCTAAGGGAGAGTGAAAAATCTTTTTAGGCCATCTTCATTATAGATCCCTTTCATTAAAGTATGTACGGAATCGTTCCTCCATTTTCAAGGTATTTTGAATCCGCGGCTTATTTAGGTTTTAGGAGTCTTCACACTTCCATTGAAGTGAAACACGATCATGAGTACGCTATGCCATTTTTTCCTTCTTTGTTGCCATATCAAATATTAAATCTATAAAAATAAAGCTGTCAATTATTTTTCCCTCAACTTTAAGGTTTGAATTAAGATCATGAGTAGCAATAAGGAGAAGAACTGTCGGCCGAATATTTATACTCCCTCCCATTCATATTAATTGACTTCAATATGGATGTATCTAGAACTAAAATGTGTCTAGATACATCCATATTAGAGTCAATTAATATGAACCGGAGGGAGTAATAATTTTTTTTCTAAGCTGGACATAAATTTTCAGGCATGATATCTCAATGCACATGATATCGAAATAAAATTCACCATACCATAACATTTCAGAAAAAGGGAATTTTTTTGCCTCTCTGCCATGTAATTTATCAATCCGTTTTATGACATAGAGGTCACTAGCCCAAAAAATTTGCTGATTATGCTCTACATCCCACATTAGTGTCCAAAATATGTCCGCCACTCATCGAACCTTCCAGTTTTAGCGAACAAAGACCCAACAAAGTTTCTCGAGGTCACTTAGATACCTTCGACAATTTTATACACTTCCGCGATGTATATATCATTCATCTCCCGCTGCAACACACGAGCATGGTTCCTAGTCATCGATAAATCACATATATAGGGGAGCAGTAATCATAAATATGTGATTTTGAAGGTGAAATTTATGCACGTTTCCAAAGTACACACTAGAAAAGAAAGTACATATTTACCAGGAATACTAATTAATGATGCCTCTATTGGAAATCTACAAATTCTAGAAGAAACTTTCCTATTTACGCTTGAACACAACATGATACATTTGCATGTTCTCTAAATAGCTCAGCAATTTGTACCAACATTAGTAACAATTGATACCTGCAACTTTAATGAACAAATATCTAGTGAGTAAACACTGCAATTTCTTCACCTATCACACAGCTAAATAAACTATGTTCATACAAAATATTTTAATTTACTCTGCCTAACTTATATATACTTTTGGTATGGATCAAGTAGATGTCCGAGGAATTCATGGAAAACAGGTCTACTCAATTGAAGGAGAAAGTGGTTGGGATACTTGAGGCTTGCAATAATATAGTTGAGAAACTGAAACTTGTGGACACTCTCCAACATCTGAGTATAGATCATCATTTCAATGAACAAATTGTCTCCACATTAAGGAGCATCCATTCTTCTGAATTCAATAGCTCTAGCCTTCATGATGTTGCTCTTCGATTCCGCTTACTGAGGCAACACGGATTCTGGGTATCTCCAGGTATGTACGAAGAAGAAAACACTCTAACATTGTGTATATGATATTATCTACAATTAAGCTTCTAGTTTTACCTACATATTGATTGCTCTTAGACATAATAATTTTATATGATGCTAGGTATCATGCACCTCCACCTGCTAGTATTAATAGGAAAGATCATTATAACAAATAGCACATAAAAGCAACTTTGCTTAGAATACCATTGTGTTAATCGCTTAAACGACAACATATATGATCCAAGAATTACCAAGCACTAGCTAATATGCTCATTGTATCATGCATATCTTGCAGATGTATTCAAAAAGTTTAAAAATGAAGATGGGGTGTTCAAGGTTGACATAACTAATGATCCAAGGGAACTATTAAGTTTATACAATGCAGCACATCTCTTAACACATGGAGAGATAGAACTTGAAGAAAGTATCATTTTCGCAAGGAAACATCTTGAGTCTATGAAAAGTGACCTTGATTCCCCGTTGGCTGAGCAAGTCAAGCGTGCTCTTCACTTACCACTGCCAAGGACATTGAAGAGAGTAGAAGTGTTGCATTATATTTCAGAATACAAAGAAGAGCCGATGCACAATTCATCTATTCTAGAATTAGCTAAACTTGATTTTAACCTGTTGCAACGCCTCCATTTAAAGGAGCTCAAGGATATCTCCAGGTAACATACATCATTTGCATAAAATAGTGAAAAAGAGATGAACTTATAAATATTAGGATACTAAATCATGTCGGATGTGATAAAAAAAAATGAAGGAAAACACTCCCTAGTGTCACTGAAAGTTTAAGAAACCAAAATAGGAGACTAGGTCTCCCAGACTCCACCCATGTTGGAAAAATAAGTACAACCCATTCCAGCTGCCATCATCATATTTCAGTCCTCATGGTTCAGAATAATTGATCACATGTTTGTATATAAACCCTAGTAAAGTTAATATTCCTTTATTGGAAAATATCGCTATTACTAAGCCACAATGACCAACAAAGAGAAAAAGCTCTAACCATGACCAAATCATGTAGCCTATTTCGTGATTTTACCATCTAGATACATTGAGAAGAATCAATAAAATATTTTATTTCCAATTGAATCATTTAAAATATTTTAAATGTTAGTTTTATTTGTCCAAACGAAAATCTAACGAATTAAACCCATAAGAAATACTACCTCTGATTTGAAAAGTATGTCATTTGTAGAAAGCTTACTGCCCAAAATTTAGTAAGTTTGATCATATATTATATAAATTATTACCTTCAAAAAATATAATTGTTATTATAAAATTTATCCTTAATCTATTTTATTAGTGCTTACTTCTTGGTGTAATACAAAATGTTTGCAAATAAATTGATGTTCATATTACCATCTCAAAGACTGTGTGGATATCCTTAAATACCCGCATTTTGGATCATCAGGGTGCAAAATACTTAGTCTATCTAAGATCAACCATGAAAGTACTCCATCTATCCTAAAATAGGTGCACTTATAGCTCTTCTACTAAGGAAAAAAAACTTTGAAAATTTTTATTAAAAAATGAAGTAAGATATATGGCATCAAATCGGTATAATATGAATCTACATATAAAAATAATTTATTGATACTAAATTGGTGTCATAAATGTTGTTAGTATTTCCCATAAATTTGGTCAAACTTCAAAATAATTGACTTAGGAGTATACTCCTCCCTCCATTCTGAAATACTCTACATTCTAGACCTAAAACTATTCTGAATTAGTCTACATTTTAACTTTGTAATCAACAACAACACAGAAAATGAAGCAGTCTTCCTTTCCCTATTGGATGTCATTAACTATAATGTAGCTTGGATTGGTTGTTCACATATCAAACCAATACTATTAAATGGCATACTAATTGGTCTTAAAATTTGCAGAATGTAAAATAAAAGAGATAGGGGGTACTTATTTGTGGATGGGGGTTATAGGAAACTAGGAATTATTATGTTTTTGGAAAAGCAATGGTGTCCTGTTAATTAATCCCCAACTAGCAATTTCGTAATATTTGCCATGATATTAAAAAGGGAACCCTACTTTGCACGATGCTCCTTCCATTCCGGTTTATAGGGCCTGCGCGCATCCCTATATCTTCAAATTGATGAACATAACATAAATTATACAACATAAAAATTATCATTAGAAATTAAAACATTTAAACTTCCTTATTACATATGGTATTTTGTAATATATACCTTTTATTATGTTGGTCAAACTTACGATCTAGGAATACACCTAGGATCTATAAACCGGGTTGGAGGGAGTATATACTCACTCCGTCCCGGTGGGTTAGGCCACCCTATGTTGTCAATTTGACCAACATAATACAAGTTATATATTACAAAACATATATAATTAGAAAGATTAGATATTACACTTTGTAATGGTTTAATTTTTATGTTCTACCATTTGTATTATGTTGGTCAAATTAAAAATCTAGAGATACACGTAGGTCTCACCCATCGGAATGGATGGAGGATTAGCTATTAATCTCTGTGACCAAGGAGGACATGGATTGGCTGTTAAAGCTACTTATCGCCCCATATTTCCTCAAATCAGCTTCAGGTTCATTAATTTGAGGACTAATTTGGGATAGTACCGAGGGAGGAGGCCCACTCTTTATGCATACAAAACTGTTCACACCGCTGCATGCAAGCATTTTTTTCACCGGCGTGAGAAATTAGGGAAAAGGAATGCCACACCGGAGTAATCGGACAATGTAGTGAGTACGTGCAGCTTTCCTGCGGATTAATCATACTAACTGACGTGGTGAGCCATCATTGCATCAGCGTCAGCATTTTTAGGAACAGACACCGGATTTCACCAACTACATGATGCCACGTCCAACCGTAGGTTTATTCCGTAAGCACTTATCTGTATGTGTAGGATTATTGAATATAAAATGTTAGGAACCAGGTCTTAATCCAGGAGAGTTTTGGGACATGCAGTTTTTTGAAGTGAGCCTAATACACCAGGATGGAGGGTGTAGTTGATTCTTATGGTTCAATTAGCGTGCAAGCATTGTATGAGTGTTTTTATATTGAATGGACAATCATGCATTTTTTCTGGAAAAGTACATTGTGTTTGAGTCCTGCATGTTTTCCGTGTTCTTAAATGTAAGGAGCTCATGTTTTTCAGTTTGATAATGTTTAGAAAAATGCAAGTTTACTCCCATGAGCTGAAATTTATTCCATCTTTCAGTGCATATGTATTCTCGTAAATGATCCTAGCTATAATTTTTTTAATAGAACATTAACAACAAAGTCAATTTCAGATGGTGGGAAGATATTTCTAGAGAAGTGGGGCTAACATACTCACGGGACCGCATTGTTGAGTGCTACTTATGGTCATACATGACATACTACGAACAAGAGTATACTCGTGCAAGAAAGATTTTTGCCAAGATAATTGCAATGATGGCCATGACAGATGACACTTATGATGTACGTGCTACTTTGATGGAGTGTAAACAACTTGATGAAGCTATACAAAGGTTGGAGCTCTCATCATGTTTCATTATCTTCTCAGTTTTAGAATAAAACATGCATTCAAATAACTGCACTTAAATGTGTGACTGGTTGAATTATATATAGATGGGACAAGAGTGCTGTTTCTCTACTTCCAGAGTACCTCCAGAAGTTCTACCTCAAGCTGATAAGCACATTCAAAGAGTTCGAGGACGAGTTGAAACCAAATGAGAAGTACCGTGTCCCTTATAGCATAAAAGCGGTACATCATTCTCATCTTACAACCACAAAATGAATATGCCTTAGTGCTATATTTTATTTCTTTATTTTTCCAGTATCTTTCCACGATGATATGTCACAAATTTACCTTTTGTTTTCTCATAACACAAGTTATACTCGAGACTTCAAATATTATGTAAAGGAACAATATCAAGAAGTATCTCCACTCGAAGACTTACCTGTTTGGAATATCTCCTGTCACGAAAAGCAATGCTATATATACTATGCACGAACATGTTACTTGTATGAATCACACAACAACATGAGATAAAAGTTTTGTTGATATCAATGCTCCTTAAGATATCATCCCAAGTGGGTATGAAATCTGATTATTTTATATTGTAGTGCTTACAATAATCATGTATATGTCAAATACATAGCCTTTGTGCTTAACATCCATATCGTTATCCAAATCTTTTATCAGAAGTACTCATAGATTTTCTTCATTTGTAGTTTCAAATATTTTCAAGTAAGCATCTGCAAGAAGCGGAATGGTTTCATCAAAAACACAAGCCCAAATTCAATGATCACGTTGAGGTATCAATATGCTCCGCCGCACCATGCGCATGTGTTTGCTTGTTAGTTGGTATGGGTGATACTGCAACCAAAGACGCACTCGAATGGGCACTCGGTTGCACAGATGCTGTCAGGGCTTGTGCAGTGGTGACACGTTTTATGAATGACCTTGCTGCATTTAAGGTAAAAATTAATCTCGAAGATTACCACTGATATTTTCTATCCATTGACCACGATAACACCCCTGATGAACCATGTGTTGCTCACAGCAAGGGAAGAACAAATATGATGTGCACACTTCAGTGGAATGTTACATTAGTGAACATGGCGTGGAAAGTGATGTCGCCTTTGCCAATATTGGTTCTATGATGGAAGATGCATGGAAGACCACAAATCAAGCACGCTTTGAACGCCCTGGGATACTTCCGGCGATACAACGAGTCGCGAATATAACAATCAGCATGATGTTCTGGTACGATGACCACAAGGATGCATTTACATACAGCAACATCATTGAAGGGACGATTAGGCGTCTGTTTGTCAATCCTATTCACTTCTAGACAGTGGCGATGTCGTACATGTTTGTATACGGTATCATTCATCGACAGGTGTGCCAACAACCTCACTCTAAGGAAAGTTGTATCATGTAATCTACTGCAGTTGGGCTTTACTGCCTGACTATTATTTTTCTGAAGAAATACAGTGAATCCAATAAGGCTTTGTATTAGTCAGTATTACCTGAAATGCAACAAAAAGGAGTTGTACTTTATTATATGCAATGTGCAGAGGCTGGGGCTATGCTCCCATATTGAAAAATGTATTATTTTCGTGTCACATGCTTGGTAGCAAAATAGATGTTGTGGGTACGGTGGGTTGCGAAGAACTAATGTATTTGTTCTGAGTTCAAATTAGAATTTTTACAATCTTTCTGGGTCTGGTCTAGACAATTGTATTATAGGTTTCTAGTTGGATATATTTAAGCCTTCAAGCTCAAAACAGATCCTTGTGTGCTTTTATGAGTTTTTAGGCCCTCATGAAAGCTTCATTATAAAAGCTCGGGAAGTGTGACATGTAATATTGTGTGATGCATCTAGTTTGGATTTTTGATGGTAAAGTGACTAGAGTGCATTATGATATTGTAGTCATATGATGATAGGATATTGTTCAAGAGCCTGAAATGAACTATGGAAAATGCAACAGTCCAACAGCAAGTCAGTTGTGAGAAATGAGAATTCTGGGATGTGAAATTGGTAAAATTTTGAGCTTTCCAGTGGCATCCAATAGAATATGCTGAATTTCTTCTGGGTTTTCGTATAATAACATTGTTTCTGAATAAAGCTTTGACTCCCCTGTTGCCGATTTAGATGCAAATTCTAGAATATCCCTGATGAGGCGGATCCTCGGCAATGCCCACCATGAGGGGTTTGGGTTTAGAGAAAGGCGACGATGGAGACTCCGGGAGCGAGGTGGCACACGACGTACCCAGGTTCACGTCCACGCGATGGAGGATCGCTACGTCTTGCTAACAATCCAATATATAATAATATGTGTACATGGCGCCATCGTAGGCGGAGTTGTTGTATCTAGTCTAGTTCTAATCTGCGGGTTGTGGTGTCTAGGCGTATCGCATTGCGATCTTTACATATTGTGTTTCTGAATCTCCCCTAAGGGGTGCCACTGCCTGGCTTTATATATCAACCAGGCTAGGGTTTATAAGAGTCCTAGTAGAATTCGTATTGGAGCCTTCTTCCTTGTAGTTCAAGTTGATGCGGGTCCAGCTTGCTGAGTCCTTGCGCTGGTCCATCTTCATAATCTGCACCGGGTAAGTAATGTCGGGTACCCGAAGGGTTATGTCCAAATCAGTAGCCCCCGAGTGTCTGACCGAAGTGAGGCTTCGGGCAGGGACTAAGTCATCTTCATCCGAATGTCTTGATCATCCGAAGAATGTTGAATCATGTGCTTGATGTAGAGTCGAAGTTATTTTTTATCGGGTGTACGAACAGCGCTCCCGATGGGAGTAGCCCCCGAGTCTATGGGCGGGTGCTTGCAACCGTGTGTATACTCAAGTTGTACTACTCGAAGAACTTGATGTTGATGTCGATGTCTTCAAATTATTCCACCATACGATACTTTTTTATCGGGTCTTCAAAACATTGCAAGATTTGAGAGAAGCCGAAGAGCTGGATTGTTAGAACCTTCGAGTCCGTTCTTCTTTATCGATGAGACTTCCATCTTTTTATCGGGTGTGCGGCCAGTGCTCCCTATGGGAGTAGCCCTCGAGCCTGTAGATGAATATGAAGTCATGTATAGGGCGTAAAAATTGCTGAGTCGAATACCGTAGACTTCTTCGAGTTCCAAGAACATTTGGATGCTTTTTATGATGTCACGGAGGAATTGATGATTTTAATGATGTCATAGAGGAGTCGATGATTTTGATGATGTCATGGACTAGTCGATGATTTTTATGATGTCGCCCTAGGGTTTCCCAATATACAGATCATCGGAGTGTCGGAATCGCTGGAAAACTTCCATTTGTCTCTAACATATGTGTACAAGTGTGATGTAAGGTTTGTCTAACCTTGCATGTACCCGGCGTTGATGATTTCCGCATACATGGGCTAGCACTTGGTAAAATTCAGGATCTGTATGTGGAAACTCCTGCTACGGCTCATCCGGGGCCTATTTTATTCCAAACCTATGGTTTCCATGTGCATGTGTCCTAAACAAAGCAAAGCAAATAAAAAATCCATTGGTAAACCCTCGCACGGAGAAAGCTATAGGGGTAGATCTGCAGGGTCCCTGCCCTAGGGTTTCCCAAGATACAGATCACCAGAGCGTCAGAATCGCTGGAAAACTCTCCCTAAAATATGTGTACAAGTGTGATGTAAGGTTTGTCTAACCTTGCATGTACCCGGTGTTGATGATTTCCGCATACATGGGCTAGCACTTGGTAAAATCCAGGATCTGTATGTGGAAACTCCTGCTACGGCTCATCCGGGGCCTATTTTATTCCAAACCTATGGTTTCCTTGTGCACATGTCCTAAACAAAGCAAAGCAAATAAAAAAAATCCATTGGTAAACCCTCGCACGGAGAAAGCTATAGGGGTAGATCTGCAGGGTCCCCGCCCTAGGGTTTCCCAAGATACAGATCACTGGAGCGTCGAAATCGCTGGAAAACTTCCATTTGTCCCTAACATATGTGTGCAAGTGTGATGTAAGGTTTGTCTAACCTTGCATGTACCCGGCGTTGATGATTTCCGCATGCATGGGCTAGAACTTTGTAAAATCCAGGATCTGTATGTGGAAACTCCTGCTACGGCTCATCCGGGGCCTATTTTATTCCAAACCTATGGTTTCCATGTGCATATGTCCTAAACAAAGCAAAGAAAATAAAAAAATCCATTGGTAAACCCTGGCACGGAGAAAGCTATAGGGGTAGATCTGCAGGGTCCCCGCCCTAGGGTTTCCCAAGATACAGATCACCGAAGCGTCGGAATCGTTGGAAAACTTCCATTTGTCCCTAACATATGTGTACAAGTGTGATGTAAGGTTTGTCTAACCTTGCATGTACCCGTCGTTGATGATTTCCGCATGCATGGGCTAGCACTTGGTAAAATCCAGGATCTGTATGTGGAAACTCCTGATATGGCTCATCCGGGGCCTATTTTATTCCAAACCTATGATTTCCATGTGCATATGTCCTAAACAAACCAAAACAAATGAAAAAATCCATTGGTAAACCCTCGCAAGGAGAAAGCTATAGGGGTAGATCTGCAGGGTCACCGCCCTAGGGTTTCCCAAGATACAGATCACCGGAGCGTCGGAATCGCTGAAAAACTTGCATTTGTCCCTAACATATGTGTACAAATGTGATGTAAGGTTTGTCTAACCTTGTATGTACCCGGCGTTGATGATTTACGCATACATGGGCTAGCACTTGGTAAAATCCAGGATCTGTATGTGGAAAGTGACCGGATTTGAACTGGGGCCACACTTTCCTTCGCTCAATAAAAGGAGGGGAAAATGTTTTTAGGTCTAGGACGCGTCATTTTATGTGCTAAATGTTTTCCGGTTGGCGCGTTGGCGGACGGGTGCATGCGCGCGCCCGGTACAGCCATACCGTATGTCCCGGCGGCCCCGTTTTGCATAGTTGGCAAAGTAAACGGAGCCAAAAAGTCGAGCGGAGCCATGTGGCATCATTTTATGTGTCCTAGTAACCACTTCAAAAGACGGAATTGGGATACGGCAATTATCTTTAAAACCCCTTCACGAATAGGGCTATCACGTCCGGAGTTCTATGACTTTTAGGGGAAATGAGTAGGAAACGACCCGTTTCACCACATAGTTTGTCTGAACGAGGCCATATTTGGCACGTGCGTGGGCCTTAGGATGGGAAGCAAGGCCCCGGTCGCGGATTTCTAATCCGAACCATGGGCGACGGTTTTTCCATCTTTTGGGTGCCGGAAGGGCTTTTTTGTGAAGGAGCTACATGGTGCGCATTTTAGTATTGCGCGAGACCTCCACGCAGCGGTAGGATACCTCCTACGCACCACCTATCACATGCCATATGCGCGCGGTAGCCATCTGGGAATCCCTCCCGCTTCCTGCGGTGTCCCGCCGAATCCGCTGGAAACTGACCGGATTTGAACTGGGGCCACTCTTTCATTCGCTCAATAAATGGAGGGAAAAATGTTTTTAGGTCTAGGACGCGTTGTTTTATGTGCTAAATGTTTTCCGTTTCGTGCGTTGGCGGACGGGTGCACCCACGCGCCCGGTACGGCCATACCGCATGTCCCGGCGGCCCCGTTTAGCTAGATTTAAGCTCGTGGATTAAATTTAAGCTGCAATTGTGTCGATGCGGATAGAGAGCTTGTCCGTGCGCGTGCCCTCACATTTCCCTCTTCTACCAGGGTCCTCCGGCATAGAAATGATTTCCTCTCGTGCCACCGAAAAAGTCCAAATTAGGTGGCGCCAAAACTCTGCCTTGCGATGGACATCATCGCCGCCATTGTCGTCGAACCCACCGCCCGATCTACCACCCCCGCCTCCCCAACACTCGCCCCATGCGAGCCCCTACCCCCAGTCATATGAAGAAGGCCGCAACACCAAACAAAGAGATGACACCGATGACGAGAGTCATCGACACCAAGAAGCGAGGTGACTGGCACGTCTTAATATATGGACCTATATATATTAGTATATTATATTCAGAAAAATAAATGAAATAAAAAACAAAAACAAAAAAATGGGCTATGCCGAGGGTTGCCGTCGGCGTATGGCCGGCCCTCGGCATAGACCCCTAACCCTAAAATAACTAAACGCACGCACACAGACCCGAGCACGACCCGCGCCTCCCCACTTCCCGAGCCCGACCCTCGACTCTCAGCCACCCGCGCCGACGCCATCCGCGCTGCCGCCACCCGCCCCCTTCCCCGCGCCTCCTGAGTTGCCGCCTGCCTTCCCCTGCGCCTCCCGAGCCGCCGCCCGCTGTCGCCCGCCGCCAGCTGCTCGCCTGGCCGCGCAGCCGCGCCTCCCGAGCCACCGCCCGCCGTCGCCCGCCTTCCCCGCCCCTCCCTCTGCGCAGCCCTGACCACTCCTCCCGCAGCACACCACGCCGCCCCGGCCCTCTACTGCCGCGCCGCCTCGACCCTCCGCTCCCCTCACCGGCCGGCTCCATGGGGAGCTCCAAATTGAAGGTATGTGAATTTTTTGCTTAGTTATTTTGTTAGTTGTTAGTTAGTTAGGGTAAATTGTTAGTTAGTTAGGATAAATTGTTAGTTAGAAATAGAAATAAAAATGCGAATGTGAAATTGTTTGTTAGTTAGTTAGGATAGTTTGTTAGTTAGTTGTTAGTTAGTTAGAAATAGAAATGTGTAGTTGAAATAGAAATGCAAATGTGAATTTGTTCTAATAATATGTATTTGTAATAGGCCATGCCGTGACCGCCTCGTCGTGAGCACCCCGGCGTGACGATCCAGGATCTTGACGCGCTTCTCGATGGTCGCCGATATCGACACTCGGTTGTTCGACTACTTCCTCTACAGCCCAGGGTGAGCTAAATTTCCAACTTCTTCTCCGCATTTTATTTATGTCACTAGATTCATTTTCCAAGTCAAGTTGCGTAACCTAGGTGTCACTTCCCGTACTCAAACGTTACGCGGATAAATATCCATTAGTGGTCGGCATATTTTCAACCGTAACGCTTGCGGCATTTACGGGACAGTCGGCGGATCCGTAGTTGGGTACGTTCTCCATGCTCTGCTCCGGTCCGAGTCAGGATTTCGGTAGCGCCTCACCGTTGTTCTCCGGATGCACATCCTCTTGTTTTTTGGCGAGACGTGTATCGGGAGAGCAGCGGGGAGGTGCTGCCGAAATTTTGACTCAGACCGGGGTAGAGCATGGAGAACGTACTCAATCTACGGATCCGGCGGCTGCTACGAGTCCACCTAGTAGAGATGTAGGTTGATGCATTCATTTTGCCTGGTAAAAAAAATTAAAATATGATGCATTTATTTTCCTATTTTATATAAATGCTATGCTTGTGGTTTGGCTTCCAATAGAGCAGAGGATGGCTGATAATGGATGGATGTACACCGGCCGTGTTAGTGCGACTAATAAAACAAATGAGTGGATAAGGAAGACTTGGCATTTAGTGAAGGAGTTGGCGTGTGGTACAAAACAGAAGGTTCAGCCACTTTGCCCGTGCAATCGTTGCTTGAAGCATCACCGTCGTGGAAAGGATGACATGTTTAAACACCTTCTGTGATATGGGTATATGCATCATTACGTCACGCAGATCGACTTTGATGAGCACGAACGTGACAGAGGTGAGGTGATGCGGTAGCGGCTTAATGGCAATGAGTACGATGGGGTTAGAGACTTTGTAGATGATCTTGTCGAGGCCCACAATCCAGAGTCGCCACCTTCACGGGAGGAACCGCTAGAGCCGGAGGAACCTCCAGAACCGGAGGAACCAGAGCCAGCCGTGAAGGCTTTCTATGATATGATAGCCGCGGCTAAGACGCCTCTGTACGAGGGCAGACGCCTTCAATCGTACAAACAAACAACTCAATCTCGTTGTGTTCAAGTGTCATTGGTTCGACCCAAGAGGTGGACAGAGAATTACCAAGTCCATTGGGTTAGTTGAAGTTAAGCCTTCCACCACCTATACCGGAGCCGATGTCTATATTGTTGCTCACCAAGCCAAGCAAGTTTATTATTTGACGTACCCATTCCAGAAAGCGACACTCAATGGCTGGGAAGTCGTGTTCCAGGTTTCGCCACATGGTAACCTACCGATTCCCTCCGAGGATGATTACAACAACATTGACCCTGTAACATACGAGGGATTTTTCTATCAAGAGGAAGAGGACTTCGGGCACTTTGATTTAGAACCGGTTGTTGAAGAGGACCTCATGAACGATGCAGAACCTCGTGGTGAGTCAGTGTTGGATCTAAAGGACATAGATATGCTCGAGAAGTTACATACGAAAGATAACAGCGATGATACACCTCCACCCGTCTATCAGGCTCCAACTTAATACTCAAAAGATAGTGATAGTGATAGTGACAAGGAGAAACAAAATGAGATGGACAATGAGATTGATGACGGCTGGTGAGGGTCTTTTATGTGTTTATATTTCAACATGCTTCTTAATTGTTTAGTATCTTTATGCTTAGTATTTATATTTTTTTCAACATGCTTCTTATTTGTTTAGTATCTTTATGCTTAGTATTTATATATTTTTCAACATGCTTCTTAATTGTTTAGTGTCTTTATGCTTACTATTTATATATTTTTCAACATGCTTCTTAATTGTTTTGTCTTTCTCAATGCAGGTGATTGAACAATATGAGCGGCGGCAAGGAGGACTCGTCGAGCTTGCTTAAGAAGATGCAACAGCGCAAGACCAATGTTAGAAGGAGTGAGAGGGAACCGCATCGCAATCCGTGTTACGAGGACGGCGCGGGAGGAGGAGGAGGAAGAGGACGAGGACGGGGACGAGGTTGTGGAGCAGGAGGTGGAGGTGGCTGGGGAGGAGCGGACTTTGAGCCACCACCCTCGGCTTCAGGCGACGTCGCTTCCGGGTTCTTTTTGGAGGGGCCGTCTAGAGAGGAGGCGGAGACGGAGTCTAGAGCCGAGGAGGACTCTAGCCGCGGGTTCGAGACTCCGGAGGAGGAGGGGCGGCCGAAGCCACTGAAGATTCGTGGGGAAGCGAGAGTCCCCGACGAGAGGAAGGAGCCTAAGACCCATGAGGCGAAGACCCTTATTATTCCTGGTGGCCCTGATTAAGTGTACTAATTTGGCAATTTCGAACATGTACTTTCATTTTGGTCATACACAATTTAGCATGTACTAATGTTTGATTTTCATGTGAAGCAATTGGACATTTCCTCCGGGGTCCAACGGGCGCCTGCCTAGCAGCATGATTGGAGCTTTTATTAGGAAGTTCTGGATGGGCAAGTACTATCCCCTCGGCACGGTTGTAACACCCTAACTTTTGCAACCTTGTTAAGTGTCTAGAATGCAAAAATCAGGGGGAACAAAAACTTTTTCCAACAGCTAATTAAGATAATTTGCCTTGATCTGCTTGCAAATGAATTGACTTGACATGCTTGTTGTTATGAATTTTCTTGATGCTTGTTTAGATTTTCTCTTGGGATACTTCAGGGAGTAATTCCTCTTTAATATAAACACCTTAGTCACTTACCAAATAAAGTACATGTGTAGCTTAGGAAAAGATGCGCTCCTTTTTCACTACATCAAACCTTTTCACCTACGGCCACATGAGTGTGCCTACTTAAAATTCATCCATGTGATATAATCCAGCTCCAACCATCCTTGATTCAAAACTTGGGATCATCTACCCCTTAATACATCTTTCCCTTATACCCTAGTCAAAAACCCTAAGACCTCAGAAAATTTGGCTAAGTCCCAAAACTGTTATCAGGGTCCATTTTGAATCCTCGTGATTAAAGCTACCCCTTTCCATCTAATGCAATGCACCCTACCCTAGGCCTACCTTGGCATATGCACTTCCCAATCATACCAATGCCTTGAACGCTATCTCTCTTCTACATATTTTTCCTTGATGGTTTTGAAGCCATGTCAATAAGATGTTTTGGCATGCTTAAAATATTCAAACTTTGGCAGTTGATTCTTAAGCTCCCGCAACTGTTATAGGTGAACTCAAGGCATGGATCTCATCTATGCAACCTCCTCTACAACTTCCACGTCTTGCATGTCTCATGATATCCCCATAATCCATATATCCCACTTGATCTTGTACCCTATCCAGTGTTTTAGCTCTAGATCCCTTTTTTTCACTTTTACCTCTTGTTTTTCTTTATTCCAAGATTAATCCTCACAAAACCAAGTGTGGAAATGATTGTTACATTATGTAGTAATCATCCACCCTTGAGATCATATTTCACAAATTTATTCTTACTTTCTGTTAATAAATTTCCAAAGCCCTATCTATTTTTTTTTTCTTCTCTCTAGTTTTAATCACAAAACTATTCTAGCTTTATAAAAGCTTTTCAACTTACTTTTCCCAAGTAACTTAGGGAAGGTGAGTGGTAATTTTCATTATCCCTTTTCAACCCAAAATGATTCTATAAAATTATTTCACTTTATATTTTTTTTATTTACAAAATGCTAGTTTATGGTATTTATGCCATTTCTTCCTTTTCTTGCTTATTTTAAATTAATAAAATCTAATCTGCTTAGTAAAGCAAGTATAGCATTTTGAAAATCCTATTTACCACCTAGCTACCCTCAAGATTTTCAAAATCCTTTGTCAATAAAATTCCCTCAAATTGGCCTCGTCATAAGAGGTGTTCCCCCAAATATATATATCAAATGAGAACAAATTCTTATGGCACCTTTTGGACATCATATGTATCCCTGAGCTATCTATCCTCATCAACCATCCCACCAAACCTTGGTGTGACCAAATAATCATGTGATGAACTAAATGTTCAATCTCCATTTTCATTTTTTTTATATTGCTTGTTTCACCCAACTCCACTCGTGGACTCCACCACCATCTCTTCCTTGACCTGCATAATCATCTATCCATCTCCCTTCTCCACCTTTGATTAGCAAGATGAGGAGGCAGGCCATGCCACCCATGGCATTTTGCCATGCACCCTCCCTCTCTCTCTCATTTCTTTCCTTGAACCAGCATCAACCACGCATGCCTCTCCAGCATCATTCTCTCTCTCTGGTCGTCCTCCACTATAGCACTGCATCCTTCTTGTTTGCTAGTGTTTGGAGACAAGGAAAGAAAGATAGGACACATGCATGTCCGGGACAAAATCTTGGAAAGATCCTAAGCTGCAGCCTCTCCTCCATCCACCTTATTCTAGCACGAGACAACACTTCTCCTGCACACATCTGCACCCGTGGTGTCCCCCTAGCAAGCCCTATGCCCTTCTCTCTCTCACTCTCTCGATGGACACCAAAGGGAAGCCGCCAAGGATTTGACCACTCCTGCAGCTTAGGCTGCGCCATTAGACTCTTTTCTCTACACTCTCTCGACTGGACACGGCCACGGGACCTCCCCCTCTCTCTGCTGTCCACGCTCGACCGCGCCCTGGTGAGCAGATTTTCGACGAACACCTGGCGTGCACGAGTTCTTCGTCCTCCCTCTAAACCGACCGGTCCTCCCTGGCACTGTCCTCTCGCCGTCGATACCGCCTCTCTCCCTTGTCCTACCTGGCGCAGTCCCTGGTCCTCGCCTTGTCCCTTTGCTGCTGGCCACGCTCGCCGCCCAGCACCACCTGTCCGCGGTGACCACGTCACCCGGACGGGCAACGCGCTTCCGTTCCACTCCCCCAGCTTATAATCTTGACCCGGCCACGAGACCGCTCCTCAGCACCTCATTCATCCCCTCTTCCGCTCTCTTCTCTCAACACAGAACCGTACTGCGCAGCTGCCAGTCCCTCCTCTCGGCCATGCCCGAAATCGAGCCGGATCAGCTCGTCGTCCCGCCATGGCACGACCGTCGTTTTTCTCCGCCCCTCTACCTCGGCTCCCTCTCTGTTAACTCCTTGTGACACCGTCTCGGAGTGCTTACGCTTATCCCTTCTTGCCAGGAGCCCACCAAGAACCGTCGTCGTCGCCGCCGACGGAGTTCCTTCCGCGTCGGCCACGCAGCCCTCGTCATCCTTGCCACGGCCATGCGTCCCTGCATGCAGGTCCGAGGCCTCCGTGCGGATCTCCTCGCGAACCACGTCGTCACCGCCGCCACTCCCTGCGTCGCTTCCGTCTTCCTCATCGTGCCGGCCGTCGACGCGGAGCCGCCAGCGACCTCAGCTCCCTTCGCCACGACGCGGTCTGAGAGCTCGGCGCCGTCCGAGACGAGCGCGTCGCGGGCCTCTGCTCGGCGCCGCGACAACCTACTCCGTCCCATGGCCTCTCCCTCGGTGAGCCTTCTCATCCTCCCCGTCGTCACCGTCGAGCCCGTCCTTGATGATTCCGTCGATGTTGCAGAGTTCCCGCTCGTCTCCGCCGTCCTCCAGAAGGCCTTCGAGCACGTCCAGTTCGATGAAGTCGAGCCACCGCGCAGCACCGCTCCCTTCTGCGTTTCCTCTCCGTCGGTCTGAGCCCCCCGGTGAGCCCTTCGTCCTTTCCCCGCCTCGCCTCCGTCGCCGCACTGCCGCCAGCCCACGGCGCGCCGCCGGTTGTTGGCAGACGCAGACGCTCGCGATGCAGGCCGTCGGATCGGGATCCGGCCGCCGCATGCAGGCCGGCCCCGTTTGGTTGCATGGCTGCGGGCCCCGCCCCTGGGCCATTTGAACGCCACCCACTCCCGCGCGTCCGCCACAGATCTGGGCCGGAACTGGCCAGTCCAGGGATTCGGCCCGTCCCGATTTTTCCTCTTAGATCCTGTTTAAATCTGCCAGGACTTACTGCTGTAGGTTTTGAAATACCGTAAATTCCTCGAGTAACCAAATTTGCTGATTCAAATCTCTAGATGCTCACAAATAAAATCTCTTCTACAAATAAATGC
>NC_061510.1:42613152-42737640 GCF_022539505.1 Lolium rigidum | reverse complement strand
TCTCGCAGTTTAAGGCCGTGGTTAGATTTATCTTAATTACTTTCTTGTAGTTGCGGATGCTTGCAAGGGGTATAATCACAAGTATGTATTAGTCCTAGGAAGGGCGGTACATTAGCATAGGTTCACCCACACAACACTTATCAAAACAATGAAGATTAATCAACCGTATGTAGCGAAAGCACTAGACTAAAATCCCGTGTGTCCTCGAGAACGTTTGGTCATTATAAGTAAACAAACCGGCTTGTCCTTTGTGCTAAAAAGGATTGGGCCACTCGCTGCAATTATTTCTCTCGCATTTTACTTACTCGTACTTTATTCATCTCGTTACATCAAAACCCCCGAATACTTGTTTGTGAGCATTTACAGTGAAGCCTTCATCAAAACTGCCTGTCAACACCTTCTGCTCCTCGTTGGGATCGACATTCTTACTTATCGAAGATACTACGATACACCCCCTATACTTGTGGGTCATCAGCAGGATGGGTAGCAACAGGAGGAGCAGCAACTGTAGGCTCAGAAGTATCCATGGCATCATCTCCTCCATCTCCAGGGCCATCACCCGCATCATCAGAATCATCCTTCTTAACCCAAATCTCCGGAACAAAATCCGGCTTTGGCACAAAGTCAACGGGCTCCCTGCGGAAATGAAACGCATACGACTTGAACTTAACGACCGCATCAGAATAGCACTCGGCAAAGCATCATCCATAGGTTTTCCCAACACCTTTGGATTGACCATTGCCACTTGCATACGAACAAGGCTCGATGCCTCATACTAGTGAGATCAACATCAACAGTCTTTCCTAGAAGAGAACCTACACCCCACAAACTAAGAAAGGGATGAAGAGAGTGAGGAACCCCCTCAACGTGCAGCCAGACCGTCTCCAACTCGTGTGTGTGGGACCTCTATCGACTGCCAAGATGACACTGACATAGATGCGGCAAAGGAAGGCACACCGACCTGGATCCCATCCAATCTGTCCAAGTCCTAAAAAGAAGGCACCGAAACCAAAAACTGCATATTTGCAAGAGGCACCGCTTCCCATTTCTAGTTCGGACTTGGGGAGTGTTGTGGGTATACTTCATGGGTGTACCATCGACAGTGGCTAAGATCCGGCAAGCCCGGATGGCCACAGATGGTGATGGTGGCATATGACCCATCGGGCGGCCCAGTTGCTGTTGATCAAGATGGAGGAAGTCCAGCCCAGGAGCAAGGAGCCGGATCCACCAACCTTTCCTGGAAGTCGGATCTGGCCTGGCCCATTAGGGGTAGCTGGATCCAGTACGGCGTAGGCGGATCCTTGATATGCACGTCAATGTAATGTTCCGTAGTTAGGAAAAATTGTATTCCGGCTAGGACTCTCCGTAGAAACCCTAGATCCTGGCGCCTTTATAAGCTGGATCTCGGGAGCTCTAGAGGCACAACCACAACTCATTGTAACAACGCGAAAGCACCCAGATAATTCTAGACAAGCAGCAGTAGGCCTTGTCCTTGAGCAGGTGTTCCGAAGCTGGGTAAATCGTGTAACACCGTCCCGAGTGCTCTCTGCCCTATGGAACCTACTTCTTCCCCCCTCTGTGAGCATCCCTCCTCGGGGGTACCATCAAATAGGCAATGACAGTTTGCACCCACCGTGGGGCCAGCGGCGTCTGGAGGCCGGAACCGGGAGGGTTCCACTATGGGAAGCTTCAACGACTCCATCGATATGGGGCGTGTTCTTTACGCTGGGAACTTTCCGATTGTCTCTCAGGACGAGTGCCAGATTCGGCTAAAACCGACCCCGTCAAGCTCTCCATCGTCCCAATTGGCGGCATTCACATCTTCATCAGTGAGACAGTCGATTCTGATGGAAACGCTCTGGTAAGTAACGCTGACACGACCGCCACTGAGCAGCACACTATCGCGAAGATCCGATTTGAGTCGCGGGAACTTCCTAAGGAAGATTCCGCCCTAGATCTGAAAAATTCAAAGCCCACCCAATCCGCCCCTGAGCAGGAAACTACGGTGGAAGACCAATGCAGATCCGTCTGGGTCTCCCAGGTGTTAGAGAAGCAAAGGTTCCACTTCGTGCACTTCCTCGCACGTACCGCGGCAACCGCCCGTCCTCAGGATGGAGCTAGACCCATGCAGGTTGAGGCTACCGGAAACAACGACGCTCCGGATAAGCAAGAGGGTGTCGGAGACAAAGAAGACTCGATACTCGAGAATTTGAGCCCACTATCCGGTGATGCATCTTCCATGGACTCGGAAGAGTACAACCGTATGATGAAAGAGGTGGAGGGTGAGGAGAAAACTAAAAACGAACTGCTCCACCCAAGTAGGTCCTTGCGACCGTAAGGGGTTTGGATGAGGATTCCGACTCGGAGAAGACTCCACCCAACGCTGTAGCTCTGAGGTCGTCCAATCAAGGAAGTTATCCTGGTTACGGTGAAGGGATGTCTATAGAGGAGCTCGCCAGGATAGCATGCAAGAACGGCGAGAACATCACTTACCCAGAAGTTCTCACAACGTCAATAACAATAGAAGAAGCCACAGATTTGGAAGCTGTAGAAGCTAAGAGGAAGCAACTGTTGGCTGATGCTCAAAAACTCGTCAAGACCACAACAACAGTACTTGTAGACAAGATGGAGACCGATGAGATGATGCAAGTGGTCGACGAACAAGAGCGCAAGACCACACAATATCTGGACAAGGCCACATAACTCCGAGATAAGTGGAGGAAGATAGTCAAAGAAGCTAAAGAGGATGCGGAAAAGTTCCATCAGGACGCTATTAGCCCTCGGAAGATCAACTTTGATAGTCCCACTGATCACCCACCACTCGTGACTCCAAAGGATAACATGAAGAAGGCTGCAGAGCTCCTGGCCAAGAATGATGAAGAAATCGACCGGCCACCTCCGCACACTCGTCGCTATAGAAATGCAACAACAGAGTAAGGTGGATACTTCGCGTAGGTTGGAATCCAACCCAGAGGGATGCGTGTCCACTGCGTAGAAGAACGCCTCAGGAAGGGAGCGTCGTGACGAGTAATCGCGCACCAAATCTACGGAGCGTAGGAGACCAACCAGAGAACATCCAAATCAAATCCCCATACCGTCGGACACTCCTCCGGCAGGGAACAATAAGGGAAAGGATGCGATGTATATTTGCAGGGACAAGTACCATAACCCATCCCCTCCGCCTCGGAATCACCACCCTCCTTCGCCACCTTGTCGATGAAGTCCTGCTGGAAACCCTAGACCCCATGGTCCTGGTGGAAACAACATCCGCGACAACGTAGAGCCTCAGAGGACCCAGAACAGGGAGCGCACCCCCGAGCCCCAGGGGAAACAGAACTGTTATGAGGATCATGCACCTGAACCCAGAAGGAGCTGGGCGAGGAGCGTGCACCTGAACCCCAGAGGATCCGGAACGAGGAATGTGCGTCGAGCCCCGTAGGAGCCGGAATGATGGAGGCAGTCGCCATGATGGCGAAGGCAGCCACCGCAGCCGGAGCCAGCACCGAGAAGGAAGCGGAGAGTCTGATGGCGGAAGCTAAAAATCCCATTGGCCCCGCGCGGATCTCAATCCCATCACCAAGTGGAGGAGCCAGAGGAGGCGGAGGAGGCCGAAGATCACGCTCCCGATCATACTCCCCCGGACACATGCAGAACTCACACGTTGCACGGGAACATCTCAACGAATACAGGATTGAGTACATTGGCTTCAACGCAGTATGATGGCAGTGAGAGGCCTGATACCTTGATCGATGACTACTTCAACGCAGTCAGCTTTGCCGGAGGGACCCCAAACATGGCCTGCCGCATGCTCCAGTTGTACCTTGTTGGTCCAGCCCGGTCTTGGCTCTGCGATCTTCTGAAGAACTCCATCTTTTGCTAGTTTGACCTGAAGGTTACCTTCGAAGGACACTTCAGGGGCACCTATAAGAGACCTTCCACGGCCACTATCTACAAGCCTGCATCCAGAGCAAGAACGAAACCTCTCGAGCATATCTTGCTCGGTGATTGAAAACAAGAAACGAGTGAGAGAACATGAACAATCGCACAACTATGCTAGCCTTCATGGGTGGCTTGCAGAGGGGAGGTTTGCTCCGGCACCAGCTCACATGTCTATACAATGACCAAAAGCTGACCCTAGACAAGATGATTTCCATCGCCAACACTCACACTGCCGCCGATGATGATGCAGGTGGAGAGCTGGCGGCGACAGCCATACGCCTGCATAGCCAAAAGAAGAACTGTGATGGCAATAACAACGACAACAACAACAACAAGCAGAAGAATCCCCCGATGACCAGAAGAGCGGTGGACCCGACATGGTCGCCATGACGTTCGAACGCGGCGGTCAAGGAGGCGAAAGAGGTCGCGGCCGTGGTGGTAGAGCCGGCAGGGGCCACCAGCGTGCTAACTAGGTCACCGCAGACGGATTCCGCGCTCCCGAAACCTACGAAGAATACAGGGACATGCCATGTCTATCGCACATTGATCCGGCTACAGGAAAGTCCTCTCACACCAATCGCAACTGCAAGTGGGTCAATGATCTCAAGACAGACCCGGAAGCAGGATACAAGCGTGCTATGAAGCACCGCCCGCGCAGCAAAGGAGGCAAGCGCAAAAATGACAAGGACGAGGATAGCTCCGTAGCAATGGATGAGGATGGAGCTTCGCCGGAACCAAAGGATGGTGCCGCAGCTAACACCTCTAACCCTTTTGTGAAGAAAAGCGCTGGTGCATACCACACCTTCCTCGGAACTCCAAAAGTTCGGGCTAAGAAATCCACCCTCCGGACCTTGAACGCCACGTTCCGGCTGTGCTGCAGTACGTCAGGTAGTCGGAAACTCCCTGCACCTTTGACAGAGCTGATCATCCGGCCGTCATCCCCAAGGAGTGCACCGTTTTGGTTGTTAGTCCCCGCATCGATGGGTATAACTTCTCCGAGTGCCTCTTGGACGGCGCAGCCAACCTAAACATCATGTACCTGGAGACTCTGGAGAGGATGAACCTTACCAAGGAACATCTAACGCAGAACACCACGGAGTTCCATGGTGTGGTTCCGGGTAAAAAGGCAAACTCCCTGGCAGCATCAAACCTCCCGTGGCCTTCGGCAATGTCAACAATTTCTTCGAAGAGATGATCATGTTTGAGGTTGTACCCTTCAAGAGCTCCTACCATGTCATTTTCGGCAGGTTCACCTACCACAAGTTTCACACAAGGGCGTGCTACATCTACAATAAGCTAAAGATTCCGGGCCCTAAAGGTATGAGTACCATATCCGGAGACTACAAAAAAGCTCAGGACTACGAAGAGGGCGAAGCAGCCTTCGCGGAGTCAGTGATTTCCGGCTTGGAGCTGCAAGGCTACAGGGCCGCGGTGGATCTGAATGAGATGCATACCACCAAGAAGTAGATCTCTGACCATAATACCTCGTTCAAGGCCATGATAGACACTAAGAAAGTTGACCGCAAGGAAGTCAGAGCTGGCCTGGACCTCAAATAGGAAGACACGCTTGTCGAGTTCCTGCGAGCTAACATCGATATCTTTGCATGGCAACCTTCTGACATGTCCGGAGTACCAAGGGAACTCACCAAGCACTACCTCAACATAAATCCAGGTGCAAAACCGGTGAAGAAAGCTATGCGATGCTTTGGAGATAAGAAGTGCCGCGCCATAGAATGAATTAGCAAAGTTACTAGAGGCAGGATTTGTAGTAGAAGTTATCCATACTGATTGTGTTGCAAACTGTAGGGATTCGTAGATAGAAAACAAAAAATTCACAGGAATGAAGAACAAGCCAAGATCTAATCTAGTAGATGGTAGCAACGAGGTGAAGATCATCATACCCTTGAAGATCGCTAAGCGTTAACGAGATATATCTCATGGTTGATGTAGTCGATCACTTGCAGCTTGCAAAAGCGCGTAGAAGATCTTGACAGTGCCACAATCGGGCAGCACCTCCGCACTCGGTCACACGTTCGGTATTGATGACGACGTCCTTCTTCCCGTTCCAGCGGGCAGCGAATGTAGTAGATCCTCCTCGGAATCCCGCCAGCACGACGGCCAGGATTCCGTCAGCTTGCAGATCCGCCTCACCATCCTCACCAACACCGGTGACTCGGAGATGTGGGGGCAAGCGGTCCAAGCAGAGGTCTCGCTGGCAGGTCCATCCTTGAACGCCGAGATAGTCTTCGGGATGGCCGGATCCGCGATGTCCTTCACGTAGAAGAACCCCCCGGACCAGTACCTCACGGATTCTTGACGATCCATGTGAGGGTAGATCCGGCCGGGCGGATCTTGAAGGTGATGTTCCCGCAAATGGTGTCGGGGGGATGGCCCCCGGTAGGCCAAGAGTATGGCAAGTTCGCCATATTATGGTAGTGGTAAACCGAATCACAGAGTGATCCGGAATCTAAAGTTAAGTTCAGCTAACCGGAGTTGGTACGAACCGGTATCCCTAGAGGGGTATACCGAAGTACTAGCTCTAAGAGGCTGTGTGGCTAAGTGCGAAGGTACCGGAACCAGAGGTAAAGGTACCCACAAACCGGAACTAGGGGTCACTGTAGCATGTCGGCAGATTGGTCAAAGATTCCATCAAGGACTAGAGGACAAGGATGAGTGAAGCACTTCAGCTTTAAACGAAGCCCTAGCGCCACAAGATGATGACGTAAAAGATACCAGCGGAGGTCACCACTCCCTGTTTAAAGTCTTAACCGGTGTTAGGCGGGCCAAAGTAGCTTTATAAAGTAGCTTAGCTCATCCTACATTCCATTAGGGTTTATTGCCTTGTAAGCCACCCTCTCCCCTATATAAGGAGAGGGGGAACACCCCTGCGTGGGAGGTTCCTTTAGGAGATCAACTGACTAGACATTGTGTACTGTACATCTTCTACCTCTGGCCAAGGGCCAAGTTAAGGAATACATACCGGTTTCTTTTCATCTCCCTTTCCCTTGTTAACAACACCCTCCCCCGGATCCTCTAGCGCACATTCAGCCCCAACTTAAGCCATCCTATGGCATCTGTTGTTTCCCCATGGCGACAGTTGGCGCTCACCATGGGGCCAGCAGCTGCGCTTGCTGGAGTTCATATCCGGACGGGCCTTCTGACCGCGTCCGGCGAGCGTGTGGTCTCTGGCCTCGTCTACCGCCTCGGCTCGCTGGACTTCATCGACGACAACGCGGGCTGCTTCGCCAACGGCGGTCGCTACCCGCAGAACGGCCGCATCATTGAGTTCGGCAACCACCACATCTACCTCGGAACCGTCAAGGAGCGCCAGTACCCCCTTGCCGGTGCTGGTGGCGCCTGATCCGCCAAGGTCTTCAGCCGCTTGCGGGCCGCGCTTCGACCGCGCCGCTGGCAGCGTGGAGGTGCTGATGGCTGGTGCAGGGGGCGCCGGCAAAGAAGCTGCATGCTGTGGAAGGTGCTGGGCAGACCAAGTCCACGCACATGGCCAAACCGCCGACCGAGCGCGACGAGGTCGTCGCCGGAACATCTACCGCGCCACCGGAAGCGACCCCGCTCCAAGCGGCCATGAGCGTGTTGGCTACCCCCATCGCGCAGAACATCGACCCCGCCGCAGCTCAAGCCGAACTGGAGGCGCAGCGACAGAAGCTGCTCTCCGGCGCAGCTGATACGTCTCCGACGTATCGATAATTTCTTATGTTCCATGCCACATTATTGATGATATCTACATGTTTTATGCACACTTTATGTCATATTCGTGCATTTTCTGGAACTAACCTATTAACAAGATGCCGAAGTGCCGGTTCTTTGTTTTCTGCTGTTTTTGGTTTCGAAATCCTAGTAACGAAATATTCTCGGAATTGGACGAAATCAACGCCTGGGTTCCTATTTTGCCCGGAAGCATCCAGAACACCCGAGAGTCGCCAGAGGGGGGCTACACAGGCCCCAGATGATAGGCCGGCGCGGCCCAGGCCCTGGCCGCGCCGCCTTATGGTGTCGTCGCCCCGTTGACCTTCTGACGCCGCCTCTTCGCCTATAAAAAGGTCCCCGACCTAAAACCTCGATACGGAAAAGCCACGGTACGAAAAACCTTCCAGAGCCGCCGCCATCGCGAAGCCAAGATCTGGGGGACAGGAGTCTCTGTTCCGGCACACCGCCGGGACGGGGAAGTGCCCCCGGAAGGCTCCTCCATCGACACCACCGCCATCTTCATCAACGCTGCTCGTCTCCCATGAGGAGGGAGTAGTTCTCCATCGAGGCTCGGGGCTGTACCGGTAGCTATGTGGTTCATCTCTCTCCTATGTACTTCAATACAATAATCTCATGAGCTGCCTTACATGATTGAGATTCATATGATGATGCTTGTAATCTAGATGTCATTATGCTAGTCAAGTGGGTTTTACTTATGTGATCTCCGGAGACTCCTTGTCCCACGTGTGTAAAGGTGACGAGTGTGTGCACCGTGTGGGTCTCTTAGGCTATATTTCACGAGAATACTTATTCACCGTTATGAATGGCGTAGTGAAGTGCTTATTTATATCTCTTTATGATTGCAATGTGTTTTGTATCACAATTTATCTATGTGCTACTCTAGTGATGTTATTAAAGTAATTTTATTCCTCCTGCACGGTGTAATGGTGACAGTGTGTGCATCCGTGTTAGTACTTGGCGTAGGCTATGATTATGATCTCTTGTAGATTATGAAGTTAACTATTGCTATGATGGTATTGATATGATGTATTCCTCCTACATTGTGTGAAGGTGACAGTGTGCATGCTGTGTTAGTACTTGGTTTAGTTATGTTGATCTGTTATGCACTCTAAGGTTATTTAAATATGAACATTGAATTGTGGAGCTTGTTAACTCCGGCATTGAGGGTTCGTGTAATCCTACGCAATGTGTTCATCATCCAACAAGAGAGTGTAGAGTATGCATTTATCTATTACGTTATGTGATCAATGTTGAGAGTGTCCACTAGTGAAAGTGTAATCCCTAGGCCTTGTTCCTAAATACTGCTATCGCTGCTTGTTTACTTGTTTTTCTGCGTTACTACTCATGCTGCGTTACTACTGCTTGTTTACTGTCCTGGGCAAAGCACTTTTCTGGTGCCGTTGCCACTTCTCATACTTATTTATACCACCTGTATTTCACTATCTCTTCGCCGAACTAGTGCACCTATTAGGTGTGTTGGGGACACAAGAGACTTCTTGCTTTGTGGTTGCAGGGTTGCATGAGAGGGATATCTTTGACCTCTTCCTCCCCGAGTTCGATAAACCTTGGGTGATCCACTTAAGGGAAACTTGCTGCTGTTCTACAAACCTCTGCTCTTGGAGGCCCAACACTGTCTACAAGAATAGAAGCACCCGTAGACATCAAGCTATTTTCTGGCGCCGTTGCTGGGGAGGAAAGGTAAAAGGTACTCACACTCCGGATCTCGGCTACTAAGCTATTTTCGCCGTTGTGTGTGTGCTCGAAGCTGTTTCCTTTAGATCCTGCAATTGCATCTTTTTGTTTCTTGTTTACACTAGTTTGGCATAATGGACAACAATGAGCTTCTTATTCTATTTCCTGATTTAAGACATGGATGGTTTGATGCGAAAATTAAAAAAACCATGGAACATATTAGCATGAACACTTTGAATACCATTGTTGCTAATGATATAGAAAATTCTAAGCTTGGGGAAGCTGGTTTTGATGAGCATGATCTTTTTAGTCCCCCAAGCATTGAGGAGAAAATTTACTTTGATGATGCTTTGCCTCCTATTTATGATGATTATAATGATAGTAGTCTTTTAGTACCGCCTGTTATGGAGGAGAAATTTGATTATGATTACAATATGCCTCCTATATTTGATGATAAGAATAATAATGATAGCTACTTTGTTGAATTTGCTCCCACTACAACTAATAAAATTGATTATGCCTATGTGGAGAGTAATAATTTTATGCATGAGACTCATGATAAGAATACTTTATGTGATAGTTATATTGTTGAGTTTGCTCATGTTGCTACCGAAAGTTATTATGAGAGAGGAAAATATGGTTGTAGAAATTTTCATGTTACTAAAATGCCTCTCTATGTGCTGAAATTTTTGAAGCTACACTTGTTCTATCTCCCTATGCTTGTTACTTTGCTCTTCATGAACTTGTTTATTTACAAGACTCCTATGCATAGGAAGCATGTTAGGCTTAAATTTGTTTTGAATTTGCCTCTTGATGTTCTCTTTTGCTTCAAATACTATTTCTTGCGAGTGCATCATTAAAACTGCTGAGTCCATCTTAATGGCTATAAAGAAAGAACTTCTCGGGAGATAACCCATGTGTTTATTTTGCTACAGTACCTCTATTTTATATTTGTGTCTTGGAAGTTGTTACTACTGTAGCAACCTCTCCTTATCTTTATTTTATTGCATTGTTGTGCCAAGTAAAGTCTTTGATAGTAAGGTTCATACTAGATTTGGATTACTGTGCAGCGATAATAGATTTCTTTGCTGTCACGAATTTCGACCTGCCTCCCTGTAGGTAGCTCAGAAAATTAAGCCAATTTACGTGCGTGATCCTCAGATATGTACGAAACTTTCATTCAATTTGGGAATTTTCATTTGAGCAAGTCTGGTGCCTCAATAAAATCCATCTTTACGGACTGTTCTGTTTTGACAGATTCTGCTTTTTATTTCGCATCGCCTCTTTTGCTATGTTGGATGAATTTCTTTGTTCCATTAATGTCCAGTAGCTTTATGCAATGTCTAGAAGTGTTAAGAATGATTGTGTCACCTCTGAACATGTTAATTTTTATTGTACACTAACCCTCTAATGAGTTGTTTCGAGTTTGGTGTGGAGGAAGTTTTCAAGGGTCAAGAGAGGAGGATGATATACTATGATCAAGAAGAGTGAAAAGTCTAAGCTTGGGGATGCCCCCATGGTTCATCCCTGCATATTTCAAGAAGACTCAAGCATCTAAGCTTGGGGATGCCCAAGGCATCCCCTTCTTCATCGACAACTTATCAGGTTCCTCCCTTGAAACTATATTTTTATTCGGTCACATCTTATGTACTTTACTTGGAGCGTCTGTGTGCTTTTGTTTGTGTTTTTGTTTGAATAAATGCTTGTGTGGGAGAGAGACATGCTCCACTGGTTCATATGAACACGTGTGTTCTTAGCTTTTACTGTTCATGGCGAAGGTTGAAACTGCTTCGTTAATTGTTATATGGTTGGAATCGGAAAATGATACATGTAGTAATTGCTAAAATGTCTTGGATAATGTGATACTTGGCAATTGTTGTGCTCATGTTTAAGCTCTTGCATCATATACTTTGCACCCATTAATGAAGAAATACATAGAGCTTGCTAAAATTTGGTTTGCATAATTGGTCTCTCTAAGGTCTAGATAATTTCTAGTAAAGAGTTTGAACAACAAGGAAGACGGTGTAGAGCCTGATAATGTTTACAATATATCTTTTATGTGAGTTTTGCTGCACCGGTTCATCCTTGTGTTTGTTTCAAATAACCTTGCTAGCCTAAACCTTGTATCGAGAGGGAATACTTCTCATGCATCCAAAAACCTTGAGCCAACCACTATGCCATTTGTGTCCACCATACCTACCTACTACAAGGTATTTCTCCGCCATTCCAAAGTAAATTGCTTGAGTGCTACTTTTAAATAATTCAAAATTTATCACCTCTGATTTGTGTCAATGTTTTATAGCTCATGAGGAAGTATGTGGTGTTTATCTTTCATTCTTGTTGGGCAACTTTCACCAATGGACTAGTGGCTTCATCCGCTTATCCAATAATTTTGCAAAAAGAGTCGGCAATGGGATTCCTAGCCTCAAATTAATTAACCTAAATAGACACTCCTCCATGGTATGTGATTGTTGGACGGCACCCGAAGGATTCGGTTAGCCATGGCTTGAGAAAGCAAAGGTGGGGAGGAGTGTCATCATAATAAAACTAAAATAAAAAGGCACTCCTTCATGGTATGAGATTGTTGGCAGGCACCCGAGGATTCGGTTAGACAAGGTTTGTGAAAGAAAGGTTGGAAGGAGTGCCACCCAAAAATAAAAATAATTCATGGGAGCCGCTCTTTGAAGGTTTGTCTGACAAGGGGGTTAGAGTGCCCACTACCATTCGTTGACAACAACAAACACCTCTCAAAATTTTACTTTTATGCTCTCTTTATGTTTTCAAAACCAAAGCTCTAGCACAAATATAGCAATCAATGCTTCCCTCTGCGAAGGGCCATTCTTTTTACTTTTATGTTGAGTCAGTTCACCTATTTTTCTCCACCTCAAGAAGCAAACACTTGTGTGAACTGTGCATTGATTCTTACATACTTGCTTATTGCACTTGTTATATTACTTTACATTGACAATATCCATGAGATATACATGTTATAAGTTGAAAGCAACCGCTGAAACTTCATCTTCCTTTGTGTTGCTTCAATGCCTTTACTTTGAATTATTGCTTTATGAGTTAACTCTTATGCAAGACTTATTGATGCTTGTCTTGAAAGTACTATTCATGAAAAGTCTTTGCCTTATGATTCATTTGTTTACTCATGTCATTACCATTGTCTTGGATTGCTGCATTCATTACATGTGTTTACAATAGTATGATCAAGGTTATGATGGCATGTCACTTCAGAAATTATCTTTGTTATCGTTTTACCTGCTCGGGACGAGCAGAACTAAGCTTGGGGCTGCTGATACGTCTCCGACGTATCGATAATTTCTTATGTTCCATGCCACATTATTGATGATATCTACATGTTTTATGCACACTTTATGTCATATTCGTGCATTTTCTGGAACTAACCTATTAACAAGATGCCGAAGTGCCGATTCTGTTGTTCTGCTGTTTTTGGTTTCAGAAATCCTAGTAACGAAATATTCTCGGAATTGGACGAAATCAACGCCCAGGTTCCTATTTTGCCCGGAAGCATCCAGAACACCCGAGAGTCACCAGAGGGGGGCCACACAGGCCCCAGATGATAGGCCGGCGCGGCCCAGGCCCTGGCCGCACCGCCTTATGGTGTCGTCGCCCCGTTGACCTTCTGACGCCGCCTCTTCACCTATAAAAAGGTCCCCGACCTAAAACCTCGATACGGAAAAGCCGCGGTACGAAAAACCTTCCAGAGCCGCCGCCATCGCGAAGCCAAGATCTGGGGGACAGGAGTCTCTGTTCCGGCACGCCACCGGGACGGGGAAGTGCCCCCGGAAGGCTCCTCCATCGACACCACCGCCATATTCATCAACGCTGCTGTCTCCCATGAGGAGGGAGTAGTTCTCCATCGAGGCTCGGGGCTGTACCGGTAGCTATGTGGTTCATCTCTCTCCTATGTACTTCAATACAATAATCTCATGAGCTGCCTTACATGATTGAGATTCATATGATGATGCTTGTAATCTAGATGTCATTATTCTAGTCAAGTGGGTTTTACTTATGTGATCTCCGGAGACTCCTTGTCCCACGTGTGTAAAGGTGACAGTGTGTGCACCGTGTGGGTCTCTTAGGCTATATTTCACAGAATACTTATTCACTGTTATGAATGAAGTAGTGAAGTGCTTATTTATATCTCTTTATGATTGCAATGTGTTTTGTATCACAATTTATCTATGTGCTACTCTAGTGATGTTATTAAAGTAGTTTTATTCCTCCTGCACGGTGTAATGGTGACAGTGTGTGCATCCGTGTTAGTACTTGGCGTAGGCTATGATTATGATCTCTTGTAGATTATGAAGTTAACTATTGCTATGATGGTATTGATATGATCTATTCCTCCTACATAGTGTGAAGGTGACAGTGTGCATGCTGTGTTAGTACTTGGTTTAGTTATGTTGATCTGTTATGCACTCTAAGGTTATTTAAATATGAACATTGAATTGTGGAGCTTGTTAACTCCGGCATTGAGGGTTCGTGTAATCCTACGCAATGTGTTCATCATCCAACAAGAGAGTGTAGAGTATGCATTTATCTATTCTGTTATGTGATCAATGTTGAGAGTGTCCACTAGTGAAAGTGTAATCCCTAGGCCTTGTTCCTAAATATCGCTATCGCTGCTTGTTTACTTGTTTTATCGCGTTACTACTCGCTGCGTTACTACCGCTTGTTTACCGTCCCGGGCAAAGCACTTTTCCGGTGCCGTTGCCACTGCTCATACTTATTTATACCACCTGTATTTCACTATCTCTTCGCCGAACTAGTGCACCTATTAGGTGTGTTGGGGACACAAGAGACTTCTTGCTTTGTGGTTGCGGGGTTGCATGAGAGGGATATCTTTGACCTCTTCCTCCCTGAGTTCGATAAACCTTGGGTGATCCACTTAAGGGAAACTTGCTGCTGTTCTACAAACCTCTGCTCTTGGAGGCCCAACACTGTCTACAAGAATAGAAGCACCCGTAGACATCAGCAGCGAACATAGTCAAGGCCCATCAAGAGCTCAACCTAACCCTACGTGAGTATAACGCTGCCCATGGCTTTGCTTCTGTTAGCGCAAACCCTACTAGAGCAGCGGGAAACCGTCTTAAGGGTCGCAATCTAGAGCAGGACTTGCGCCGGGAAGTGCTTTCCGGTAAAAGTGCGTCGGTATCTTTGAGCATGGTAGAGAAACCTAAGAACAGTAGTCCGGATAAAATAATAAAAGCTGCTAGGGCTGCAGTAGAGATGTGTGACTCGCTTTCAGGTGAGGCTTTAGCAAAGCAGCAAGATCGAGTAAAAGAGTTGCTTGATATGATCGAGGCACAAAACACTGAGCTGGCTCGTATCAACAAAGCAGCCCTAGCGTCAAAATCAGTTCGTTCGGCAAGAAATGCCGGAAGCAAGTCACATGGGCAGGCATCGTCCCCCCATCCCGACAGAAGAGAAAATGATGCAAACACACAATAGATGACTGTGTATGAACCGGTTCTGGCCGGAAAGAAATAAGCCGGGCAACACGATGCCAGTAGAAAAAGCCAAGGGGCAGGTCGTGGCTATGCCGGAAATGGCTACGCCGGAAACACTTATGCCGGAAAAGGAGAGACCGGGCAAAATTATCGAGCGGCAAGAGCAGCTTATGCTGAGGAGGAAATGCCTCCACCAAGGTATCGGCAAGGAAAAGCAGCGGTACCGGAACGTTATGATGAAGCCGATTCCGAAATGGAAAGGGTCGATGCATACCGGAACCCATTGGGAGAACGTGTTGGAGAAAGATGCCTGCCAGACCAGGATGCGAGGCACATGCTGGACAAAGTATATTTATCCGAATTGGTTGAGGCTGAAGGTCCGCCGGGTCCGAAATACTTTGGCCCGCGGATCATGAGGGAAGAACCACCGGTACGCAACTTTCAGTTGCCCCGTGACACAAAAACATACAATGGCACCACCAAGCCGGAAGATTGGCTGGCGGACTATGTGACAGCCGTATACGTCGCTAGAGGTCGAGGAACCGCAGTTGGCGGAGGAAACCGGTGTTGGGCGGTAAGAATCATACCGTCCTTCCTGGTAGGACCGGCACGTATTTGGCTTAACAATTTGCCAAAGGGAAGCATAAATGGCTGGCTCGATTTTGAAGAAGCTTTCGTGAGCAACTTGAGCAACACGTACCGGAGGCCAAACAGATCGCAGCAGCTCGCGTTGTGCCAGCAGGCGAGAATGAAACAGAACGGGATTATCTAACCCGGTGGAACTCCACAAGAAATTCTTGTGAAGGTGTGATAGAAGCACAAGCAATTGCCTGGTTCTACAATGGATGCCGGAGAGGTTCGCCGCTGTGGCAAAAGCTACAGAGAAACATGCCAACCACTTTGGTTGAGATGATCCGGGTGGCAGATAGCTACGCGCTGTGTCGTTTCCTAATCGACGGTACCTCGGAGGAGGGATCCTCACGAGGGGGAGAAGAAGTAGGGGCCATAGGGCAGAGTGCACACAGGACGGTGGTACGCGAGTTACCCAGCTTCGGAACACCTGCACGATAACAGGGCCTACTGCTGCTTGTCTGGAATTATCTGGGCGCTTTCGCGTTGTTACAATGAGTTGTGGTTGTGCCCCTAGGGCTCCCGGGATCCGGCTTATAAAGGCGCACGGATCTAGGGTTTACATGGAGAGTCCTAGCCGGATTACAGATAGCCTAACTACGGTACAATATCTTGCCGTGCACGTCACGGATCCGCCTTCCATATACGTCGTCCCGGATCCGGATTCCTCATGGGCCTCCATGGATCCGGGTTACTCCTAATGTCGGTACGGATCCGGCTCATCGATCCCGGGCTGGACTTCTTCCTTCATGATCAACAGCGAATCGGGCCACCCGATGGGCCACATGCCTCATCACCATCCGTGGGCCACCCGGGCTTGCCGGATCTAGGCACCGTCGATGGTACACCCATGAAGTATACCCACAACAAGAGCCCCCGGCAGTTCTCCGAGTTTCACCTGCAGCTTTCCGCCTTGCCGATCCATCACAATCTCCGGCAAATGTTGGCAACGCGGAGAAACTTGAAGAGATCCAACTTTGCATTTTCTTCTTTTTCCCGACTTATAGCCGGAAAATGCTCCCACCCCGCGGGACTTCATCCATCGACGTTCCAAAGAACATTTCCGGGTTACTCCCCGCTCGAACGAGAGCCAATTTATCCTCACGGAATTACCCGGAATCTTAAAAGACTCAAACAGTTCCGGAAATCTTTCACCTTCAGATCATACTTAACAACGGAAGTTCCACATTTCCCGCGCACAACTTCCTCATTTCCTGCGCTTAATTTTCGCAGATGCAAATCTTCAGCCGGAATTTTCGGGAGTGCATGGTTAAGTTACCTCCACGTCGTTTTACCGCAGTTGACCTAAACACGTGTCATCCATCTAACGGCGTGACCGTTCAGTTTCCACCGTCGGATCCGGATCCCGAATCTCCGCGCGTGGCCTATAAATACCCCGCGGCCCGGTAGAAAATCCATTCTTTCACCTCTCCTCACCACCTCGTCTTCCTCCTCGCGCCGCGCCGCCCGTCAAATCTCGACTCCGGCGAGCTTTGCCACGGTGAACCCCGCGCGCCGCCAAACCAAGGCTCCCCTCGTGCCAAGATTCCCACGTTTGAACGAGAAATTCGCTCCGCCGCCAATTCGTGGTCACGCGGGACGATTTCCTTCAAGTTCGGTGACCTCATCTTCGCCGGAGCTCCGTCGAGCCACCGCGCCATTAGCGGTAAGTACGCCGGCCTTGTAGAAGATAACTTAGTGTAGAAGATAGCCTTAGTGATCCGGGTACTCAAATACTTTGTATGGGTGCAGCCGGAAGCATGCCACTCGAATCGTCGCATTGTACTCGGTAGCTCTCCGAGTAGCCCGGATCCCAACCAAATAGAACCCATATGCCCGGATCCCATATCATTCCTGCCACCATATATTTCCGACAATAGACTAGCTCAACCTTTTTCCGCATCTTCCAAAGACCGCTCCAGGCCGGATCCCTTCCCTCCAAGAGCTCCAAGAAGAACTCGAAGGGCAAGCTCGGATGGCAGCAAAGGTGCAGGAGGCGGAAAACAAGAAGGCGTCCAAGGCCCGGATCCGCGAAGGAGAACGGGGTCAATGGTGGCCTTGCGAAACTACCGACGTGGAGCTTAGGGAGCTCCAGAACGAAGGAATGATCTCCAAACATTGGAGTTTCACTCGTGATTCCGACGTCCCCAAGCCAGAAGCCGGAGAAATAGTTATGACCAAGGCTTGGGTGGAACGCGGACTTTCACTTCCCTGTTCGGAGTTTTTTCTCTCCATACTCAACACTTACGGGCTCCAGCCCCACAACATCTGCCCAAATTCATACCTTCTCTTGTCCAACTTCGTGACTCTCTGCGAAGGACATCTCGGGATCCGGCCAGATGTCAAGTTGTGGCAATTCTTTTTCCGGGTGAAGAAAGAGACCAAAGACAAAGCAATGGTGAACTGCGGAAGCATGACGTTTATGCTCCGCCCTAGCCGCATGTACCCTCCTCACGACTCGCACGAATCCGTCCGGTACTGGAACGCCGGATGGTTTTATGAGAAGAATGCCTCAGTTCCGAAGGTCCATGAGGGTCTGCCTCAATTCGTCAACGAACCTCCGGAAGAACTTGCAAGCTGGAGCTTCGTCCCTTCGCTCGCCCAGACCCCGATCCCGGAGAAGGCTGCGCGGAGAATCTCCCCGGCTAGTCCACGACGGACCGACCGGAGCCCAGCTCACACTTAGCTGGTTTTCCCGAAGAATCCAGCCTCTACGCTACAACGCGCGCCCGATGTGCGCTTATACCGGGGCGGATGATCTTCTCCGGGTTACCCGCCACGATCTTCCGGCCGACTCTCCGAAGAGAAGGATCAAGACGTTGGTGAAGATTCCGAGGGGCCAACAGGTCCCGGAACTGACCAAAGACATTTATACAAACGACCAGTGTCCTCCGGTAAGCTTTGTTCTTTTCGCTGCTTCAAACTTCACAAGTTTTTGGATGTTTAACTTAACTTTTATTCATCTTCCTTCCAGCTCAATACTTTGGCGGAGGAAAACTTTCGCACCATTCTTCGCGTCCCCGTCACCGACGACACGGCGGAGGAGGCTCCGGATGACGACGAGGAGGAAGAGGAACAGGCACCTCGCAAGGCGGCCCCTCGACCTACAAAGCGTCCCCGCGCCAAGGCTTCCGGCTCTAAGGCCGGAGCTAGCGGCGAGGCCTCCGCCAAAAAACCGAAGACGGCAAAACCACCTCCGCTAGACTCAAGGAAAGCGGAGCGTGCGCGTATAAGGATGCTCTCAACGGCAGGAAAACCTTCACGGCCTTGCATTCCGGGTGCTACGTAAGTTTCCGAGTAATGTGCGTTATCTATATTGGTGAGCTGTGTTATGCTTATTTTCCTTTTTACTTGCTCACAGAAATCCGAATCCAACCACCGCGCGGACCAACGTTCAGGAGCCTATCACTAAATATATGCAGAAGAAGTCTCCCGCCGTTGGTCCTTTGACTCCAACTCCACCGAGCGCTCCACAAGCCCCCCTGCAACCTTCTCCTCCTCCCGCGGATCATTCTCCAGCCTCCTGCCGCTCCCACTCCTCCGGAAGTAATTCCGGTTAGCAGCGACAGAGCGGGCGGAGATGATTCCGGCGGTAAGGGTCCTATCGATGATGAATTTGAAGGACGAAGCCAAGGGGAAGCAGAAGAGATCTCCTCCGGCAAAGCTGAAGCCCCCACGAGCGATATGGTCGTTTTTCCCAAGAACTTTGGAGATCCGGCTGACCTTACCTCCACCCCAAAAGCCTATGCCACAAAGTTTTTTAACAAACTAACGGAGGCAGAGAAATGGGAGCTGGAGCAAGATCTGCTCAATTCCATGCTGAACAACGCCTGGGGCAAACCGGACGTTGAAACGTCGGAGATCCAGGACGCCAAGAAAAATATTGGCCAATTCTTCGACAAGCTTGTTTGCAAGCAAAAGGTAACTCCCCAGTAGCCCCCAAGTATTTAGGCGGAAACTTTATTAGTTAGCGTCTGAGTACTTTTAGAGAACTTAAACTGAAAAGGAAATTTAAAAGTCGTGGTAGCCCCCAAGCATGATGGCGGAAAAAATTTTCCAGCCTCCATGCTTTAGAAAGACTTAAACCATGATGGCGGAACTTACTCCGTTTTCTGGCTGCGTTTTCAGGAGCAAAAAGCTTTGCACTACGAGTTGCATAAAAACATCGCGCTGCAACGTCGTGTGACCATTAGCCAGGCGGAGAAGATCCAGCGCTTCCAAGCAGAGAATGCAGAATTGAAGAAACAACTATCAGAAGCCCAAGGTTGGTTTCCGATTACTGATGACTGCGGATCGTTTCGCATTTTTTCCGAACTTGACGCTTTATGTAACTATGAGCAGGTGCCTCCACTTCTCTCGCTGCGGCTTCCTCCGAGTTGGAAACTCTACGTGCTTCACAGAAAGATCTTGAAGCGAAGCTCGTAGAGGCAGAACAGAAAATTTCTGAGAAGAACTCGGAGCTTGCCCGCAAAACTGGTGAGTTTGAACTGAAAAAACAGACTGACAGCGACATCATCCAGAAGCAGCAAAAAGAAATTGGAGGTCTTCGCAACTATATGAAGACAGCAGAGAGCTGCTGGGACTTGCTCAACTCCGACATCATGGGTACGTCCTCGGAACTCATATGGCCGCAGACATGTAACTTGCAGTTTTTTAACGAAACTTGTATTTCCCAGATCCGCTTGGATATGATGAGGAACGTCGGAGCCAGTTCCCGCGCGACGACCTGCTACAGCTTGCCGGAGAGGACTGCAAGGATCTCATTTCCGCCTCCAGGAAAATCTGTCACAACCTCAACATCAAGAAGAGCCGAACCTGCGAAGTGCGTAAGCTCATCAGGAGGATGGATTTGCTTCCGGAGCTGGTTGTGGATCTGCAGTCTTCTTCGGCCCGGGGCGCAGCCGCCATGTCCTTGGCTATGTGCTTAGCGCATAATCCGAGCTTGGACCTAGACCGGGTGACTTCTGGCGTTCCTCCGGAAGCTGATGTCAATGCACTACTTGACGCAGTCAGCGGCTATGATACACGCATCGCCCGGAGGATCCGCCATGATGAATTTTATGAGAAGGTGGTTCTTCCGGCTGACGAGCCTCTCGAAGCTGAGCTTTTGAAGGATCTCGAAGCGGAAACCGGGCCCGCCCAATCCGGAAGCCAATACACTTGGACGAGCTCAAAGAACCAAGGTGGCGCTGCATCTCCGGCTGCAACTGGAGCGGAAGAAGAAGATGTCTCTTCGCCTGCCAAAGACGCGGAGAAGGAAACTCCAATTGACGCCGGAGGAGCTAATGCTAATGTGGAAACTTCTCCGGCTAAGGAGAAGTAAAAACTTAGTCCTGCGAAAAAAACAATGCATCATTTTGGCCCCAGAGAGGGTTTGTAATAAGACTTTAAATTCTTAAGTAGCTAGGAACGAAACGATTATGCATGGGGCGGAAACACTTATCCTGCTATCCGTTTAATATTATGCGCATGTTTCGTTTTATGTCGGAAAGCAAGTGCTGATTTCGTTATTTTCCGGCTTGCCCGCTTGACCTTCCACGAGCCGGAAAACCTTAGCCGGAAATGCTCGCCAGCGGCGACGAAGCCCAATGGCAATCCGTCCATAACCGCGGAAACAAGCCCCCAGGCATAGGTGCCGGAAATCGCTACTAGGAATCCACGAGTTCGCAACAGATAACAACTTAGTCAGAAAACTTAAGCTTACGTCCTAAAGGACGGTTTTAGAAATCACAACTTTTATACGCGTCTAGGCGGAAAACATCCAGCTCTGCGGTTTTAGTCGGAAAAAACATACACGATCTAAAATGAACAAGTAAAGGAGGTAAAAGACTCAAAGAGTGAACCATAAGCTTTATTTCATTGATCATGTATAACTATTACAGTAGTTTGTAACTCGGAAAAATATGCTAAGTGTAGAAAGGACGTAGCTGTGCGATATTCCAAGGGCGATCTGTTTCATCGTAGATGTCATCCGGATCCTCACGCTTGCGTTTCCGGCGCCAGTTAGCAGGTCTATCCCTCAACTCGCGGAAATCAACAAGGTAGTACGACCCGTTATGAAGCACTTTGCTAACTACGAAGGGTCCTTCCCATGGAGATTGCAGCTTATGGTCTTTCACCTGTCGAAGGCGGAGGACCAGGTCTCCTGCCATAAAGGAACGTTTCCGAACTCGACGACTGTGATAGCGTCGGAGCTTCTGCTGGTAGATGGCGGAGCGCTGATCAGCTAGGTTCCGAGCTTCTTCGATCAGGTCCACAGATAGCTGTCTGGCCTCGTCGACTGTTTCTTCATTATAGGCGGAAACTCGCGGTGAATCGTGGATGATGTCGGAGGGAATCACGGCTTCGGATCCGTATACCAGGAAGAAAGGGGTAAACCCTGTTGACCTGTTAGGTGTAGTTCGCAAACTCCACAAGACAGCGTCTAGTTCGTCGGCCCAAGCACCAGCTGCTCGTCGCAACGGTTCTTCAAGGCGTGGCTTGATTCCTGATAATATTAGACCATTAGCTCTTTCAACTTGACCATTGGATTGTGGGTGGGCCACAGATGCAAGGTCCAATCGAATCCCCATTGTCTCACAATAATCCTTTAATTCTCCCTGAGCGAAGTTTGTGCCATTATCTGTTATGATGCTGTGTGGGATGCCGAATCTCATCACGAGGCTGCAGACAAATTTTAGTGCCGTAGCACCGTCGGCTTTTCTCACTGGCTTGGCCTCGATCCACTTGCTGAACTTGTCAACAGCGACCAGGAGGTATTCACAACCACCAGGAGATGATCTTTTTAACTTACCAACCATATCGAGCCCCCAGACCGCAAATGGCCGGGTGATAGGTATGGTCTTCAGCTCTTGGGCTGGAGCGTTTGGTTGAGTAGCATAGTACTGACAACCTCGGCAGGTCTTGACTATCTTGTCAGCATCTTCTTTAGCTGTGAGCCAATAAAAGCCTAGCCGAAAAGCTTTTGCAACGAGTGACCTGGGAGTGGCATGGTGCCCGCAGTCCCCCGCGTGGATCTCTCTGAGGATTTCAATGCCATCTTGATTTGAGACGCATTTGAGAAATACCCCTGTTGCACTTCGTTTGTAGAGCTGTCCATCAACAATTGTGTAGGATCGTGCTCGTCTGATGATCTGTCGCGCGAGGACCTCGTCCTCCGGCAACTTTTGATCGATAAGGTAGTCCAGGAAAGGTTGTGTCCAAGCCGGAATGGTAGCCAATACCTCTCTGGCCGGAGACACTGCCACCTCTGGGAAGTGATTGATTTTTTCAGATCTAAGGCGGAATCTTCGCTAGGAAGTTTCTGCGTCTCAGATCGGATCTTCGCGACTGCGTCCAGCTCAGCGGCGGTCGCGTCAGCGTTACTTACCAGTGGGTTTCCGTCGGAATCGACGGTTTCCCCGATGAAGATGTGTATGCCGCCAACTAGGACGATGGAGAGCTTGATGGGGTCGGTTTTAGCCGGAATCCAACACTCATCCGGAGGGACGATCGGCAGATTTCCGGCTTAAAGGACACGCCCCACAGCGATGGTGTCGTCGTAGCTTCCCATGGCGGAACCCTCCCGGTTCCGGCCTCCGGACGCCGCAGGCCCCACGGTGGGCGCCAACCGTCTTTGCCTATCGACGGTACCTCGGAGGAGGGATCCTCACGAGGGGGAGAAGAAGTAGGGGCCATAGGGCGGAGTGCACACGGGACGGTGGTACGCGAGTTACCCAGCTTCGGAACACCTCGCACGATAACGGGGCCTACCGTCGCTTGTCTGGAATTATCTGGGCGCTTTCGCGTTGTTACAATGAGTTGTGGTTGTGCCCCTAGGGCTCCCGGGATCCGGCTTATAAAGGCGCACGGATCTAGGGTTCACATGGAGAGTCCTAGCCGGATTACTGATAGCCTAACTACGGTACAATATCTTGCAGTGCACGTCACGGATCCGCCTTCCATATACGTCGTCCTGGATCCGGATTCCTCATGGGCCTCCATGGATCCGGGTTACTCCTAATGTCGGTACGGATCCGGCTTACTGATCCTGGGCTGGACTTCTTCCTTCATGATCAACAGCAATCGGGCCGCCCGATGGGCCACATGCCTCATCACCATCTGTGGGCCACCCGGGCTTGCCGGATCTAGGCACTGTCGATGGTACACCCATGAAGTATACCCACAACACGCTGGGAGATCCAATGCAACCGGAAGTCCAGGCTGAGCCGGTGCAAAGGAGCCAGCCACGCCAGGATCAGTACCGGAACAACCACCACAACAAAAGAAGGGAAGACTTTCCGGATCGGAGGTATGGAATGCAACAAGTGGCCGCGGTGCAGGATAATTCCGGCGCCAGCGGAAGCCAACGGCAGAAAACCGGATCGCATCCGTGGGCGGGGTCCGAAGAAACAATGGGTTGAGAAGAAACCGTGGCAAGATCAGGACAAATACACCATGGAATCCGCTATAGACCAACCGTGTTGTTGGCACACGCTAAATCCGGCAAGGCCGACGAACCACTTAACAAAAGACTGCTCCTGGACCAAGAGGTTGATGGAGAGAGGTATGATGAAAGATGCCAGAGACCAAGGTTTCAAAAGGTTACCACCAACACTGCCGCTTACCGGGGCAAACGTGCAACCGGTACACGCTCAGCCAAGCCGGCCGCAGCAGCCGCAAGAGGTTCATCAGGTGGCACAAGGTAATAACCAAGCCCCTCCGCCGGCACCTTTCGGCCGGAACATTTATCACGATCCGGATATGTGTTGTTTTGTGTTCGTAATAGAGCCGATGGACCGGCAAAGTATGCATCGCCGTTCCATGGAAGTGAACATGGTATACCGGCAGTACCAAAATACATGTTGTGGTCAGATCAGGAACTGACTTGGTCGTTTAAAGATCATCCAAAAGTAATGCCGAACCCGGGCGGATATGCCCTGGTGGTGGATCCGATCATGCACGGACCATCGTCGCGAGTCCGGTTCAGAAAAATGTTGGTGGACAATTGGAGTAGCATAAACATCACGTACCGGCACACGATGCAGACGCTTGGCATAAACCCAAACATACTGGAGCCGACCCACACAACTTTCCACGACATTGTTCCGGGGCTATCCTGTTCACCCATGGGAAAGGTCCGGGTTGATGTGATGTTCGGAGGGTGTGACAATTGTCGCGTTGAAAACATTCTCTTTGAAGTGATTGATCTCGACAGCTGATGCGTGTAGTTGACACGTCCGTTGGGAACCCCAAGAGGAAGGTGTGATGCGCACAGCGGCAAGTTTCCCTCAGTTAGAAACCAAGGTTTAATCGAACCAGTAGGAGTCAAGAAGCACGTTGAAGGTTGATGGCGGCGGGATGTAGTGCGGCGCAACACCAGAGATTCCGGCGCCAACGTGGAACCTGCAAACCACAACCAAAGTACTTTGCCCCAACGAAACAGTGAGGTTGTCAATTTCACCGGCTTGCTGTAACAAAGGATTAACCGTATTGTGTGGAAGATGATTGTTTGCAGAGAAAATAGTAAAACAAGTATTGCAGCAGATTTGTATTTCAGTATTAAAGAATGGACCGGGGTCCACAGTTCACTAGAGGTGTCTCTCCCATAAGATAGAAGCATGTTGGGTGAACAAATTACAGTCGGGCAATTGACAAATAGAGAGGGCATAACAATGCACATACATGTCATGATAAGTATAGTGAGATTTAATTGGGCATTACGACAAAGTACATAGACCGCCATCCAACTGCATCTATGCCTAAAAAGTCCACCTTCAGGTTATCGTCCGAACCCCTTCCGGTATTAAGTTGCAAAGCAACAGACAATTGCATTAAGTATGGTGCGTAATGTAATCAATAACTACATCCTCGAACATAGCATCAATGTTTTATCCCTAGTGGCAACAACACAACACAACCTTAGGGGTTTCGTCACTCCCCAGGTGTCAATGCAGGCATGAACCCACTATCGAGCATAAATACTCCCTCTTGGAGTTACTAGAATCAACTTGGCCAGAGCCTCTACTAATAACGGAGAGCATGCAAGATCATAAACAACACATATGAAATAACTTGATAATTAACATAACATGGTATTCTCTATCCATCGGATCCCGACAAATACAACATAGAGTATTACAGATAGATGATCTTGATCATGTTAGGCAGCTCACAAGATCCAACAATGAAGCACAATGAGGAGAAGACAGCCATCTAGCTACTGCTATGGACCCATAGTCCAGGGGTGAACTACTCACTCATCACTCCGGAGGCGACCATGGCGGTGTAGAGTCCTCCGGGAGATGAATCCCCTCTCCGGCAGGGTGCCGGAGGAGATCTCCGGAATCCCCCGAGATGGGATCGGCGGCGGTGGCGTCTCGGTAAGGTTTTCCGTATCGTGGTTTTTCGCCTCGGGGGTTTCGCGACGGAGGCTTTAAGTAGGCGGAAGGGCAGAGTCGGGGCCCGACGAGGGGCCCACACCATAGGGCGGCGCGGGCCCCCTTGGCCGCGCCGCCATGTGGTGTCGCTACCTCGTGGCCCCACTTCGTATGCTCTTCGGTCTTCCGGAAGGTTCGTGGCAAAATAGGCCCCTGGGTCTTCGTTTCGTCCAGTTCCGAGAATATTTCGTTACTAGGATTTACTGAAACCAAAAACAGCGAAAACGAGAACCGGCACTTCGGCATCTTGTTAATAGGTTAGTTCCAGAAAATGCACGAATATGACATAAAGTGTGCATAAAACATGTAGGTATCATCAATAATGTGGCATAGAACATAAGAAATTATCGATACGTCGGAGACGTATCAAGCATCCCCAAGCTTAGTTCTGCTCGTCCCGAGCAGGTAAAACGATAACAAAGATAATTTCTGAAGTGATATGCCATCATAACCTTGATCATACTATTTGTAAACATATGTAGTGAATGCAACGATCAAAACAATGGTAATGACATGAGTAAACAAGTGAATCATAAAGCAAAGACTTTTCATGAATAGCACTTCAAGACAAGCATAAATAAGTCTTGCATAAGAGTTAACTCATAAAGCAATAAATCAAAGTAAAGGTATTGAAGCAACACAAAGGAAGATTAAGTTTCAGCGGTTGCTTTCAACTTGTAACATGTATATCTCATGGATAATTGTCAACATAGAGTAATATAACAAGTGCAATATGCAAGTATGTAGGAATCAATGCACAGTTCACACAAGTGTTTGCTTCTTGAGGTGGAGAGAGATAGGTGAACTGACTCAACATAAAAGTAAAGAGAATGGTCCTTCAAAGAGGAAAGCATCGATTGCTATATTTGTGCTAGAGCTTTTATTTTGAAAACATGAAACAATTTTGTCAACGGTAGTAATAAAGCATATGAGTTATGAAAGTTATATCTTACAAGTTGCAAGCCTCATGCATAGTATACTAATTGTGCCCGCACCTTGTCCTAATTAGCTTGGACTACCGGATCTTTGCAATGCACATGTTTTAACCAAGTGTCACAATGGGGTACCTCCATGCCACCTGTACAAAGGTCTAAGGAGAAAGCTCGCATTTTGGATTTCTCGCTTTTGATTATTCTCAACTTAGACATCCATACCGGGACAACATGGACAACCAGATAATGGACTCCTCTTTAATGCATAAGCATGTGGCAACAATTATTATTCTCATATGAGATTGAGGATATATGTCCAAACTGAAACTTCCACCATGAATCATGGCTTTAGTTAGCGGCCCAAAGTTCTTCTCTAACAATATTCATGCTCCAACCATGAAGGTGGTAGATCTCTCTTACTTCAGACAAGACGGACATGCATAGCAACTCACATGATATCCAACAAAGAATAGTTGATGGCGTCCCCGAAACATGGTTATCGCACAACAAGCAACTTAATAAGAGATAAAGTGCATAAGTACATATTCAATACCACAATAGTTTTTAAGCTATTTGTCCCATGAGCTATATATTGCAAATGTGAATGATGGAATTTTAAAGGTAGCACTCAAGCAATTTACTTTGGAATGGCGGATAAATACCATGTAGTAGGTAGGTATGGTGGACACAAATGGCATAGTGGTTGGCTCAAGGATTTTGGATGCATGAGAAGTATTCCCTCTCGATACAAGGTTTAGGCTAGCAAGGTTATTTGAAACAAACACGAGGATGAACGGTACAGCAAAACTCACATAAAAGACATATTGTAAACATTATAAGACTCCATACCGTCTTCCTTGTTGTTCAAAACTCAATACTAGATGTTATCTAGACTCTAGAGAAACCAAATATGCAATCCAAATTAGCAAGCTCTAAGTATTTCTTCATTAATGGGTGAAAAGTATATGATGCAAGAGCTTAAACATGAGCACAACAATTGCCAAGTATCAAATTATCCAAGACATTTTAGAGTTACTACATGTAGCATTTTCCAATTCCAACCATATAACAATTTAACGAAGAAGAAACTTCGCCATGAATACTATGATTAGAGCCTAAGGACATATTTGTCCATATTCTACAGCGGAGCGTGTCTCTCTCCCACAAATTGAATGCTAGGATCCATTTTATTCAAACAAAACAAAAAAACAAAAACAAACCGACGCTCCAAGCAAAGTACATAAGATGTGACGGAATAAAAATATAGTTTCAGGGGAGGAACCTGATAATGTTGTCGATGAAGAAGGGGATGCCTTGGGCATCCCCAAGCTTAGACGCTTGAGTCTTCTTAGAATATGCAGGGGTGAACCACCGGGACATCCCCAAGCTTAGAGCTTTCACTCTCCTTGATCATATTGCATCATACTCCTCTCTTGATCCTTGAAAACTTCCTCCACACCAAACTCGAAACAACTCATTAGAGGGTTAGTGCATAATAAAAATTCACATGTTCAGAGGTGACACAATCATTCTTAACACTTCTGGACATTGCATAAAGCTACTGGACATTAATGGATCAAAGAAATTCATCCAACATAGCAAAAGAGGCAATGCAAAATAAAAGGCAGAATCTGTCAAAACAGAACAGTCCGTAAAGATTGATTTTATTAGGCCACCATACTTGCTCAAATGAAAATGCTCAAATTGAATGAAAGTTGCGTACATATCTGAGGATCATGCACGTAAATTGGCTTAATTTTCTGAGCTTCCTACAGGGAGGTAGACCCAGATTCGTGACAGCAAAGAAATCTGGAACTCGCGCGGTAATCCAAATCTAGTACTTACTTTACTATCAAAGACTTTACTTGGCACAACAAAACTCAAAACTAAGATAAGGAGAGGTTGCTACAGTAGTAAACAACTTCCAAGACACAAATATAAAGCAAAAATACTGGAGTAAAAACATGGGTTGTCTCCCATAAACGCTTTTCTTTAACGCCTTTCAGCTAGGCGCAGAAAGTGTATCTCAAGTAACATCGAGAGATGAAGCATCAACATCATAATTTGTTCTAATAATAGAATCATAAGGTACCTTCATTCTCTTTCTAGGAAGTGTTCCATACCTTTCTTGAGAGGAAATTGATATTTAATATTACCTTCCTTCATATCAATAGTAGCACCAACGGTTCGAAGAAAAGGTCTTCCCAATATAATGGGGCAAGATGCGTTGCATTCAATATCCAAGACAACAAAATCAACGGGGACAAGGTTATTGTTAACCATAATATGAACATTATCAACCTTCCCCAAAGGTTTCTTTTTAGCATTATCAACGAGATTAACATCCAAATAACAATTTTTCAATGGTGGCAAGTCAAGCATATCATAGACTTTTTAGGCATAACAGAAATACTTGCACCAAGGTCACATAAAGCATTACAATCAAAATCTTTGACTCTCATTTTAATGATGGGCTCCCAACCATCCTCTAGCTTTCTAGGAATAGAAGTTTCAAGTTTTAGTTTCTCTTCTCTAGCTTTTATGAGAGCATTTGTAATATGTTTTGTGAAAGCCAAGTTTACAGCGCTAGCATTGGGACTCTTAGCAAGTTTTTGCAAGAACTTTATAACTTCAGAGATGTGGCAATCATCAAAATCTAAATCATTACAATCTAAAGCAATGGGATTATCATCCCCAAGGTTGGAAAAAATTTCAGCGAGTTTTATCACAGAGCAGTTTCAGCATTTTTAGCGGTTTCGGTAATTTTGCGCGCTTTGCACTAGGAGTAGAAGCATTGCCAACACCAATTATTTTACCATTGATAGTAGGAGGTGCAGAAACATGTGAATCATTAGCATTGCTAGTGGTGGTAATAGTCCAAACTTTAGCTACATTTTCCTTTTTAGCTAGTTTTTCATTTTCTTCTCTATCCCACCTAGCACGCAGTTCAGCCATTAATCTTATATTCTCATTAATTCTAACTTGGATGGCATTTGCTGTAGTAACAATTTTATTTTCAATATCCTCGGGTTTAGCAGCCATTTTATTAATTAAAGAGGATTGGGACGCAGACATGTATGAGATTCGGTCTTCAGCATTTGCAAGTTTAGTTTGCAACCCAGAAATCTCCATATTCAAATTTTCAAGTTGATTTCCTATTTTCTTCAACAAGGTAGATTGCTCATTCATAGTTTTAGTAAACAATTTATTTTGCTCATACTGTGATTGCATAAAGCTCTTGGTGGACCTTTCAATTTCTAACATCTTTTCCTCATTAGGTGAAACATATCTACCATAAGAATTACCATTAGCAGGATGTGGTCTAGAATTTTGAGCAACCAATGAAGCTAACGGAACATTATTGGGATCAACATTAGTCCTACCATTAACAAGCACAGACATAATAGCATCAATCTTATCATTCAAGGAAGAGGATTCTTCAACAGAATTTACCTTCTTACCTTGTGGAGCTCTTTCCGTGTGCCATTCGGAGTAATTAATCATCATATTATCAAGAAGCTTTGTTGCTTCACCAAGAGTGATGGACATAAAGGTACCTCCAGCAGCTGAATCCAATAAATTCCGCGAAGAAAAATTTAGTCCTGCATAGAAGGTTTGGATGATCATCCAAGTAGTCAGTCCATGGATTGGGCAATTTTTAACTAGAGATTTCATTCTTTCCCAAGCTTGAGCAACATGTTCATTATCTAATTGTTTAAAATTCATTATGCTACTCCTCAAAGATATAATTTTAGCAGGGGGATAATATCTACCAATAAAAGCATCCTTGCATTTAGTCCATGAATCAATACTATTCTTAGGCAGAGATATCAACCAATCTTTAGCTCTTCCTCTTAATGAGAAAGGGAATAATTTTAATTTTATAATGTCACCATCTACATCTTTATATTTTTGCATTTCACATAGTTCAACAAAATTATTGAGATGGGCAGCAGCATCATCAGAACTAACACCGTAAAATTGCTCTCTCATGACAAGATTAAGTAAAGCAGGTTTAATTTCAAAGAATTCTGCTGTAGTAGCAGGTGGAGCAATAGGTGTGCATAAGAAATCATTATTATTTGTGCTAGTGAAGTCACACAATTTAGTATTTTCAGGGTTGGCCATTTTAGCAATAGTAAATAAAGCAAACTAGATAAAGTAAATGCAAGTAAACTAATTTTTTTGTGTTTTGATATAATGCAGCAAACAAAGTAGTAAATAAAATAAAGCAAGACAAAAACAAAGTAAAGAGATTGGGAAGTGGAGACTTGTGGTGACCCGGCATACCACTGCATGGTGTAGTATGCAAGTCTGATATAACACCAATGAAACACCGTTCCACTAGTATTATATCGCTCAGAGTGGTACAACAGAAACATATGCGGGTCCAAGGCATGTCTATAGAATTACAACATTGACTCAGTTACATAAGATCATCACAGCCTCCTACTTTACAATGAGGTAAAACTGCAAATAACTCCAGAAGAACGACTCGTAGACTAGTCATAACACGAACTCTATTTGTAGAGTATTTAACTAGCTACTGAGGCTATGAATAGATTCTAGCTAAATAGGAGCTAGGTTTAGGAAGCTAGTTCCCTTCTACTGCTTAATCTAGGTTTTCTCCATGGTGGATGTGGTATCTGACTCCTTCGACATGGTCCTGTCTCGTGAAGTAGTTGTTGACTCCTCGGCCTTCGAGTTGCACTGTAGATCCTTCTTCGATGCCTCCATATCTAAGCAGGGGATTTAAGAGTGGGATGAGTACGAGCGTACTCAACAAGTTCATTATAGGAAAGAGGTGTTTAATGCACTAGCTACAGCATTAGACCGGAAAGTCTAATACCAATGCAGGTTTTCATAACCATTTCTTCAAAAGGTTGCTTTTATTCGGAAGAACTATGTCCGTCGGCCTTCACCGGTTTACTAGAACTTCATGGAGCTCCTTTCCGGCCGCGTTCGCAGTTCCATATCCCGGAACAGGGAGTGACAGGTCACGGTTCTTTACACTCTGCAGAGGTGTGTTGCTTTACCCATAAGAGATCTTAACCTTGGTGCCAACCGGGCATATGTTCCCGTCCACACTTCCTTTGGTGTGAGGCCCGGTATAAGGTCTAGCCAATCATGTTCCTCCGCTACCTCGAACACCCACCCGTTGTTGCATGCGCCGACCACCGGGTCCACGTCGGTCCCATTATTCCTGTAGATTTCAAGGTGGACCCCGACCACGACAACGATGCTTGGGCTCTACCATACACTCCTACGCCGGTGGCTGCAACCCATCATAGACCGCAATACCGTGGGGACTTAGGACTCCCCAGCCTCACCGCTTGCTCCTTCGGGCGACAAGTGTACTACGGACAATGCCGTGGGGACTTAGGACTCCCCAGCCTCACCGCTTGCCCCCTTCGATCACAAGTGTACTACGGTAAAGCGCATCCGTTGATGAACGAGAGGTGGAAACACTTTTGACTACTCCGTCCCACTCCGGATCTTATGGTTAACACGGGTATTACGGCACAAGAATCACTCGGCGACATTTGTTGTTTAATCCTAGATGGATATAAACCCGTGCAATGGAACCTCCACCATATCAACACAATCCATGGTTCCATTGCCCACCACATAGTCATATTCATAGTTATGAAAGTAGTGGTTTTGGTTTTTATGCAATAGTGATAATAATAGTACTTTGCAAGTAATTTGATAGAAATACTCAAATGACATGAGCAAGTGATGAACTTGCCTTTCTTGACTCGCAAGATTATGCGGACAAGGTCTTCGATACGCAATAACTCCAAATTCTGAAATAGCATCATCGTCCGGTAAGGACGATGTTTAAAAGATTGGCAAGGATGAAATAATGCATAAGTATGAGATGCAATCGCTCTAAGCGTGACCTAACCCCGATGATTTAGGATTAGTGAGTGGTAATGATTAGTTCAGGGTGTGTTGCACTTTTAGAGTGATTCACATACAAGGTTCTTATTCAGGTGTGATTACTTGGTATCATGAACAGGTAGGTAATAAAGCATAGTAATCAATTGAGCACACAAAGACTGATAATTGGCCTGATGTTAACAAGTAAAGAACAGTGGTCGAGTTTTAGTACTATATGGCATGGTTAATGATTACTTATTATATAATTCAAAAGAATAACTTTTGAAGAACATGTTCTATAATAAAGAACAAGTATGATATCTAGGTTTGTGGGGTTCTATGGTTTTCTATGATTCTAATAGGTTTCTGGAGTAAGTAGTAGATGGATCCTAATCCAATGGTTGGATTTATCAACACCTAGGGCTTGTAAGGTTGAGTTAAGCCTAGGCATCCTAAGCAATTATTCATACAAGGTTGCTATCAGGATTGGTTCATTTTGCTGGTGATAGCTAGCTAGAGTTAATAGGTCCTGTTAGGTAGGGTTGATGATGATTATTTATTTACTTCAAAAGAATAACTTTTGAAGAACATACTTCTTACATAATAAGAAGTATATCAATTAGGGTTGAGGTTGTCTAGGTTTTGTTATTGGGTTCATTAAGTAAGGAATGATGGTTTCCTAAATAGGATGTTTAATAATTATTTCACACTAATAGGGTTTAGTGTGACAGGTTTATGTAAAGTAAAATAGTAGGTGTGGTTGATGTTAGGGTTCATCACAATGGTGTGATGCTAAATAGGAATGAATAAGGATGATGGCTTTGGTAATAGGATCTAGGGTTTACACTTGGTTAGCCCTACTTAATTATCTAGGTCTGATGAAGATGAACACATGGGATGCTAATTAGTAGTGATAGGGTTCCCATATTTTATGTGGATTTGAACTAGTATTTAGTTGCTAGATATGAATCTATGTTTATCTGGTGAAGTAACATGATCACATGTTACTTAGGTTTAGGTTTGGGAACAATTTAGGGTTCATAAGAAGTAATGGATCTAGGGTCTAAATGGCATTAGGGTTTTAGGATTACACATGAAATGATGAGGTTATTACTTTGTATCTAATGGAACTAGGGTTTCCTAATTACCCTATAATTCTTGGATTAATAACTTCATTAATAAAGTTGAAGTTATTAATAACTTTGAAATTAAAATAATATTGGATGTGTCCTTTTATTATTTTTAAAGAATTAATAATTAAGGTAATTTATTAATTAGGGTTTAAAATCCTCCTAATAAGGATTTAATAAGATAATAGAAAAGAAAAATTAATTTTAATGATTTCCTTGATTAATTACTGGTTTTATTTATTTTATGAAGTTTTCCTAATTATTGAATTGTAATTCAATAAAGAATAAAAGAAAAGGCTTAATTATTAAGTATTAAATAATTAAATTTTTATTAAAAATAAAAATTTCATATTATATTTTTATTGGGTAGATCTTATTTTTAGGATCATTTTGATATCTCATTTGTATTTTTCTGAGTTATAATGAATTTCCTAAATATTTGCAAAGTTTCAGATCTTTTCTGGATTTAAATTTAAAAATTAAAAGCTAAAGCTACCCGGCTATTCTACCCCCAGAGGCTGACTGGTGGGGTCTTTGACCAGGTCCGTGGCCACGTAGGCAACGACCGGTCAAAGAGCATGCGATGGCCCCACTGCCACGTTGGCCTTGCCGGCGGCTCAACGCCGGCGGGCAGAAGGAGACGGCGCCGCCGATTTAAGGCACGGGAGGGCGCGATTTCGGTTCCGTTCGAACCAGAAGTCGATAGGGAATCTAATGGTGGTGGTGCCATAGTCTATTGGTCGCCGGAATCACACCGGCGAACATGTTCCGCGGCAGTGCTCTCCGGCGAGGTTCCAAACTCGAGATCTACTGCATGCTGGAAATGATAGGAGGGTTACATCGACGCGCAAGCTCACCGTGGAGCTTGTAGAAGGCTCTCCGAAGACAGTGGTGACCGGAGACGACGACGATTTGAAGTTTGCCGGCGAACCCGTACGAAAGGGAAACTTCAAATTGGCTTCACCTAACGCTCCCCTGGATGATTCCTCCCGCCTAGATGCTCCATTTGACAAGGCGCATCACCTAGGCCACTCGCCGGAGTCAGGGGAGGCTCCAATCCTCGACTTCTTCCTCGGCTCCGGCGACCAGTATTTGGAGATGGTGAGAGCTGGAGAGGGATTGAGAGAGAATGGATAATCCTATAGGTTCTAGGGTTTCTGGGCGGAAATCCTGGCGTTTTTGTATGGCTTGGCAGGGACGGAATCGTCCATTTCATCACCGGCGAGGGCTCAGATACGCCGGCGACGTCGGCAAGTTTCTGTGCACGAATCTGGACGTTTTAGGATATACTCGGACGTGGGAAACCTTGTACGTGCTTCTGGGATAGTTGTTGGCGTCCGTGGTCGATCTCATCGACGACGAGGACGTGGCGATCGACTTCGCCGCGGTGTCGAACTCGGGGAGGAAGACGAAGCTGGTTGGCTTCTGTTTTTATTCCGAACAGGTACGTGGGTTGGGTTTTGGCGATGGACTGGGCTGCTGTTGGGCTGCTCTGTAGGCTGCGCTGCTGGGCTCGTTTGGGCTGTGTTGGCCTGTTTCGGTCTGGTAGGCCAGGTAAGTCCATTTTATTTCTTCTTTTCTGTTTTTCCTTTTTCTGTTTTTTTTAATTTCTGTTTTAAATTCAGATTTGAACTATTTTCTATTTTGCAGGTCTTGCTCATTTTAATTCAGACAAAGATTAGTCCAGGGTACTGCAAAGTCTTAAGTGGTGTATTTGTAAATTTAATGTGATATTATAACATTGGTTTTATTATTATTGTTGGAATTTGAATTCAGATACCCATATGGACATGAATTTGAATATTATCTTTGAAAATATCCAAATTGTTTTCAAAATGGTAGCTTTCTTACTTACTGATATATATAGATTTGTGTTTGGTATTACTTTGCAATAAATAATCTCAAGGTAAGACTTATTTTATAAATTTCAACTAAGAAAGGGATTTAATGATATGATTTCATGTGTTAAAATATCTCTAAGGGCTTGACCTGCTATTAAGAATGTTGTCACTTGACTATTATATTATGTGCATAACTATGTGCTAATGAATTGGAAACTCTGCTTGAACTCCTCCCAAGTTTAGTGTTAATATTGTAATTTATTGTTAACTTAAAATACCTGGAGTAGATACTACTCCCATCATGGTTTGGTCTTGGTTATAAAGATAGGTTTTTGATCACCACCATGGTTTAATCATATGGTTTAGCACTTGTTTATTCTTAAGTTCAATGTTTAGGCATAATCTTTAACTGGTGAGCAATTCTAGAGTTATAATCATAATCACCTAATAGCACATGGTTTGGAATTTAATTGTGGCTTAGGTTTTTAGTTGTGATCACCCAAGTGATCCACAACTAGGTTTGAGATATAATTCTGGGTTGTAGAATTGAGGTAACACCATATTGCATGCGCTAGGGTTATTGTCCCCTAACCATGATAAGGTGGTGTCTTAATTAACATTTATGTTCTCCCCTAGTTACTATGATATTGAAAATTAGTTTTATCTTCTACCAATTGGCTTCTATTGTTAACCTCAATTTATCATTTAAGTAACTTCATTGGTTATAGTTCTTTTTATAGTTAACTTTGGTCATATGGATATATGGTTTCTTACCATATGAAGCATAGTGTTTAACTCTAAGGTTTTCTTAGGTTCATTAATTTATGAAATATAGATAGGGTAGGATTCTATTTGTGATCACCAAGTGGTTCATAAGTAAGATTGGGTTATAAGCCTAGGGTTGCTTATTATTGATCTCCCATGATTTCATGTGATGAATAATATCTACTGATCATATAAGTGTTAGCATTTGGATTGCTCTCCTATTTCTCCAGGGCATGGTCATGGTTTAGGCATGATCCACTTGTTCTTATTATCCTTACCTCAAGTTCTTAGGGTTTTATGATCATCACTCAATTTATAATGATCAAGGTTTGGCTTCCTAAGATATCTCTCATTTAATAAGTTTCTCACTTTCATGATCAAGTATTATCTTGATTAATCTAAGGTATAGTACTTCTAATTTACCTTCTTGAATGGGACTACTATGGTTGCCCCTAAAGTTTATATCCCAGGAGAATGCCTGAGATAGTTACTTAGGGTTCTTCTTAAACAATGATGATTTAATCATCAGGACACGTGGATAGTTCTCTCTCATTTAGGAAGGACTTTAATACTAACCTGAGGTTAGGCTCCATAGAGATTGATGTGATCATAAAAATCTATGTTTAACATAATTGGTTTCTCTCTCTAGGGGTTGTTTTAATTAACATCCTAGGGTTGCTCTTAAAGATGATGATTGGAATCCTTGGAAGTATATCCAAGGTTTAACTCAAGGTTTGTTATTGCTTCTCTAATAATTATAATAGAACTCTCACCTCTCTGGGTTTGATGTATAATAATTTGGAATAGAGAAATGTATCTCTAGAGTTGATCTCCTTGTTATGTTTCCAAGACTAGAGTAGAATGAATACCATGAGGTTCATGGTAGGATCAAGGATTTGTTTAAGACATGGAAAAGATAAGTGAAGAATGGTTTCTCCATTTATTGTTACTTGATTTCCAAATAGATGTATGTTCATATGTTATGGTAAAGATTACCATATTATGATATGTTATAAGATCAAGCAATTGATCATTGAGTAAAGTGTTGTTGTGTTGATTATTAGTTCCATTTGATCTAACCCCTTAGATCAAATCATCTCTACCCAAAACAAGGTTTTAACAAAGTCACATTGAGGTTTGTAGCGCTTGCCTTGATGAGCTACTTCAATTCCACCAAGGTCAAGTGAAACTTCGATTCATCTGTGACTGTTTTACTTTAAAGCGCGAAAATTCCCCAGATTTTCTATGCATGAATGCAATGCACACATCTGTTTACTCTATTTTTGTAACCCCAATACCTGGGATATTACAAGACTCCCCTTGCAGCGTGTCTTGATCTCCCCGGCAACGGCGCCAGAAATTTGCTTGATGCGTGTAGTTGACACGTCCGTTGGGAACCCCAAGAGGAAGGTGTGATGCGCACAGCGGCAAGTTTCCCTCAGTTAGAAAGCAAGGTTTAATCGAACCAGTAGGAGTCAAGAAGCACGTTGAAGGTTGATGGCGGCGGGATGTAGAGCGGCGCAACACCAGAGATTCCGGCGCCAACGTGGAACCTGCACAACACAACCAAAGTACTTTGCCCCAACGAAACAGTGAGGTTGTCAATCTCACCGGCTTGCTGTAACAAAGGATTAACCGTATTGTGTGGAAGATGATTGTTTGCGAGAGAAAACAGTAAAACAAGTATTGCGAGCAGATTTGTATTTCAGTATTAAAGAATGGACCGGGGTCCACAGTTCACTAGAGGTGTCTCTCCCATAAGATAAAAGCATGTTGGGTGAACAAATTACAGTCGGGCAATTGACAAATAGAGAGGGCATAACAATGCACATACATGACATGATAAATATAGTGAGATTTAATTGGGCATTACGACAAAGTACATAGACCGCTATCCAGCATGCATCTATGCCTAAAAAGTCCACCTTTAGGTTATCATCCGAACCCCTTCCAGTATTAAGTTGCAAAACAACAGACAATTGCATTAAGTATGGTGCGTAATGTAATCAATAACTACATCCTTAGACATAGCATCAATGTTTTATCCCTAGTGGCAACAGACACATCCACAACCTTAGAACTTTACATCACATCGTCCCAGATTCAATGGAGGCATGAACCCACTATCGCGCATAAATACTCCCTCTTGGAGTTAAGAGCAAAAACTTGGCCAGAGCCTCTACTAATAACGGAGAGCATGCAAGATCATAAACAACACATATGAAATAACTTGATAATTAACATAACATGGTATTCTCTATCCATCGGATCCCGACAAACACAACATAGAGTATTACAGATAGATGATCTTGATCATGTTAGGCAGCTCACAAGATCCAACAATGAAGCACAATGAGGAGAAGACAGCCATCTAGCTACTGCTATGGACCCATAGTCCAGGGGTGAACTACTCACTCATCACTCCGGAGGCGACCATGGCGGTGTAGAGTCCTCCGGGAGATGAATCCCCTCTCCGGCAGGGTGCCGGAGGAGATCTCCAGAATCCCCCGAGATGGGATCGGCGGCGGCGGCGTCTCAGTAAGGTTTTCCGTATCGTGGTTTTTCGCCTCATGGGTTTCGCGACGGAGGCTTTAAGTAGGCGGAAGGGCAGAGTCGGGGGCCTGACGAGGGGCCCACACCATAGGGCGGCGCGGGCCCCCCTTGGCCGCGCCGCCATGTGGTGTCGCTACCTCGTGGCCCCACTTCGTATGCTCTTCAGTCTTCTAGAAGGTTCGTGGCAAAATAGGCCCCTGGGTCTTCGTTTCGTCCAATTCCGAGAATATTTCGTTACTAGGATTTCTGAAACCAACAACAGCAGAAAACAGGAACTGGCACTTCGGCATCTTGTTAATAGGTTAGTTCCAGAAAATGCACGAATATGACATAAAGTGTGCATAAAACATGTAGGTATCATCAATAATGTGGTATAGAACATAAGAAATTATCGATACGTCGGAGACGTATCAACAGCCCCTACCATGCACTGCTAGGGAGGCCCGCACTGGCAAAATTCATGGCCTCAACTCATACCGCATATCTTAAGATGAAGATGCCGACACCCAAAGGACCCTTAATTGTGGTTGGAAACTATAAGATGTCGCTCGAAACCGCGTCCACCGGATCAAATCTGGCCGAATCGCTGGTGATAGCGGAAGAAAAAAAGGAGAATTCAAACCGCAGTTGCGATGGCTCAATCTTCCCAACTAAACTTAGCGGCAATGAGTGGTAACTTGGGCACACCGGATTTCAAGCCAAGCAAGGAGACAAAGGACATTGTGAGGCATAGGAAAGCGCGCTCATCAACTTCCTCCGTGAGAATCGGAACATCTTCGCCTGGTCTACTGATGACTTGGTGGGAGTGCCGAGGGAGTTGGATGAGCACTCTCTGAACGTCCGGAAGGATGCGAAGCCGGTGAGACAACCTTTACGCCGTTTTGCTGAAGATAGGAGGAAAATCATTGGTGAGGAGGTAACACAGTTGCTGGTTTCCGGTTTCATCGTGGAGGTGCTGCAATACGATGCTGGTCGAGAAGAAAAAAGATGAAGACCCCAAGGCTCCAAAAGCGTGGCGCATGTGCATTGACTACACCAACCTGAACAAGGCATGTCCTAAAGATCCATTCCCGCTACACCGGATTGATCAAGTGATCGATTCCACTGCCGGTTGTGAACTGTTTTCTTTTCTGGATGCTTATTCCGGTTTCCACCAAATTCCCTTGAAAAAGGAAGATCAAATAAAGAATGTGTTCATTACCCCGCACGGGGCTTATTTCTATGTCACTATGTCTTTTGGTTTGAGAAACACAGGCGCAACATATCAGCGTTGCATGCAAAAATTCCTTCATAATCAAATAGGTAAAAATGTGCAAGTCTATCTGGACGATGTTGTGATAAAAACAATGGTAAAAGACACCTTAATCGATGATCGAAGGCAAACATTTGATAACCGGCGAAGGTTCCGGATGAAACTTAATCCGGCAAAATGTACTTTCGAAGTTCCTGCCGGAAAGTTACTTGGTTTCTTGGTATCGAGCCGCGGTATAGAAGTAAACCGGTAAAAATTCGAGCCATAGAAAGAATGACCCTACCAGAGGATCTTAAGGACGTGCAAAAGTTTACCGGAAGCTTGGCATCGCTAAGTCGGTTGGGGGAAAAGGCTCTGCCGCTATATGCCTTAATAAAAAAATCGGATACTTTCATCTGGACCCCTCAGGCAGACGCAACGTTTAAAGAACTAAAGAAAATGCTGGCCACAACACCGGTATTGGCTTCACCTTTGGAAAAGGAACCCATGTTGCTTTCCATAGCAGCAACAAACCGGGATGTGAGCATGGTGGTTGTGGTAGAAAGAGAAGAGGAAGGAAAAACCGTGCAGAGGCCGGTATACTACCTGAGCGAGGTGCTCTCCCTCTCAAAGCAAAACTACCCGCACTTCCAAAAGATGGCGTATGGCGTGTTCATGGCCGCTACCAAAATCAAGCATTATTTTGAGGAGCATCCGATGGAAGTGCTGAGTGAGGCACCTATTTCGCACATTATGTGCAACAAAGATGCTAGCGGCCGGATTGCCAAATGGGCGATTCAGCTGTCACCCGACGTACCGGTTTACGAGAGGAGAGATGCCATAAAGTCGCAAGCTTTGGCAGATTTCCTAGTTGATTGGGCTAAGATGCAATACAAGCCGCCGAAACCGGAAATAGAATACTGGAAGAAGCACTTTGATGGGTCCAAACTTAAGGAAGGACTCGGTGCAGGAGTGGTTCTCACATCACCAAAAGGGGATCACTTGAGTTACGTGCTGCAGATACACTTCAGGGCATCAAACAATGTCGCTGAATATGAAGCTTTGGTCCATGGGCTCAAGGTAGCAAAAGAAATCCGTGTACACCGGATCATTTGCTACGGCGATTCGGATCTAGTGGTACAGCAGTGTTCCGGAGATTGGGATGCAAAAGCTGCCAACATGGCCGCATACCGGTCCCATGTGCAAAATATCACTGGATTCTTAGAGGGGTGCGAGTTTCACCATGTACCGCGGGCAGAAAATGAAGCCGCGGATACGCTCTCCAAGCTGGGCTCCTCTAGGCAAGAAATTCCTCCCGGAAAATCCTTGGCTCACCTAAGAAAACCATCAATCAAACCGAGTCCGGAGTCCGAGTCAATTTTTGTACCGGAGTCACATATTGTGCCCATGGACATTGACGAAGGAAACCCGGGGACTGCTCCATCTAACCAGGGGACTTCGGGATCGAAACCGGAAGAAACCATGATGGTGGATTACATGGAGGTTGACGTGCCAGTTTTTCTGGTTCGGGAAACACCAACTTGGGTAAAACCTATTAAGGAATTCCTAATCAACGGTGGCTTACCGTAAGACAAAACATAATCAGGGAGGATCCAAAGGAGGTCCAAGGCGTACACCATCATAAATGGTGAGATGTACAAGCGAAGCGTTACCGGTGTCCTCCAGCGATGGGTGGAACCTGAAGAAGGAAAATAGATGCTCCTGGAAGTTCACCAAGGGGAGTGCGGGGACCATGCCTCATCCAGGGCGCTGGTGGCAAAAGTGTTCCGACATGGGTTCTATTGGCCCACTGCTTTGGAAGATGTTGAGGACTTAGTCCGAAAGTGCAATGGGTGCCAGAGGTACGCCAAGCAAAATCATACCCTAGCATCCGGTTTAAAAATGATACCGATAACTTGGCCATTTGCTATATGGTGCCTAGATATGGTTGGCCCATTCAAAACGGCAAGGGGAAGCATGACCCACATCTTGGTGATGGTGGATAAATTTACCAAGTGGTTGGAGGTTAAGCCAATCGCGAAGTGTGATGGGCACACTGCTGTGAAATTCTTGAAACATGTCACCTTGCGGTATGGATACCCGCATAGCATCATCACTGACAATGGAACGAACTTTGCTCAAGGAGGGTTTAAGTGGTTTTGCGATGATAACAATATCCAGTTGGATGTGTGTTCAGTGGCGCACCCACAGGGCAATGGCCAAGTGGAAAGAACAAATGCACTTGTACTTTTCAGTATCAAACCGAGGCTTATCGAGCCGCTTGAAAAAACGCCAGGATGTTGGCTTGATGAACTACCATCGGTGCTGTGGAGCATAAGAACCACACCAAACCGGTCTACCGGATACACACCATTCTTTATACCGAACCGACATCATCCATGACTCACCACGAGTCCAACTCTATACCGAAGAAGAGGTAAAAGAGGCCCGAGAAAACGATGTTGACTTGCTCGAGGAACAAAGAGAGCTGGCTTTGGCAAGATCGGCCATATACCAGCAAAACCTCAGATGCTATCATAGCCGGAAGGTGAACCCAAGAGTGTTCCGGGAAGGGGACCTAGTGCTACGTGTTGTGCAGTGCACTGAAGGACGGCACAAGCTCTCACCTCCGTGGGAAGGACCTTTCATTGTGAGCAAGGCTCTACACAATGATGCCTACTACCTAATTGATGCACATGAATACAAGGAGGGGAAGAAGGACAGGTCAGGAGAAGACAGCAAGCGCCCGTGGAACATAGCGTTGCTTCATCCTTTCTATTCCTGAAGATGTGATGTAAGGCGTTCCTTTTTGTACCTTATTTGCTATGAATAAAGATGCCGGCACCTCGAATGAATCTCGGGGACTGCCTCTACCGGAATCGCATGCAATGTGTTTATTTTTTCTATATACCGGTTTGGTTGTTGGAAGCTTTTCTTTCCGGTTTAGTAACGTGCTAAACCTAAAGGAGTCTTCGACTTAGCTGCTGTCCAAAACCCGGCTTCATGGCAAGCAAGATAAACCGGAAGGTCCTAAGCACGTGAAAAGCGAGAAAGAAACCGAAAACAAACAAACTAAGAAAAGTTTAACTAACCCCGGTCATACCGGTTTTTTTGTGAAACATTTCGAATTTTTTCTAAGTTCGAGAAAATGCTTGCTTGGCAAAAGAACTTTGAGCTCATACGTCAAAACACCCAAAAGAGGTAGACAGAGCCAAAGCAAAAGAACCAAGCATGCATCGGATTGAATTCGGGAATAAATCCGGAATCTTCACCGCGCAAGATCAAAGCGGAATGAAATAAGCAAGTTAAAACCACATGATACCGGAATGCATATATGTTTAAAGTGAAGCGTGCAAACCTAACAACTACTTAGTCTAACACGACCAAAAGGAGCTTAAGTAGCATACATTTTCCCATCCCCGTATACCGGGGGAAATTTGATGATATTATTTTTCCATAAGACAGGGTCACGGGGAATGGTAGAGCGGAGCTGAATCTTCTGAGGCTTGCTGGGGGTTCACAGAGGCTTGAACAGGTACTTCGGAGGCAGTAGGAGCTGGCTCTGGGGTACCGACAACAGGTTCCTCGTGCGCTTCCGCCTCGGCTTCAGCGTCGCCCTCACCGGCTTCTTCATTTTCCTCCTCCTCTTCATCATCGGTAAATTCCTCTTGGAAGTTAGCCGGAGGAGGGATGAAGGTGCTGGGGCGGGCGTAGCTGGCAATCTCATAGGCCCTGGCGGCGTGCGGCATCCTTCGTCGGATACTTGTTGGTGGGAGAATCCTCCCGCATGCTGTGAAGAGCATCCAAATCCAGGCCTTCGTACCAGGAGCATGCAAAGCGCAGTGCTATATTAGCTCTGGCACGGGGAGAAGAATGCCGCCACTCGTCTAGCCGCCGGCGGGTTCCTTGGAGGCGCTCAGCAACGAGGTCGGTGCTATCCGGAACAGGCTCGTCGGGCCAGAGGCTCTTGAAAGCGGTGATAGCAGCACCAGGCAGCAGGCAAAGGGTCCGGTCGACCGCGCGCATATGGGTAATCCTGCGGTACAACGCGGTGAGGTAGTCCTTGGTGGTCCAGGGGAGATTGGCATCCACCACCTTCTCGACCCGAAGCTTGGCGACGACAGCCTCGACGCGCATCTGGGAATCCGGAAAGAGCTCTGGACAGCGTATAGAAAAGACAAGTGTAAGAACAAGCTGGTATGTTAGCAAACCGGTGAAAAACTCGAAAGCTTATAAGCAAGAGAAAAGGAAACTTACTGACGGCCTTGGCGTCGGTGTCCTTAACCATGTCCTCAATAACGCTCAGGTAAACCTGAACCGCCTCGAGGTGCTCCTTCTCCTCCTGCAGCTGCCTCCGCGCCTCCTCCAGCTCGCGGCGAAGTTGCTCCTCTGCCTCGACAAACTGCTTCCGGGTTTCCTCAACCTGGGAATTGCCGACGCTGATGGCCTCCTTCACTGCCTTGGCGTGCTCCAACCTAGCTTGGATAAACTGATCCTTGAGCTTAGCAGTTTCTTCCCGCTGGGCCTGGAGCTCGTGCTGGTGCTGGATTTCAAGCTCATCCTTGGCAGCTGAAATCCGTAATGCATGAGTTAAGTGCAGAAGATAACAAATGAAAAACAAACCGTCGAATGGGGCTTACCCTTGAGCGCGGCAACCTGGGCGGTGAGGTCCTCCGCGGAGGCTTCCGGCAGAGCAGCTGCACAAAAAGAAGCTTGTTGTTAGAATTTGGTAAAGGCATGTACCGGTACAAAAGGAGCCGGGGGTTCAGGCAAACCTTGGCACTGGCTGTGCTCGAGCTTGAGGGCGGATAACACCTCGTTGAGTCCCTGGTGCTCCCACAACAGCTCCTCGAAGACCTGCTTCCGTGTTTCTTTCAGTTTCGTGCTAAGTACTACGTGCTTAACCCGAAACTCGGGGACTAGCTATGCCGGGTTCTTGCAGTTTCGAGCTAAGTACTGCGTGCTTTACCCGAAACTCGGGGACTAGCTATGCCGATTGTTTGAGAAAAGTTTGCCGGTTGTTTGAGAAAAGTTTGCCGGTTGTTTGAGAAAAGTTTGCTGGATTTTTGAGAAAGTTTCGCGCTAAGTATTGCGTGCTTAACCCGAAACTCGGGGACTGAGGGTATACATATGGATTCTAAGGAAAAAGGATTTCGGTGTAAGAAAGAGGTTCAGGTTTCGGTAAGGCCTTACCAGCAAATTGTTGTTGGCGTCGTGCCAAGCATTGTCGAACTCCTTCGCGGCATGTTTCAGCCGGCTGAAGTGCTGCACTGTGGTGCGGGGGCCGCGTGTGTCGAGCTTCGGCTTGCGGTCCTTCCCGATGCCAAGAGTGGCATTGGTAATATCGGCGCAGTTCCACCGCTCCACAAGCTGCTGCATCGCACCCAAGGAAGGGGTTCAAGCTGAGATGAAGTCTTCTCACCGGCGGCCACGGCAGCGCGCCCGGTGTGAAGAAATAGAGATTGGGCCTGAGGTTGGGCCAGGGAGCCGGAGGCAGGGGCCGTCGCCGCCTTCACCGCGGCAGTGAGCTGCTCAGCCATTACTGTGGTGCCCTCTGGCGGGCTTTGGAACGATGCAAGAGGAGCTTTGCCGGTAGGCGCCGGCGTCAGAGCGGCTGCGCTCTTAACTGGCGAGGAGGTAGTCGTTGGAGTCTTAGAGGGGGAAGCAGTGGTCTTCTTCTTCTTCTTCTTCTCGGGGACGGGCGGAACCAGAGGTTCCGACCGCTAGGCAACATCTGAGCCGGCGCCCATATTGCTGGCGCCGGTGTCTTCAAAGTCTAGAGGGGAGAAAAATTCCTCCTCCATGCGGGAGTTTGTCAGTTTGGGGGCCGCGCGCCCCGAACTTGTTTTACCTCCCCGAAGGGAGGATGGAGCTTTGTCGGCACCAGAAGGTGCCGGAGTTTGCTGAGGAGGATGTGTGGCTCTCCCGGTATTAGCAGGGGTCTCCGGCCTCATTCCGGGCGCGCTCCTGGTGAGCTCCAGGGCGGCTCTGAAAAGGAAAAGACAAAAGTTAGCCGCATAAACGGAAAGATACCAAGTTGAAATCCAAGAAACAGTGAAGATGGTTTTTACCCGGAAGAGGTAGGGATGGCGTTCCTGCGCTTCCGTTCGAGGGGCCCGAGGCAGGATTTCTTCACCCTCTTGGCAGGTGGAGCCCCGCTGGGACCGGCATCTGTTGCCGGCTCCGACGCCTTACGGACTCGGGAACCCTGGACCTTGCTCACCCATTGATACGTCTCCAACGTATCTATAATTTCTTATGTTCCATGCTACTTTTATGATGATACACATATGTTTTATACACACTTTACATCATTTATATGCATTTCCCGGAACTAACCTATTAACAAGATGCCGAAGTGCCAGTTCCTGTTTTCTGCTGTTTTTGGTTCCAGAAATCCTACAAACGAAATATTCTCGGAATTGGACGAAATCAACGCCCAGTATCTTATTTTTCATCGAAGCTTCCAGAGAGCCAGAGAGGGACCAGAGGGGTGCCTGATACGTCTCCGACGTATCGATAATTTCTTATGTTCTATGCCATATTATTGATGATACCTACATGTTTTATGCACACTTTATGTCATATTCATGCATTTTCTGGAACTAACCTATTAACAAGATGTCGAAGTGCCAGTTCCTGTTTTCTGCTGTTTTTGGTTTCAGAAATCCTAGTAACGAAATATTCTCGGAATTGTACGAAACGAAGACCCAGGGGCCTATTTTTCCACGGAGCTTCCAGAAGACCGAAGAACATACGAAGTGGGGCCACGAGGTGGCGACACCACAAGGCGGCGCGGCCAGGGGGCCCGCGCTGCCCTATGGTGTGGCCCCCTCGTCTGGCCCCCGACTCTGCCCTTCCGCCTACTTAAAGCCTCCGTCGCGAAACCCCCGATGCGAAAAACCACGATACGGAAAATCTTACTGAGACGCCGCCACCGCCGATCCCATCTCGGGGGATTCTGGAGATCTCCTCCGGCACCCTGCCGGAGAGGGGATTCATCTCCCGGAGGACTCTACACCGCCATGGTCGCCTCCGGAGTGATGAGTGAGTAGTTCACCCCTGGACTATGGGTCCATAGCAGTAGCTAGATGGTTGTCTTCTCCTCATTGTGCTTCATTGTTGGATCTTGTGAGCTGCCTAACATGATCAAGATCATCTATCCGTAATACTCTATGTTGTGTTTGTCGGGATCCGATGGATAGAGAATACCATGTCATGTTAATTATCAAGTTATTACATATGTGTTGTTTATGATCTTGCATGCTCTCCGTTACTAGTAGAGGCTCTGGCCAAGTTTTTGCTTTTAACTCCAAGAGGGAGTATTTATGCTCGATAGTGGGTTCATGCCTGCATTGACACCTGGGACAGTGACAGAAAGTTCTAAGGTTGTGTTGTGCTGTTGCCCCTAGGGATAAAACATTGGCGCTATGTCCGAGGATGTAGTTGTTGATTACATTACGCACCATACTTAATGCAATTGTCTGTTGTTAGCAACTTAATACTCGGAGGGGTTCGGATGATAACCTCGAAGGTGGACTTTTTAGGCATAGATGCAGTTGGATGGCGGTCTATGTACTTTGTCGTAATGCCCAATTAAATCTCACTATACTTATCATGTCATGTATGTGCATTGTTATGCCCTCTCTATTTGTCAATTGCCCGACTCGTAATTTGTTCACCCAACATGCTTTTATCTTATGGGAGAGACACCTCTAGTGAACTGTGGACCCCGGTCCATTCTTTTAATACTGAAATACAAATCTGCTCGCAATACTTGTTTTACTATTTTCTCTCGCAAACAATCATCTTCCACACAATACGGTTAATCCTTTGTTACGAGTAAGCCGGTGAGATTGACAACCTCACTCGTTTCGTTGGGGCAAAGTACTTTGGTTGTGTTGTGCAGGTTCCACGTTGGCGCCGGAATCTCCGGTGTTGCGCCGCACTACATCCCGCCGCCATCAACCTTCAACGTGCTTCTTGACTCCTACTCGGTTCGATTAAACCTTGGTTTCTTATCGAGGGAAACTTGCCGCTGTGCGCATCACACCTTCCTCTTGGGGTTCCCAACGGACGTGTCAACTACACGCATCAAGCAAATTTCCGGCGCCGTTGCCGGGGAGATCAAGACACGCTGCAAGGGGAGTCTCCACTTCCCAATCTCTTTACTTTGTTTTTGTCTTGCTTTATTTTATTTACTACTTTGTTTGCTGCACTTATATCAAAACACAAAAAAATTAGTGCTAGCTTTACTTTATTTACTGTCTTGTTTGCTATATCAAAAATACAAAAAAATTAGTTTACTTGCATTTACTTTATCTAGTTTGTTTTTATTTACTACCGCTAAAATGAGTAATCCCGAAGTTGAAGTTCGTTCATTTAAGCAACAAGGGGGAGAATGTTTAAAAGATGCTTGGTATAGAATTAGTGATGCCCATAATAGGTGCACTCAGAAACACTCCACTACTATCCTACTCAGGAATTTTTATGTTGGTATCTCTAGCTGGAATAGATATGTTCTTGATTGTCTCGCGGGAGGTAACTTCCTAGGTGCTCCCGCTTTAGAAGCTAGCTGCATTATTGAGAGTTTATTTGGAACACCACCTGTTAATGAAACTAAAATTGAAACCTCCCTTGAGGATGTTATGAAAAAATTGGAAACCATAGAGAAAAAATTTCCGAGTGTTGAAACTAAGTTGGAGATATTACTTGATAAAACCGATGAACTTGATAAATCCTTAGGAGGAATTGATGAAAGAATTAGTGTCCTAGGAACTTGTGTTGACCATGATAATCAAATTAATAGGATTGGCGAACTTGAAAAAGCTATGGGAACCTTGGGTTCAACCTTTTCATCTTTACGAGCTTAGAGAGAAAGCTTATGTGGGAAAGGAGCAAAAGTTTATGTATGTCTCTAAAATGCCTAAACAAAAGAAATATTATTATAGGCCTAAAATTGACAAAGCCCCTAGTACCACCACAAATGGGGGAGCTTATGATATCAATGCTTCATCTCTTGATAATACTTGATACACACTTTCTGCGCCTAGCTGAAAGGCGTTAAAGAAAAGCGCTTATGGGAGACAACCCATGTTTTTACTACAGTATTTTTGTTTTATATTTGTGTCTTGGAAGTTGTTTACTACTGTAGCAACCTCTCCTTATCTTAGTTTTGAGTTTTGTTGTGCCAAGTAAAGTCTTTGATAGAAAAGTAAGTACTAGATTTGGATTACTGCGCAGTTTCAGATTTCTTTGCTGACACGAATCTGGGTCTATCTCCCTGTAGGTAGCTCGGAAAATTAAGCCAATTTACGAGCATGATCCTCAGATATGTACGCAACTTTCATTAAATTTGAGCATTTTCGTTTGAGCAAGTCTGGTGGCCTAATAAAATCCATCTTTACGGACTGTTCTGTTTTGACAGATTCTGTCTTTTATTTCGCATTGCCTCTTTTGCTATGTTGGATGAATTTCTTTGATCCATTAATGTCCAGTGGCTTTATGCAATGTCCAGAAGTGTTAAGAATGATTGTGTCACCTCTGAACATGTAAATTTTTATTATGCACTAACCCTCTAATGAGTTGTTTCGAGTTTGGTGTGGAGGAAGTTTTCAAGGATCAAGAGAGGAGTATGATGCAATATGATCAAGGAGAGTGAAAGCTCTAAGCTTGGGGATGCCCCGGTGGTTCACCCCTGCATATTCTAAGAAGACTCAAGCGTCTAAGCTTGGGGATGCCCAAGGCATCCCCTTCTTCATCGACAACATTATCGAGTTCCTCCCCGAAACTATATTTTTATTCCGACACATCTTATGCACTTTGCTTGGAGCGTCGGTTTGTTTTTGTTTTTTGTTTTGTTTGAATAAAATGGATCCTAGCATTCACTTTATGGGAGAGAGACACGCTCCGCTGTAGCATATGGACAAATATGTCCTTAGGCTCTACTCATAGTATTCATGGCGAAGTTTCATCTTCGTTAAATTGTTATATGGTTGGAATTGGAAAATGCTACATGTAGTAACTCTAAAATGTCTTGGATAATTTGATAATTGGCAATTGTTGTGCTCATGTTTAAGCTCTTGCATCATATACTTTTCACCCATTAATGAAGAAATACTTAGAGCTTGCTAATTTGGTTTGCATATTTGGTTTCTCTAGAGTCTAGATAACATCTAGTATTGAGTTTTGAACAACAAGGAAGACGGTATGGAGTCTTATAATGTTTACCATATGTCTTTTATGTGAGTTTTGCTGTACCGTTCATCCTTGTGTTTGTTTCAAATAACCTTGCTAGCCTAAACCTTGTATCGAGAGGGAATACTTCTCATGCATCCAAAATACTTGAGCCAACCACTATGCCATTTGTGTCCACCATACCTACCTACTACATGGTATTTATCCGCCATTCCAAAGTAAATTGCTTGAGTGCTACCTTTAAAATTCCATCATTCACCTTTGCAATATATAGCTCATGGGACAAATAGCTTAAAAACTATTGTAGTATTGAATATGTACTTATGCACTTTATTTCTTATTAAGTTGCTTGTTGTGCGATAACCATGCTTCTGGGGACGCCATCAACTATTCTTTGTTGGATATCATGTGAGTTGCTATGCATGTCCGTCTTGTCCGAAGTAAGAGAGATCTACCACCTTTATGGTTGGAGCATGCATATTGTTAGAGAAGAACTTTGGGCCGCTAACTAAAGCCATGATTCATGGTGGAAGTTTCAGTTTGGACATATATCCTCAATCTCATATGAGAATAATAATTGTTGCCACATGCTTATGCATTAAAGAGGAGTCCATTATCTGTTGTCCATGTTGTCCCGGTATGGATGTCTAAGTTGAGAATAATCAAAAGCGAGAAATCCAAAATGCGAGCTTTCTCCTTAGACCTTTGTACAGAGCGGCATGGAGGTACCCCATTGTGACACTTGGTCAAAACATGTGCATTGCAAAGATCCGGTAGTCCAAGTTAATTAGGACAAGGTGCGGGCACTATTAGTATACTATGCATGAGACTTGCAACTTGTAAGATATAATGTACATAACTCATATGCTTTATTACTACCGTTGACAAAATTGTTTCATGTTTTCAAAATAAAAGCTCTAGCACAAATATAGCAATCGATGCTTTCCTCTTTGAAGGACCATTCTTTTTACTTTTATGTTGAGTCAGTTCACCTATTTCTCTCCACCTCAAGAAGCAAACACTTGTGTGAACTGTGCATTGATTCCTACATATTTGCATATTGTACTTGTTATATTACTCTATGTTGACAATTATCCATGAGATATACATGTTACAAGTTGAAAGCAACCGCTGAAACTTAATCTTCCTTTGTGTTGCTTCAATACCTTTACTTTGATTTATTGCTTTATGAGTTAACTCTTATGCAAGACTTATTGATGCTTGTCTTGAAGTACTATTCATGAAAAAGCCTTTGCTTTATGATTCACTTGTTTACTCATGTCATTACCATTGTTTTGATCGCTGCATCTACTACATATGTTTACAAATAGTATGATCAAGGTTATGATGGCATATCACTTCAGAAATTATCTTTGTTATCGTTTTACCTGCTCGGGACGAGCAGAACTAAGCTTGGGGATGCTTGATACGTCTCCGACGTATCGATAATTTCTTATGTTCTATGCCATATTATTGATGATACCTACATGTTTTATGCACACTTTATGTCATATTCGTGCATTTTCTGGAACTAACCTATTAACAAGATGCCGAAGTGCCAGTTCCTATTTTCTGCTGTTTTTGGTTTCAGAAATCCTAGTAACGAAATATTCTCGGAATTGGACGAAACGAAGACCCAGGGCCTATTTTTCCACGGAGCTTCCAGAAGACCGAAGAACATACGAAGTGGGGCCACGAGGTGGCGACACCACAAGGCGGCGCGGCCAAGGGGGGCCCGCGCCGCCCTATGGTGTGGCCCCCTCGTCAGGCCCCCGACTCTGCCCTTCCGCCTACTTAAAGCCTCCGTCGCGAAACCCCTGATGCGAAAAACCACGATACGGAAAACCTTACTGAGACGCCGCCGCCGCCGATCCCATCTCGGGGGATTCTGGAGATCTCCTCCGGCACCCCGCCGGAGAGGGGATTCATCTCCCGGAGGACTCTACACCGCCATGGTCGCCTCCGGAGTGATGAGTGAGTAGTTCACCCCTGGACTATGGGTCCATAGCGGTAGCTAGATGGTTGTCTTCTCCTCATTGTGCTTCATTGTTGGATCTTGTGAGCTGCCTAACATGATGAAGATCATCTATCCGTAATACTCTATGTTGTGTTTGTCGGGATCCGATGGATAGAGAATACCATGTCATGTTAATTATCAAGTTATTACATATGTGTTGTTTATGATCTTGCATGCTCTCCGTTACTAGTAGAGGCTCTGGCCAAGTTTTTGCTTTTAACTCCAAGAGGGAGTATTTATGCTCGATAGTGGGTTCATGCCTGCATTGACACCGGGACGAGTGACGAGAAAGTTCTAATGTTGTGTTGTGCTTGTTGCCACTAGGGATAAAACATTGGCGCTATGTCCGAGGATGTAGTTGTTGATTACATTACGCACCATACTTAATGCAATTGTCCGTTGTTAGCAACTTAATACCGGAGGGGTTCGGATGATAACCTGAAGGTGGACTTTTTAGGCATAGATGCGGTTGGATGGCGGTCTATGTACTTTGTCGTAATGCCCAATTAAATCTCACTATACTTATCATGTCATGTATGTGCATTGTTATGCCCTCTCTATTTGTCAATTGCTCGACTGTAATTTGTTCACCCAACATGCTTTTATCTTATGGGAGAGACACCTCTAGTGAACTGTGGACCCCGGTCCATTCTTTTAATACTGAAATACAAATCTGCTGCAATACTTGTTTTACTATTTTCTCTCGCAAACAATCATCTTCCACACAATACGGTTAATCCTTTGTTACGAGTAAGCCGGTGAGATTGAAAACCTCACTGTTTCGTTGGGGCAAAGTACTTTGGTTGTGTTGTGCGGGTTCCACGTTGGCGCCGGAATCTCCGGTGTTGCGCCGCACTACATCCCGCCGCCATCAACCTTCAACGTGCTTCTTGACTCCTACTGGTTCGATTAAACCTTGGTTTCTTACTGAGGGAAACTTGCCGCTGTGCGCATCACACCTTCCTCTTGGGGTTCCCAACGGACGTGTCAACTACACACATCAGTGCCCTGGGGGTCCCACCCCACCTGGCGGCGCGGCCAAGGGGGGGCGCGCCCCCCTATGGTCTGGTGGCCCTAGGTCTCCTCCGAGGCTGCCCTTCCGCCTACTTAAAGCCTCCGTCGCGAAAACCCTAAACCAATAAGCTACGATACGAGAAAAGTTCCAGAGCCGCCGCCATCGCGAAGCCAAGATTCGGGGGACAGAAGTCTCTGTTCCGGCACGCCGCCGGGACGGGGAATTGCCCCCGGAAGGCAACTCCATCGACACCACCGCCATCTTCATCACCGCTGCTGTCTCCTATGATGAGGAGGGAGTAGTTCTCCCCCGAGGCTAAGGGCTGTACCGTAGCTATGTGGTTCATCTCTCTCTCATGTGATCTTTATATGATCATGAGCTTTGTGATCTAGTTGAATATCATCTATGTGCTACTCTAGTGATGTTATTAAAGTAGTCTATTCCTCCTCCATGATGTAATGTTGACAGTGTGTGCATCATGTAGTACTTGGTATAAGCTATGATTGTGATCTCTTGTACATTATGAAGTTAACTATTACTATGATAGTATTGATGCAATCTATTCCCCCTTTCATAGCCTGACGGTGACAGTGTGCATGCTATGTTAGTACTCGGTATAATTGCAATGGTCTATTATGCACTCTAAGGTTACTTAAATATGAACACCGAAAGTTGTGGAGCTTGTTAACTCCGGCTTGAGGGAGCTCTTGTAGCCCTACACAATGAATGGTATTTTTCATCCAACAAGAGAGTGTAGAGAAAGTAGTATTTGTTTATTCAGTTATGTGATTGCTTGCTGGCAGTTGACGTGGGAGTTAGAAATCTTTGTGGAGTAACTTTTCTTCGTTCCCCGGCAACGGCGCCAGAAATTTGCTTGATGCGTGTAGTTGACACGTCCGTTGGGAACCCCAAGAGGAAGATGTGATGCGCACAGCGGCAAGTTTCCCTCGCAAGAAACCAAGGTTTAATCGAACCAGTAGGAGTCAAGAAGCACGTTGAAGGTTGATGGCGGCGGGATGTAGTGCGGCGCAACACCGGAGATTCCGGCGCCAACGTGGAACCTGCACAACACAACCAAAGTACTTTGCCCCAACGAAACAGTGAGGTTGTCAATCTCACCGGCTTGCTGTAACAAAGGATTAACCGTATTGTGTGGAAGATGATTGTCTGCAAGAAAACAGTAAAACAAGTATTGCAGCAGATTGTATGCGATGTAAAGAATAGGACCGGGGTCCACAGTTCACTAGAGGTGTCTCTCCCATAAGATAAAAGCATGTTGGGTGAACAAATTACAGTCGGGCAATTAACAAATAGAGAGGGCATAACAATGCACATACATGACATGATAAATATAGTGAGATTTAATTGGGCATTACGACAAAGTACATAGACCGCTATCCAGCATGCATCTATGCCTAAAAAGTCCACCTTCAGGTTATCATCCGAACCCCTTCCAGTATTAAGTTGCAAAACAACGGACAATTGCATTAAGTATGGTGCGTAATGTAATCAATAACTACATCCTTAGACATAGCATCAATGTTTTATCCCTAGTGGCAACAAGCACATCCACAACCTTAGAACTTTCCGTCACTCGTCCCGCATTCAATGGAGGCATGAACCCACTATCGAGCATAAATACTCCCTCTTGGAGTTAAGAGCAAAAACTTGGCCAGAGCCTCTACTAATAATGGAGAGCATGCAAGATCATAAACAACACATAGGTAATAACTTGATAATTATCATAACATAGTATTCTCTATCCATCGGATCCCGACAAACACAACATATAGAATTACAGATAGATGATCTTGATCATGTTAGGCAGCTCACAAGATCCAACAATGAAGCACAATGAGGAGAAGACAACCATCTAGCTACTGCTATGGACCCATAGTCCAGGGGTGAACTACTCACTCATCACTCCGGAGGCGACCATGGCGGTGAAGAGTCCTCCGGGAGATGAATCCCCTCTCCGGCAGGGTGCCGGAGGAGATCTCCGAATCCCCCGAGATGGGATTGGCGGCGGCGGCGTCTCGCAAGGTTTTCCGTATCGTGGCTCTCGGTATCGGGGGTTTCGCGACGGAGGCTATTTGTAGGCGGAAGGGCAGGTAAAGAGGCGGCACGAGGGGCCCACACCATAGGTCGGCGCGGCCAGGGCCTGGGCCGCGCCGCCCTGGTGTTTGGCCACCTCGTGGCCCCACTTCGACTCTCCTTCGGTCTTCTGGAAGCTTCGTGGCAAAATAGGACCCTGGGCGTTGATTTCGTCCAATTCCGAGAATATTTCGTTACTAGGATTTCTGAAACCAAAAACAGCGTAAAACAAAGCAATCGGCTCTTCGGCATCTTGTTAATAGGTTAGTTCCAGAAAATGCACGAATATGACATGAAGTGTGCATAAAACATGTAGATATCATCAATAATGTATCATGGAACACAAGAAATTATCGATACGTCGGAGACGTATCAGCATCCCCAAGCTTAGTTCTGCTCGTCCCGAGCAGGTAAAACGATAACAAAGATAATTTCTGAAGTGACATGCCATCATAACCTTGATCATACTATTTGTAAACATATGTAATGAATGCAACGATCAAAACAATGGTAATGACATGAGTAAACAAATGAATCATAAAGCAAAGACTTTTCATGAATAGCACTTCAAGACAAGCATAAATAAGTCTTGCATAAGAGTTAACTCATAAAGCAATAAATCAAAGTAAAGGTATTGAAGCAACACAAAGGAAGATTAAGTTTCAGCGGTTGCTTTCAACTTGTAACATGTATATCTCATGGATAATTGTCAACATAGAGTAATATAACAAGTGCAATATGCAAGTATGTAGGAATCAATGCACAGTTCACACAAGTGTTTTCTTCTTGAGGTGGAGAGAGATAGGTGAACTGACTCAACATAAAAGTAAAAAGAATGGTCCTTCAAAGAGGAAAGCATCGATTGCTATATTTGTGCTAGAGCTTTTATTTTGAAAACATGAAACAATTTTGTCAACGGTAGTAATAAAGCATATGAATTATGTAAATTATATCTTACAAGTTGCAAGCCTCATGCATAGTATACTAATAGTGCCCGCACCTTGTCCTAATTAGCTTGGACTACCGGATCATCGCAATACACATGTTTTAACCAAGTGTCACAATGGGGTACCTCCATGCCGCCTGTACAAAGGTCTAAGGAGAAAGCTCGCATTTTGGATTTCTCGCTTTTGATTATTCTCAACTTAGACATCCATACCGGGACAACATGGACAACAGATAATGGACTCCTCTTTAATGCATAGGCATGTGACAACAATTATTATTCTCATATGATATTGAGGATATATGTCCAAAACTGAAACTTCCACCATGAATCATGGCTTTAGTTAGCGGCCCAATGTTCTTCTCTAACAATATGTAACAATATGTATGCTCCAACCATTAAGGTGGTAGATCTCTCTTACTTCAGACAAGACGGACATGCATAGCAACTCACATGATATTCAACAAAGAATAGTTGATGGCGTCCCCAGAAACATGGTTATCGCACAACAAGCAACTTAATAAGAGATAAAGTGCATAAGTACATATTCAATACCACAATAGTTTTTAAGCTACTTGTCCCATGAGCTATATATTGTAAAGGTGAATGATGGAATTTTATAGGTAGCACTCAAGCAATTTACTTTGGAATGGCGGAGAAATACCATGTAGTAGGTAGGTATGGTGGACACAAATGGCATAGTGGTTGGCTCAAGGATTTTGGATGCATGAGAAGTATTCCCTCTCGATACAAGGTTTAGGCTAGCAAGGTTATTTGAAACAAACACAAGGATGAATGGTGCAGCAAAACTCACATAAAAGACATATTGTAAATTTTATAAGACTCTACACCGTCTTCCTTGTTGTTCAAAACTCAACACTAGATATTATCTAGACTTTAGAGAGACCAAATATGCAAACCAAATTTTAGCAAGCTCTATGTATTTCTTCATTAATGGGTGCAAAGTATATGATGCAAGAGCTTAAACATGAGCACAACAATTGCCAAGTATCAAATTATTCAAGACATTTTAGAATTACTACATGTAGCATTTTCCCGATTCCAACCATATAACAATTTAACGAAGAAGAAACTTCGCCATGAATATTATGAGTACAGCCTAAGGACATACTTGTCCATATGCAACAGTGGAGCGTGTCTCTCTCCCATACAGTGAATGCTAGAATCCATTTTATTCAAACAAAAACAAAAACAAAAACAAACCGACGCTCCAAGCAAAGCACATAAGATGTGACAGAATAAAAATATAGTTTCAGGGGAGGAACCTGATAATGTTGTCGATGAAGAAGGGGATGCCTTGGGCATCCCCAAGCTTAGACGCTTGAGTCTTCTTAGAATATGAAGGGGTGAACCACCGGGGCATCCCCAAGCTTAGAGCTTTCACTCTCCTTGATCATATTGCATCATACTCCTCTCTTGATCCTTGAAAACTTCTTCCACACCAAACTCGAAACAACTCATTAGAGGGTTAGTGCACAATAAAAATTAACATGTTCAGAGGTGACACAATCATTCTTAACACTTCTGGACATTGCATAAAGCTACTGGACATTAATGGATCAAAAAAATTCATCCAACATAGCAAAAGATGCAATGCGAAATAAAAGGCAGAATCTGTCAAAACAGAACAGTCCGTAAAGATGGATTTTATTGAGGCACCAGACTTGCTCAAATGAAAATTCCCAAATTGAATGAAAGTTGCATACATATCTGAGGATCACTCATGTAAATTTGCTTAATTTTCTGAGTTACCTACAGAGAATTAGGCCCAGATTCGTGACAGCAAAGAAATCTGTTTCTGCGCAGTAATCCAAATCTAGTATGAACTTTACTATCAAAGACTTTACTTGGCACAACAAAACACAAAACTAAGATAAGGAGAGGTTGCTACAGTAGTAAACAACTTCCAAGACTCAAATATAAAACAAAAATACTGTAGTAAAAACATGGGTTGTCTCCCATAAGCGCTTTTCTTTAACGCCTTTCAGCTAGGCGCAGAAAGTGTATATCAAGTATTATCGAGAGATGATGAATCTTCAGCGGGGTTTGGAGTTTTCTCAACCATGCATAGTATATTAGATACATAAGTTTCAGCGGCTCCCTTTTCATTAGTCTTGGGCTTGCTACTCTCATCAAACAAATTTTCAGGAACAAGCCAAGCATAGTTATTTTCTAGCGCTTCATTCATCGCTAGGAGCTTACATGGTATTGGTGCTTTGATCTCCCCACCATCATTAGCATTATTAGTGTACCTTACTCTCTCCATGTCCATCTTTTCAAGAATCTTATATTTACTAATTGGAGGCACCATTGAAGACACCACATTAAGCCACATCATTAAAATAATTAGGACAATTAGATCTATAATTAATGGCTAGGATTAGTTGACGAATTTATAATTTATAATGTCACGCACCGTTACATAGACACGTTTATCATGTCTACCAAATCTAAATTCTGCTCACGATGGGACATGGACCATGCAGTTTTACAAAAGTCCTGGAAGTGTACGACCCATTTAAATGTAGTTCTCTTCCTGAGAATACCTATATCCGCTTTATTCTTATGGGTCACGCCATCTCTATCTAAAACAAACAATTAAACAGAAAAGGAATCGCATATATTGTCGCCTCCTCCTCACGATAGCTTTCAGCGTAGAAACCTAAATTCTGGCGGAGCTCCTCCTATACACATCTCCAATCATCATGCGCATGCAAATATGCATCTAAATCATGCACTTCAATCAGCATTTGCTGACCAATCGGTAGATTCACCGGGAGACTATGATGTGTGGCCTCCAAATTCACGCAGGTTAGCACGTGGTTGCCTGCTGTTGTGCATGCACGACAATAACACGGGGCAAGATGATTTATGTGTGAGGAATCAAGCTAGGCACCGGTATGTATATACATATCTGACATATCTTCCTTTTGTTTTAACAATTTATTTCTCTATATAATACAATATTAACTTTGTTGATTTTTATGTACCGTAATGAATTTTTTCCTTTGCATATTGTGCAATGGAGATGACAAGAATCGCACATTCTTGCTCCGTTTTAAAATATAGTTGATACAAATTTATCTAGATTTGCATGTAGCTACAGACTAAAACATGTAGTCGCGATCCTCCTCCTTCATTGTCGATCCCGCTGCGTTGCCTTCATCGGACTGCTGATGTCAATCTCGATATGTCCATTGTTTCAGTATGTGCATGCCAGAAATATTCAACATCAAATGTACATTGACTTCGATCTCAGATGTATGTGTATCAGCACATCCCTAATCCTATATGGTGATGTGGTGTTGGGACGGGCTAGGAGGCAGACACTGAGATCCGCCGCGGTGGAAGCAGGTAGCCGCCGGCACGGAAGCTAAGACAATTGTGAGCTGCAACGACGTCTTTCTGCATCATACAATATTACAAGAACATACATCATTGTCATGCAAAGAAGTGGGGGTTAATGAAGTTAGTGTCAATGATTAAAAAAAATTCTTGGTGAGAAGATTTAAGGAGCAGACGTAGCATTGCACTGGAATATTACTGCTTAACTGAAATCGGGAGAAGCATGTAGCCGGCCGACGCGGAAGCTAATACAGTTGTGAGCTTCACGCCTCCAGCGGCCAAGTCATCTTCTGCATGAAACAAGAACGTACATAATTAACAGGTAATGGAGTGGGGATTAATAAAGTTATTGTGCATTAGCAATTGTTCCATTCGTGTGCATATCGCAAGAGAGATGACATACCCCTTGCAATGGAGTATTACATATTCTGTGAAATTTTGTGTAATCAACAATGCCTACATGCAGCAAGCTGAAAATAAGGTAATGAATATACCGTGATTGAAAACTTATAATTATCCTTATCTCTTAATTTTCCAATTCATACAATATGCCTTTTCCTTAATATATTTAAGGTCGTTTCGATGCATAAGTTTCATAGTTGCCATGCAAAAATGTAACAAACATAAAAGGATATCTCTCTTCACATTAGTTGTAGAACATATATTACTATGTGTTCTTGATCAATTCTATTAGGGTCGATCATTTGTCAGTGAAACAATATGTTTCCACCGGCTACATAGTCTCCACAATAAGCATTGTGTAAAAAATCGCCCGATTCAACGATTAATTAGACGATTATCTCATTTATCGCCCGATTATCTCATGAAAATTGTCTAAGATTTGTTAATATTTAGATCTATCTAGACACTATATTAGTATGTAGATACATTGAAATTTAGATAAATCTAAGACAAATTTAATAAGACTGAGCGAGTATATAAAATGGCTAGGTCGTGCAGTTGCACGGGTTGAGGACTAGTACTAACAAAATTGGTATAAGAACCAAGCATCTTATATTTAGTAAAGACCTTTCTAGCCTCTCTAGCTATACTACCAAATTCTCTAAGAAGGGTTTCTAAAACAAAATCTTTCTTTTCCCCTTGTTCCAAATCACCGAGTGTAAGAAACATGTGTTGGATTATAGGATTGAGATTAACAAATTTAGTTTCCAACATGCGGACTAAAGCAGCAGCAGAAATTTCATAAGTAGGAGCAAGTTCTACCAAGTGTCTATCTTCAAAATCTTCAACGGTACTAACATGATTGAAAAATTCTTCTATATTGTTTCTCCCAACTATAGACCCACGTCCTACCGGCATGTCTTTTGTGGTAAAATTAAAAGGAAACATGATGAATCAAGTAAAGTAAATGCAAGTAACTAATTTTTTTTGTGTTTTTGATATAGAGTGCAAGACAGTAAATAAAGTAAAGCTAGCAACTAATTTTTTTGTGTTTTGATATAATGCAGCAAACAAAGTAGTAAATAAAATCAAGCAAGACAAAAACAAAGTAAAGAGATTGGGAAGTGGAGACTCCCCTTGCAGCGTGTCTTGATCTCCCCGGCAACGGCGCCAGAAATTTGCTTGCTGGCAGTTGACGTGGGAATTAGAAATTTTTGTGGAGTAACTTTTCTTCGTTCCCCGGCAACGGCGCCAGAAATTTGCTTGATGTGTGTAGTTGACACGTCCGTTGGGAACCCCAAGAGGAAGGTGTGATGCGCACAGCGGCAAGTTTCACTCAGTAAGAAACCAAGGTTTAATCGAACCGAGTAGGAGTCAAGAAGCACGTTGAAGGTTGATGGCGGCGGGATGTAGTGCGGCGCAACACCGGAGATTCCGGCGCCAACGTGGAACCTGCACAACACAACCAAAGTACTTTGCCCCAACGAAACAGTGAGGTTGTCAATCTCACCGGCTTGTTGTAACAAAGGATTAACCGTATTGTGTGGAAGATGATTATTTGCAAGAAAACAGTAAAACAAGTATTGCAGTAGATTGTATGCGATGTAAAGAATAGGACCGGGATCCACAGTTCACTAGAGGTGTCTCTCCCATAAGATAAAAGCATGTTGGGTGAACAAATTACAGTCGGGCAATTGACAAATAGAGAGGGCATAACAATGCACATACATGACATGATAAATATAGTGAGATTTAATTGGGCATTATGAAAAAGTACATAGACCGCTATCCAGCATGCATCTATGCCTAAAAAGTCCACCTTCGAGGTTATCATCCGAACCCCTTCCGGTATTAAGTTGCAAAACAACGGACAATTGCATTAAGTATGGTGCGTAATGTAATCAATAACTACATCCTTAGACATAGTATCAATTTTTTATCCCTAGTGGCAACAAGCACATCCACAACCTTAGAACTTTCCGTCACCTGTCCCGCATTCAATGGAGGCATGAACCCACTATCGAGCATAAATACTCCCTCTTGGAGTTAAGAGCAAAAACTTGGCCGAGCCTCTACTAATAACGGAGAGCATGCAAGATCATAAACAACACATAGGTAATAACTTGATAATTATCATAACATAGTATTCTCTATCCATCGGATCCCGACAAACACAACATATAGAATTACAGATAGATGATCTTGATCATGTTAGGCAGCTCACAGGATCCAACAATGAAGCACAATGAGGAGAAGACAACCATCTAGCTACTGCTATGGACCCATAGTCCGGGGGTGAACTACTCACTCATCACTCCGGAGGCGACCATGGCGGTGAAGAGTCCTCCGGGAGATGAATCCCCTCTCCGGCAGGGTGCCGGAGGAGATCTCCAGAATCCCCCGAGATGGGATTGGCGGCGGCGGCGTCTCAGTAAGGTTTTCCGTATCGTGGCCCTCGGTACTGGGGGTTTCGCGACGGAGGCTATTTGTAGGTGGAAGGGCAGGTAAAGAGGCGGCACGAGGGGCCCACACCATAGGTCGGCACGGCCAGGGCCTGGGCCGCACCGCCCTGGTGTTTGGCCACCTCGTGGCCCCACTTCGACTCTCCTTCGGTCTTCTGGAAGCTTCGTGGCAAAATAGGACCCTGGGCGTTGATTTCGTCCAATTCCGAGAATATTTCGTTACTAGGATTTCTGAAACCAAAAACAGCAGAAAACAGACAATCGGCTCTTCGGCATCTTGTTAATAGGTTAGTTCCAGAAAATGCACGAATATGACATAAAGTGTGCATAAAACATGTAGATATCATCAATAATGTAGCATGGAACACAAGAAATTATCGATACGTCGGAGACGTATCAGTGATCAATGTTGAGAGTGTTCACTAGTGAAAGTATGATCCCTAGGCCTTGTTTCTAAGCATTGAAACTCCGTTTACTTACTGTTCTACTGCATGTTTACTTGCCGCCATATTTATTTCAGATTGTTATTACCACTCATATTCATCCATATCACTTGCATCTTACTATCTCTTCGTCTAACTAGTGCACCTATACATCTGACAAGTGTATTTGGTGTGTTGGTGACACAAGAGACTTCTTGTATCGTGATTGCAGGGTTGCTTGAGAGGGATATCTTTGTCCTCTACCTCCCTCAGTTCGATAAACCTTGGGTGATTCACTTAATGGAAACTTCTGCTCTTGGAGGCCCAACACTGTCTACAGGAATAGAAGCGTGCGTAGACATCAAGCTATTTTCTGGCGCCGTTGCCGGGGAATGAAGAAAAGCTACACCACAGAGATTTCTACCTCCCACGTCAACCACGCGCCAGTTGTGGACAGCAAGCTATTTTCTGGCGCCGTTGCCGGGGAACGAAGAAAAGCTACACCATAGAGATTTCTACCTCCCACGTCAACCACGCGCCAGTTGTGGACAGCAAGCTATTTTCTGGCGCCGTTGCCGGGGAGGTAAGGTAAAAGGTATTCACATCCTCCGACTACTAAGCTATTTCCTAGCATTGTTGCCGGTGTGTGAGTGCTCGAAGCTATTTCCTTTAGATCCTGCAATTGCATCTTTTTGTTTCTTGTTTACACTAGTTAGGCTTAATGGAAAACAACAAAAATATTAGAGATCTTTATAGTATCTATCTTGAGTTAGGACATGAGGTGTTTGAAGAGAAAATTAAAAAACCTATGGAACTTTATATGCATGATAATGCCAATGTTATTAGTATGAATGCTTTGAACACCATTGCTGCTAATGCTATGGAAAATTCTAAGCTTGGGGAAGCTGGTTTTGATGAGTATGATATTTTTAGTCCCCCAAGCATGGAGGAGAAAATTTACTTTGACTATACTGTGCCTCCCATTTATGATGATTATAATGATAGTGGTATTTTGGTGCCGCCTACTATGGAGGATAAAGTTTATTATGATTATACTATGCCTCCTATATTTGATGATGAGAATAATAATGATAGGTACTTTGTTGAATTTGCTCCCACTACAATTAATAAGAATGACTATGCTTATGTTGGGAGTAATTATTTTATGCATGAGACTCATGATAAGAATGCTTTATGTGATAGTTATATTGTTGAGTTTGTTCATGATGCTACTGGAAATTATTATGAGAGAGGAAAATATGGTTGTAGAAATTTTCATGGTACTAAAACACCTCTCTATATGCTGCAAATTTTGAAGTTACTTGTGTTTTATCTTCCTATGCTTGTCACTTTGTTCTACATGAATTTATTTGTGTACAAGATTCCTATGCATAGGAAGTGGGTTAGACTTAAATTTGTTCCATATTTGCTTTTGATGCTCTCTTTTGCTTCAACTACTATTTCTTGCGAGTGCATCATTAAAATTGCTGAGCCCATCTTAATGGCTATAAAGAAAGCACTTCTTGGGAGATAACCCATGTTTTTTATTTTGCTACTGTTTTGTGGTGTCTTGGAAGTTGTTACTACTCTAGCAACCTCTCCTTATATTTATTTTATTGCATTGTTGTGCCAAGTAAAGTCTTTGATAGTAAGGTTGATACTAGATTTGGATTACTGCGCAGAAACAGATTTCTTACTGTCACGAATTTGAGCAGCCCCTTCTGTAGGTAACTTAGAAAAATCTTCCAATTTACGTGCGTGATCCTCAGATATGTACGCAACTTTCATTCAATTTGAGCAGTTTCATCTGAGCAAGTTAAGTGCCCCAGAAAAATTCGTCTTTACGGACTGTTCTGTTTTGACAGATTCTGCCTTTTATTTCGCATTGCCTCGTTTTGCTATGTTTGATGGATTTCTTTGTTCCATTAACTTTCAGTAGCTTTGTGCAATGTCCAGAAGTGATAAGAATGATTATGTCACCTCTGAATATGTGAATTTTTGATTATGCACTAACCCTCTAATGAGTTTGTTTTGAGTTTGGTGTGGAGGAAGTTTTCAAGGGTCAAGAGAGGAGGATGATATAATATGATCAAGAAGAGTGAAAAGTCTAAGCTTGGGGATTCCCCCGTGGTTCATCCCTGCATATTTTAAGAAGACTCAAGCATCTAAGCTTGCGGATGCCCAAGGCATCCCTTCTTCATCGACAACTTATCAGGTCACCTCTAGTGAAACTATATTTTTATTCCGTCACATCTTATGTGCTTTACTTGGAGCGTCTATATGTTTTAATTTTTGTTTTGTTTGAATAAAATCTGATCCTATCATGCTTGTGTGGGAGAAAGACACGCTCCGTTGTTGCATATGAACACATGTGTTCTCAGCTTTATTCTTAATGTTCATGGCGAAGGTTGAAACTGCTTCGTTAATTGTTATTTGGTTGGAAACAGAAAATGCTGCATGTGGTAATTGGTATAATGTCTTGAATAATTTGATACTTGGCAATTGTTGTGCTCATATAGATCATGTTTAAGCTCTTGCATCATGTGCTTTGTACCTATTAATGAAGAACTACATAGAGCTTGTTAAAATTTGGTTTGCATGATTGGTCTCTAGAGTCTAGATATTTTCTGGTGAGGGTTTGAACAACAAGGAAGACAGTGTAGAGTCTTATAATGCTTGCAGTATGTTCTTATGTAAGTTTTTCTGTACCGTTTTATACTTGAGTTTGATTCAAACAACCTTGCTAGCCTAAACCTTGTATTGAGAGGGATTACTTCTCGTGCATCCAAATCCTTGAGCCAAAAACTATGCCATTTGTGTCCACCATACCTACCTACTACATGGTATTTCTCCGCCATTCCAAAGTAAATTGCTTGAGTGCTACCTTTAAAATTCCATTCTTTGTCTTTGCAATATATAGCTCATGGGAAAAATAGCTTAAAAACTATTGTGGTATTGAATATGTACTTATGTATCTTATTTCTTATAAGTTGCATGTTGAGCGGTAACCATGTTTCTGGGGACGCCACCAACTATTACACCTTTGTTGAATATCATGTGAGTTGCTATGCATGTTCGTCTTGTCTGAAGTAAGGGTGATTTATCATGATCAAATGGTTTGAGTATGCATATTGTTAGAGAAGAACATTGGGCCGCTAACTAAAGCCATGATCCATGGTGGAAGTTTCAGTTTGGACATTAATCCTCAATCTCTTATGAGAATATTATCTGTTGTTGAATGTTTATGCATTAAAGAGGAGTCCATTATCTGTTGTCTATGTTGTCCCGGTATGGATGTCTAAGTTGAGAATAATCAAAAGCGAGAAATCCAATGCGAACTTTCTCCTTAGACCTTTGTACAGGCGGCATAGAGGTACCCCTTTGTGACACTTGGTTGAAACATTTGTTATGCAATGATATTCCATGTAAATCCAAGCTAATTAGGACAAGGTGCGAGCACTATTGGTATAATATGCATGAGGCTTGCAACTTATAGGATATCTTATACATAACACATATGCTTTATTACTACCGTTGACAAAATTGTTTCTTGTTTTCAAAATAAAAGCTCTAGCACAAATATAGCAATCCATGCTTCCCTCTTCGAAGGGCCATTCTTCTACTTTTATGTTGAGTCAGTTTACCTACTTCTTTCTATCTTAGAAGCAAACACTTGTGTTAACTGTGCATTGATTCCTACATACTTGCTTATTTGCATTCATCATATTACTTTGTGTTGACAATTATCCATGAGATGTGCATGTTGAAAGTTGAAAGCAACTGCTGAAACTTATATCTTCCTTTGTGTTACTTCAATGCCTTTACTTTGAATTTATTGCTTTATGAGTTAACTCTTATGCAAGACTTATTGATGCTTGTCTTGAAAGTACAATTCATGAAAAGTCTTTGTTATATGGTTCAGTTGTTTACTCATTGTCTTTACCATTGCTTTGAATCGCTGCATTCATCTCATATGCTTTACAATAGTATTGATCAAGATTATGATAGCATGTCACTTAAGAAATTATCTTTGTTATCGTTTACCTACTCGAGGGCGAGTAGGAACTAAGCTTGGGGATGCTGATACGTCTCCAACGTATCTATAATTTCTTATGTTCCATGCTACTTTTATGATGATACACATATGTTTTATACACACTTTACATCATTTATATGCATTTCCCGGAACTAACCTATTAACAAGATGCCGAAGTGCCAGTTCCTGTTTTCTGCTGTTTTTGGTTCCAGAAATCCTACAAAGGAAATATTCTCGGAATTGGACGAAATCAACGCCCAGTATCTTATTTTTCACCGAAGCTTCCAGAGAGCCAGAGAGGGACCAGAGGGGTGCCCTGGGATTGTGATCTCTTGTAGATTATGAAGTTAACTATTACTATGATAGTATTGATGCAATCTATTCCCCCTTTCATAGCCGGACGGTGACAGTGTGCATGCTATGTTAGTACTCGGTATAATTGCAATGGTCTATTATGCACTCTAAGGTTACTTAAATATGAACACCGAATGTTGTGGAGCTTGTTAACTCCGGCTTGAGGGAGCTCTTGTAGCCCTACACAATGAATGGTGTTTGTCATCCAACAAGAGAGTGTAGAGAAAGTAGTATTTGTTTATTCAGTTATGTGATCAATGTTGAGAGTGTCCACTAGTGAAAGTATGATCCCTAGGCCTTGTTTCTAAGCATTAAAACTCCGTTTACTTACTGTTCTACTGCATGTTTACTTGCTGCCATATTTATTTCAGATTGTTATTACCACTCATATTCATCCATATCACTTGCATCTTACTATCGTTTCGCAGAACTAGTGCACCTATACATCTGACATGTGTATTAGGTGTGTTGGGGACACAAGAGACTTCTTGTATCGTGATTGCAGGGTTGCTTGAGAGGGATATCTTTGTCCTCTACCTCCCTCAGTTCGATAAACCTTGGGTGATTCATTTAAGGGAAACTTGCTGCTGTTCTACAAACCTCTGCTCTTGGAGGCCCAACATTGTCTACAGGAATAGAAGCGTGCGTAGACATCACCCATTCGGGACCCACCTCAACGGCGAGGGGGGTCACGCTCTCCAGAACCTGAGGGTTCCAGCTGGATCTGGCCTCACAAAGAAAAATTATAAGTCCAAGAAAGCGAATGAAATACCTCGAGGACGACAACCTCTTCATCGGTGTCGGAAGCATTGTCCAGGTTTGGGGCAGAAAAGTTACCGGGCCGTGGGGTGTGCGTCTGGCCCATCTTGTGCTTGTTCCTAAGAACAAAGGGGTCCGGGTCCTCGTCGTCCAAGATAGGGCCCCCGGCCTCGAAAGATTCCGGAACCTCGGCCGTGATACGAGGGAAGCGATCCTGAGCCTGAAAAAGAGCAAGTTAGTTTACATGTCAAAGTTATACCGGAAACATCATTCCGTATCACACAAGTTCTTACTTCAGAAGAAGGAGGGCTATTGCGGCTAAGAGGTTGCAGGCCCCATTTCAAGTTATCCGGTATCTTGGTGACGCATATCTGCTAGGCCTTGAAGACCACGTCCGGCTTAGACAAACCGAAGGTGGTGATCCTTGTCAGATCCCTCCGGCCGTGCATTTAGCCGATCTTGTGAATCCGGCGCTGCAGGGGCAAAACCCGGCGCGAGACAAACGCACGGATTATGTCGTCTGAGCAGATCTCGGTATTCTTGTTGAGGTCCCCCATGAACCGGACGACCCGGTTGGTCTCCACATGAGTGTTCTTCGGATTATGCTTCCAGTTAGCCCGAGAGGGCGCGCCGGGAGTGTTCTTCGGATTATGCTTCCATGACCGGCATGACTCCAAACCGGATAATTTGTAGAAAGGGCTCCCTTGGCGGGGCGTAACAATGCAAGCCCCGCACTGAACTGGGGGCTTGGGGTTTGGAAGCTACTTATCTTGGATCGAGTTGATCCGAAGATTATAGAAGCAAGAAAAAGTTTTGACAGTGGGAAGGAGGCCAATGAAGGCCTCCATGAAGGAGACATAGCAGGAAAGATAAAAGACGATGTTGCCGGGGAGATGGTGAGGCTGGAGCTCATAGAAGTCCAGAAACCGGCGGAAGAAGTCCGACGTCGGGAGGCCAAAGCCGCGTTCAAAATGGGCGGTGAAGACCACATACTCACCCTCCTCGGGCACAGGCTCTAGCTCTTCACCGGGAATCCGGCAGGCCACCTGTTCCGGTATCCTCCGGGAGCGGTAAAGCCAATCGATCTCGGCCTCTTTAACGTCGGAGCCCTTCCCGGCCCCGCGAGTGTACACGGTCAGGTTCACACTGGAAGCCTGGCCAGAACTGCCGGCTTCCTGGCCCCGCCCGGTATCTTTTTCCGGGGCGCAGGAGTCTTCGTCCATCCGGGCGAGCTCTTCATCAAGCCTGTCGGATTCTTGGGCGACGAATTGTTCCTCCCCCAAGGAAATCTCGGGGGAGTTGCTAAATTGGGTTCCGCCGGAAGGCAGTCCACCGGTTTCTTCGGAAGACATTTTTTCACTAAGTGCTGGAGAGGACTAAAAATAGGTTTCCCCGAACCTACTTCTTCCCGAAGATCTACGAAGAGAAGAAAAGTGAAAAGAAAGAGGGAATAAATACCCCACTGCGCCAAGGACGAATAGCAAGAGGAAGAGAATGCGAGATCTGGAAAGCTAACCTGAGGGCGGCGGCGGAAGATCTGAGGGTCGGCTGGCCCGAGAACTTGACGGAGTTCATCAAGAAGGCGGTTGACGGCGGCAAATGGCGAGGTGGAACCCTGTGCGGTGGTGCGTCCCTGGCTTGAGGAGGAAAGGCGACGGTGCTGAATCGCGACGAAGAGGGCCTAACGGGCTCCGCAAAGCACTCCTGGGGGGTCGCCAGAGAGCAAAGGCGCGACGGCGAGCGGTGGCGCGGAGAGATCAAAGGTCAGAGGGTGCAGAAGGCAAGAGAGAAGGAGAAGTGAGAGCGTGGGGGCGACGAGGAACCGTCGACACCCTTATATGGAAAAGAAGATCGTGGGCCGAAAACGGCTAGGCCCGAACCGTTTCGCTTCGTGGGCTGCCACATGGCGTCGAGATACATGCGCCGCGGAAGGTTGCCACACGGGAGGCCACAGGGATCCGCTGCGGTTCATTTATTGCGCGCGGGAGTCGAAGGACTTGACGCCTGAAACTGGCGTGCTAGGCACAGTGCGCATGTCTCTGACAGGCACAAACTTCGGGATATTCTCGACTTCGTCGAGGCAAGCCTTAAAGACGAAGGTACCGGTAGAAACAAGCCGGAGATGTTCAACAAAGGTTGTTCGGCTAGGTGGATTCGGCAAAGTGCCGGATGAGTTTAAATGGAAACCGAAATGATTAATCTGGTACGTTTGGAGTGGGAACCTGGCATGGCCCATCGGATAGAATCCGCCGGACTATACCAGCTTTGGGGACTAATGTCGGGGGGATGGCCCCCGGTAGGCCAAGAGTATGGCAAGTTCGCCATATTATGGTAGTGGTAAACCGGATCACAGAGTGATCCGGAATCTAAAGTTAAGTTCAGCTAACCGGAGTTGGTACGAACCGGTATCCCCATAGGGGTATACCGAAGTACTAGCTCTAAGAGGCTGTGTGGCTAAGTGCGAAGGTACCGGAACCAGAGGTAAAGGTACCGACAAACCGGAACTAGGGGTCACTGTAGCATGTCGGCAGATTGGTCAAAGATTCCATCAAGGACTAGAGGACAAGGATGAGTGAAGCACTTCATCTTTAATCGAAGCCCTGGAGCCAAAGCAAGATGATGACATAAAAGATACCGGCGGAGGTCACCACTCCCTGTTTAAAGTCTTAACCGGTGCCAGGCGGGCCAAAGTAGCTTAGCTCATCCTAGATTCTACTAGGGTTTCTTGCCTTGTAAGCCACCCTCTCCCCTATATAAGGAGAGGGGGCACACCCCTGCGCGGGAGGTTCCTTTAGGAGATCAACTGACTAGACATTGTGTACTGTACATCTTCTACCTCTGACCAAGGGCCAAGTTAAGGAATACATAACGGTTTATTTTCATCTCCCTTTCCCTTGTTAACAACACCCTCCCCCGGATCCTCTAGCGCACATTTGGCTCCAACTTAAGCCATCTTATGTCATCTGTTGTTTCCCCACGATGACAGATAGCGAGCGAGGAAGTCTGCGGAACGGTCTCCTTTTTTTATGGAGAAAAAGAATTTAAAGAGGGACAAGTACGGTTTTACTCAGAGGTGACCCTCGCAGAGGGCGACGTGGTTGGCGATTGCGAGGATTCTGTTGGGCGAGATGTTGTGAGGCTGGAGCTTGTAAGCCTCGAGGATTTCCGAGAAGAATTCACTCGGAGGCAATGAGAATCCGCGCTCCACCAGGGCCTTCGTCGGCACCCATTCTCCGGCTTCGCGCGCCGGGCTTGGAGCACCCGAAACCACTCTCCAGGATCCGGGGTGCAGGAAGCCTTCCGCCTCCAAGCTGCAGAGCTCGTCCTCGGAGGTAGAGCTTGGCCACCCCGCCTTTAACCTCGCCTTCGCGAGATTGAGCTTTGGATTTTTTGGCAGCCACTTCCTCAACCTTTTTCTCCATTTTCTCCTTTCCGTCAAGTTCCAATGGATCGGTGCTGGCTCCATCAATGGCCTTGCCGAATCCTTGTGCCGGATCCAGCCGGACGAGTGGTGGAGGAGCGGAAGAGATGGGCGTGGCCGCGATCGGCTCCGACTGCGCGGGAGGTGGAGTAGAAGAATACATCTACGATGAACGAAAGCTAAACTTAGTCGAAACTACAACTACTCATAATCATCCCTACCAACACCGATGAAGAGCTCGAGGTCAGAGTACTTACCGGCAATGGACGCTGGGGTGATCGGAGTCACCGGCGGTGAGGTTTTGGTGCGGTGGCTCGCCGAACTTAAGAACACCGAAGAACACGGTGCGGTGGTGCAAGCTATGGCGAAGCTCTGGCATGGCGGAAGCGAAGGTTTGGTGGCGGCGCTCAAGGGAGAGGTGAAACAGGGGGAAAATGGTGCGATTAGAGTGAGCGGTGTGGATATTTATAGGCGCGGGATGAGATTCGTGCTCTGCATCCTGTGGTCGGAACGCAAGCGTTGCGCTGTTGGATGAGGGACACGTGTCCAAAAACCTAGCGAAAAAAATGGCTAAGGATCGAGTTACCGTTCGAATTACCCGAAAATGGCGCTAAGGTTGGCGGAACCGTTTGAACCTTTCGAGGATCCGGGTAAAAGTTCCAATTGTTAAGCCATTATCTCTGCAGGGGAGTAACCTGGAGACTCGTTGTAACGATGAGGTTGATGGATGAAGTCCCACGGGATGAAGGATTTTTCCGGCTTGCAAGCTGGAAAGAAGATTCATGAAGTCGGAGTTCTTCAAGTTTCCCCAGGTTTCTGGGAAGCTTGCCAGATGAAGACGGAAAAGGAGGTGAACCTCGGAGAACTTTGGGGGCTACTTTCGTGGGTATACGTCATGGGTGTACCATCGACAGTGGCTAAGATCCGACAAGCTCGGGTGGCCCACAGATGGTGATGGTGGCATACGGCCCATCAGGCGGCCCAGTTGCTGTTGATCAAGATGGAGGAAGTCCAGCTCAGGAACAAGGATCCGCATCCATCGACCTACCCTGGAAGTCAGATCCGGCCTGACCCATTAGGTGTAGCCGGATCCAGTACAGCGTAGGCGGATCCTTGACGTGCACGGCAATGTAATGTTCCGTAATTAGGCAAGATTGTATTCCGGCTAGGACTCTTCGTAGAAACCCTAGATCCTGGTGCCTTTGTAAGCTGGATCCCGGGAGCCCTAGAGGCACAACCACAACCCATTGTAACAGCGCGAAAGCGCCCAGATAATTCCAAACAAGCAGGAGTAGATCCTGTCCTCGAGCAGGTGTTCCGAAGCTGGGTAAATAGTGTACCACCATCCCGAGTGCTCTCTGCCATATGCCCCCTACTTCATCCCCCCTCTGTGAGGATCCCTCCTCGGGGGTACCATCGAATAGGCAATGACAGGGAGCAAAGCCGGGCCACCTGCTTGGCAATCACATATGCCGGTACCTCATCCCCCGAAACCACCACGAGAGCAATAGGAGTTTGGCTCGGTGTGAGATCCTCATGTATCACAAAATCCGGAAAAACAATGAAGTAAGTCTCCAGAAGACCAGTACCACAAACAAACACCGAAGGCCTTGGCATCTTCAGAACAGGACATCGAACCGTAGGATGAGCTTTGTTGTGACAGATATAACAGTAATGCTTGACCTTGCAGTCCTTGGCTGCATGAGAAGTAACAGAATATTTCCAGCACCAAATACCTTTCTTAGGCTTCTCTCAAGTCTTCACCATCTCAACAATGTCCGGGGTGGCCATCATCTGACCCTGAGGATGAACTGGCGCAGCCATCCCGGTCAACTGCACAGGAGTACCGGACTGAGGTGGCAACCCTGGCATAGCCGACAACTGATGAAATTGAGAGCATGCAGCCACCTGCTGGAACTGAGCCTGAGGCTGGTACTGAGGCTGCTGAGAGGAGTACCGGACTGAGGTGGCAACCCTGGCATAGCCGACAACTGATGAAATTGAGAGCATGCAACCACCTGCTGGAACTGAGCCTGAGGCTGGTACTGAGGCTGCTGAGGGTAGGTCGACGGCACATAAGGATACTGGTACATCTGAGGCTGGTCCTCTTCTTCTTCTTCCGCGGGCTTCCGCTCTACCCATAGACGGCAGTGGCATGTTGCATTCTTGACGCCACCTGAGCCGCAACGTTTTAGTGAACGAACGGTGGCCGAACCAGTTGCGCCAGGCCCGGTGCCACCGTTCCCCACCTCCATATGCTCCGGCCACGGGAAAGCCCAGTGGAGGAGGCTCCGCTCAAGGGGGCTGCTGCCCAGCCATCGGCGCCGGAGAGTGCGCCACTACCTCCGCGAAAGTGGGACGCCACAGCGGCCGCCACCCATGATGGACAAAGAGCGATGACCTTGAGGGCGAGGCAGCAGCCGGTATAGCGTGTGGCGACCTTGACGGGGAGTATGTCGGCGACCTTGGGGGCGGGGAAGTTGTCGGAGAAGACGACTGCAGGGAAGAACCGGCCAGCACACTTCCCGTGGGCGTGGACTCACCTAGTCGGTCCGACCCGGAAGAAGACGGCGCAAGAGAGTCCGAAGAAGAGGGAGGCGATGCGGCTGGCGATGCAGCAGTGCCGATGGATGCGGCTGCAGACGTAGACGGCGATGGCGAGGAAGGCGGCGACGCAGCAGCAGACGATGGAGGCGAACAAGATCGAAGTGGCGGCTGAGGAGGACGAACACGAGCGAAGACGTCGATCGGGGTCTTGCCACACATAGCGCAAGCGTGGGCAAGAGCATCCCATGAAAAAAACCATTTCGGGCCCATCTGCATGCAGCGGCAATCGCACCCCCGTCATCTCCTTGAACGCATGTCACGGGCGGGCAGCCGGGAAATCCGTCGTCTTCGCCATCCCCCGCCCCGGCGACGTAGACGCTGCCGCCAGGAATTGGCCCAACACCGCCGGAGGCGATTTCCGACGCGGAGGACAGGGTCCGCGCCATGTACCCGCACGAGGCGAACGTTGACACCCCGAAGCACCGGCGACGAAGCCTTTGCAGCGGTAGACCCTATCGCCTTGACGACCGTGACACCCTCCGGCGCCGCTACTTCAACCCCGCACACAGAAGAAGACAATGACGTACCTGCGTGTACAGACAATGAGGAATTCTCCCAAACCCGAGATGCCTTAGTTGGAAACCCAATCTCCGACCAAAACGCCGCGGCGAGCTCCTTGTCTGATCTCGAGCCCCGATGCACGACCGTGGTCAACATAGATGCCTTCGGTGATCCAACGACCTCCATGGCCGCCTCGAACGGGGGACTTCTGAGTCGCACGAATCATCCGAGGAGGAATCCTCCGCATCCTCCACCAACACCTCGAAACCATTGCCGCTTCCCGCCGAGATCCCCACAGCACCCAGGTGCAGCTCACCAGGGGCCAGCGTCATACGGCGCCGCCGCCCAGGCTCCAGCATCGGAGCGGCTGTGGCCATCACCCGTGGATCGCCCACGGCGTCGTCAGGCTCCATCATTTTCGTTGAGCCGTGGTTCATTTGTTTAGTACAAGTTAGATAGAAATGTATTAAAAAATCAATCTGGCCTTTTATCAATTCACTCCACATAGTCACGTAGGTCTGATTCATGTAGTTCTGTAGATCACTTCCATGGTTCCATCTTTTCCTATGTATTATGTGTTTAGCTGAATAGCCACCTATTGTTATAGATGATATCCAGGGAGCCAAATACAAATATAGATAGACGTACATGCATCCACATTGTTTTCTCTATGGATAGTTATACCTAAGTTATCCTGTTAACCTTAATTTAGACTACTTCGAGATTAGAATTTTCATTTTATCATAGAAAGTGGTTTTGGCTCCCGAGATCCAGTGCTCTCCCATGTTTAGTTAAATCATACATGGATTTGGACCGTGATATTTTGCACAAACCACTTACAATTGATTATTGATATCTTCTTTGCACAAACTACTCCGAGAAAATATTGTTGCACAAAGATCATGTATCGCTAATATATTGTTCAGTACGACTAGTTTTCACGTAAATGTTAAGTACGGTGGAGTTAACTTTTTTGTAGTTAAGCATCTTGTGTTTTTTCGAGCTCACAACTGCATTGTGCATGCTAGATCAACCTTAATTAGGCGCCTTTTGGAACCAACTTATGTAACATTGTAGATATCAGAGACCCAAGATATTTTTCTAGGTGCATGCATGCAAACCTCACTTTTGAAGTCGAAAATATTCAGTTTGCGACCCAACTTTGCAACTACTCACAACCTAAATTATAACTCAAATGCACGAATTAAAGATGCAGATCGATCTAGTGGTGTGCATAGATCAGAACTAACAATTACCATGTAGCGCACGACACGCACGGCGACACACGAGAAGCCTATCAGTATTTTAATTAAGCGACCCAACACAATCTGTTAGTACAACAGAATTGTGTCCTCGATCCACATTTATTTAAGAGATTCTCAATCAATTGAGAGGCATGTCAAATCTGTTTATTAAAAATGATTTTTCGCGGAACTATATATGTACTAATTGAAAACTCGGACACTAGCTATGATTGCTTTCGAGTTCTCCTTAACAGATATGCTGATGTTATTAATGTAATCAGATCATTTATTTATTTTTACCGTATCCTATCATATTCCATTGAGGTATATAGATTAATTCAAAGCTAATCGTACAACGATCGAATCCTCGGGCGCTATTTTCAATACCATATCATATATATAACGTACATCTTTTGGGTCAATTTCGGATTTGGAGAAGACTATACCCGTATCCTTAATGGGTTCAAATTCTGAAACAGATATCCTTATGATAATATGATCTATCAAATTCCTTCAAACCGGATAAAGATTTATTCTCTAAAGTGAATTTGGGAAACGGATTCGGGGTCGGTTTCGCCGCGGAAATTATACTGTCCTTTCACACGGAAATTCATCTTGGCTCCCAGGAGCATTTGCTCCCGGATTTTTGGGGAGCAAATTTTGTTTTTCAAAACTTTTCAAAAAATTCTGAAAAAAATCATGCACGTACCTGACCATGGCACGCACCACCTTGTGAAATGTCGCTGCGAAATGTCATCGTATGCGTCCTGGGCAAAAATGACAAATTTCCAGATCTGAGATTCATATTTTTGGATCTTATTTCATGTTAGAAATTTGTCATTTTTTTCCAGGACGCATACAATGACATTTTGCAACGAAATTTTACACGGTGGTGCGTGCCATGGTCAGGTACATGCATGATTTTTTCCAGAATTTTTTGACAAGTTTACGATTTGTTTTAATTTTTCGAAAAAACCGGGAGCAAATGCTCCCGGGAGCCAAAACGCTGCTCCCCCTTTCACACGGCTATATACTAGCAAGCAATATGCTGCATAAAAGCAGAAGAGTACAAAACTAAAAAAATACTAATAAGCAAGTGCTAAATATTCCCCCGTCCAAAAGAGAGAGTGTAGGACTTGCAAATGTTTTGGAAAGTCAAAACCTTTATGTTTGAACATGGTTATATAAAGAGGCACCCACATATTTATGTAATCAAATTAGTAATGTATCATTAGATTCGTAATAAAAAATATTTTTAATCATATAGCTTTAGGTAGTAAAGTAACCTATAAACGGAAAATCGATGATAGGACAGATGTTTCATATATTACGAAGTAATCCCTCTGTTTCATATATTACTCCACATATAACATTTGGTGAAAGTCAGACATTGACTCGTTTGACCAGTTATATGTAAAAATATACCACCTCCATTCCAATGCTTAAGGCTTATATTATTTTTACAAAGTCAAGGCAATTAAAGTTTGATCAATAACTTGTAGAAGAATCTATCAAGAAATATGATATTTTGTAGAGACGATATGAAAAACATCTCATTATTTATCTAATGATACATATTTTGTATTATGCATGTTAATGATTTTTGGAATACTATCTAAACAATATATAGATTACATAAGATCTCTATATACACCGGCAATTACCCCATTGATAGTTGTTCAAGACTACGCGGAGGAGTTTATTGCTTGGAGGAGTTGCTTTTCCCCTCTCCCTCGCTCACTTCCCTCTGTAATTTTTGTTTCATGCTCTTGCCCTCTCACTGGTTTCCCAGTGAATGAACCACAAATATCCTCTTCTCCAGGGTTTCATTGTGGCTAAAGAAAAGCTTGAGAAGGCGCAGCGGGTCCGGGGGGATTTGTACGCACTGCGGAGGGACACTTTAAAATCATGGAAACTTAGATCCATCCTTGTTCCGCATGCTGCCCCGAAACCTTCTCCGGCTGCGGCGCCGGGATATTCATCGACGGCTGATTCGCTGGATTTGAGGACTGCATTGGCTGCGACTAAGCTGCTTGGTCTGCATCGGTGGATGATTGGAATGCGATAGTGGATGCATGGAATGTGTCGGCGGAGGCACGTTCCAGATCCGTTGCGCCCTCTCTTAAACGTCCGTCTCCTACGGATGTGCCTAGTCCTTCTCCGTCGGATGTAAGTTCTATCTGTGCTTAAATCTAACACGTCCCATTTGTCTGTGTTCATGATGCACTGTTGTGTTTTTGTATATGCGGCGGTGATGCACTACTAAAATATCTATTTTAACAATAATGTGTGTTCATCATGGTCCACATTCGGTGTGCTATACATTGACCCCATTTTCCCACATCATTAACATGGCATTGACATGCATATATGTGCAACCTGGATGCATGCCTCTGCAATGCTTTCATCCTTCTCATCACCATTGTCACATATATATGAGGATCCGTACAAATGATTACTTACCAATGTCACTTTGAAGTTTGAAAACTCTTTGAGTAGTCAACAAATGTCAAATATCAAAACATATTTGCTTTTAATGCTGATCACTAGCGTCTCGCTCTATGACAAGGTAACCAAGACTGAGGATTGCATTGTATCCGCACAACCATGCCCAGAAGACTTTCTCCCCAGGAACCGGTTGTTGTGGGTATACTTCATGGGTGTACCATCGATAGTGCCTAGATCCGGCAAGCCCGGGTGGCCCATAGACGGTGATGGTGGCATGTGGCTCATCGGGCGGCCCAGTTGCTGTAGATCAAGATGGATGAAGTCCTGCCCAGGAACAAGGAGCCGGATCCACCAACCAACTCTGGAAGTCGGATCCGGCCTGGCCCATTAGGGGTAGCCGGATCCGGTACGACATGTAAGGGAAGTCGGATCCTTGACGTACACGGCAAGATAATATACCGTAGTTAGGCAACTTGTATTCCGGCTAGGACTCTCCGTGTAAACCCTAGATCCGTGCGCCATTATAAGACGGATCCTGGGAGCCATAGAGGCACAACCACAACTCATTGTAACAAGGCGAAAGCTCCCGGATAATTCCAGACAAGCAACAATAGGCCCTGTCATCGAGCAGGTGTTCCGAAGCTGGGTAAATCGCGTACCACCATCCCGAGGACCCTCCGCCATATGGCCCCTACTTCTTCTCCCCGTCGTGAGGATCCCTCCTCCGAGGCACCGTCGAATAGGCAACGACACCGGTGGTGGGTAAAGAAGAAAGTATTGCCGGGCAGGCTAGAGGCTTCTAGGGAGAAGATGTGTCGTCCCATGTTCGGGCACCTAGCCAAACAGGCGTTACCTCGGCGCTTCTATGTCCAGCTAGGCCGAGAAGACAAGCATATGACTGTCATCCCATTGGAGTTCATGCGCTCCTTGAACACTCACCTGCTCCGTAGCGTGCCATTGGCCACCTGTCAGTGGTGCAACTAGTGGGTGCAGTTCCAGGAGATCGACAAGGAGATCGTCATCTTCCTAGGATGGAAGTCCTTGCTCTGGAAGCATGAACTGAAAGTTAATGACATTCTCGTGTTCAAGCTCCAACATTGCGGCTTCAAGGTTATAATCTTCAGCGCTGCTTACTCCACTCAGGTTTCCTGCCTCTGTTCTCGCGACTACGAGGTAAGGCAGTGTTGTATTAGTGAGTAGATGATGTTGAACTGGTGGTGAACTGAATCTTTAATAATGGATGTGTACTCCTGATGTAAGTTGTTTTGCTACTGAACTGAACCTACCAATTGGTTCATGGGCATGTACCCCCGATGTTAGTTTGTAAGGAGCATCGGTTGCCACAGATGTCGCAGCGCATCTGTATTGTGTCTTTTATGTTGTTTTAAATTAACTACCTGCTCTTAGCATTGTGTGTTTTCTTGATCTGGATGGTTCAATTGATTTCCTAAAGATAGCATCTTGTGCGGAAATAGCACAACACAAAAAAGAGAGCAGTTATTAGGGTCAGTCTCTCGGGGGCGGGTATGATGCCCAACATAATCAACAAGTATCGTGTTTCATAGGCCGTTTAAGGCCCAACATGGTCCTCGTGGTAGCAGTTCGGCCCATGCTTTGGCGAACGGTACATTTTTTAATGATCAGAGCAGGCATATGCTCTGTCTCGCGTTTGGAAGCGCGGCCGTCAATAGTGCTTCTGCCCTCGCTCGCTCCCCCTCGTGGGCTTCCCTTGGACAGCTCCGCCGCCGCCCTCCCCCCTCCCCCCAAAACTCCTCCCTTCCCCCTAGGCATGGAACCACATGCCCGCTGGATGGTCGGAGTGGAGGCCAGGATCAGTGCCTTGTTGGGACTCCAGGATGAGGAAATCTCGGAGACGATTAGGTCGCCAATGCCGTTTTGTTTTCCTTGTCCTGCATCCACGGCGGAGCCTTCTTCTGATGCTGCGGCGGTTCCCGTTCCTTCCTAGGATAGCTATGTAAGTTCAAATATCTGCTCCTTTACTTTGCTAGGTTTGTAGACTTAGATTGCGTGGGATTGGATTAGGGGTTAGGGTTTTTACGAGCAACGCCACCTTCAAAGTTAGGGCCGGTGAGTGGTCGATTCGCACTAGATCCGTTGAGATTTTGGTTCGGTTCGGAACATATGCTTTGAGATTTTGGTTCTTGTCCGCAGTGGTGGAGCGAGGCATATAACATAGGTAGGGCCAAATGCCTTTAAAGCCAAAAAATGCAATTCTTGGAAAAAAATGAATCAACAAAGAATTGCCCATGCCAATGGTTCTTGTTCAGAAGCGCTAGCTACCCAAAATTGCAGCTACCTAATGGATTTGCACCTACCCAAAAAATTAAACTCCAAATATCACAATTGGCATGTGCAATGAGGAAATCCAACAACCTAAGGTGATTTTCTAGTTTCAGATCAACTCCATATCAAGAGGACTAAACATCCCATAACTTAATTTCTTAGATATCTTGCTCGATTTGATGCTCTGTTGGCAATATTCACGGCGGCGGGCGGCAGCAAGGGCTGTGGCCACCATTTGAGCACCACTGCGGTCTGAAAATGGAGCTGCAATTCGCTTCCACCTAGATTTAGCAAGCAGGAAAAAAATTGGAGAGCTAGCCACCTAGACCATAGGGTTAAAGGGAAGAAGCAAAACCAAGAAACCTGACATTAGGTCTCATGGGAGGCTGGGATCGATATATTACGGGTTAGGGTTTTTTTGGTGCATATATGTGGATCATTGTTCAAGGCATGACATGCATCATGCCAGGTGCAACCTAACATTGTTCCACAATGCATATTTCTCTGTAGATATTTTATTACATGCATATTTTGCTGTGGTGGAACATATATGGCTATGAGGTGTATGAGCACTATTGAACTCAATTAATGAATACAAGTGATTGTTCAAAAAAGAAACAGAAAAGACGGTTACATTATGACATGCTTTGATCTCGTGCAGTGCCTTGATAACACACTATACACAGTACATTACATATATATGCTCTTTTATTTTAAATTATATATGATCACACATTGCTATAAACATATATACGTCCATCAATAATATTAATGCCTCTTTCCTTGACTAGATGATGCATATGACCAAGTGCGACATGGTGGGTCAGGGCTCCCAACCACAATCTGAGTGTGATCTGCTCCCCACAAACGTGTGGGCAGTGAAGCCCTTTGTTCAGGGAAGGAAGGAGGCCATGGCTCTTCTCAGTTATCCCGATGGAGTGCCTCACAATTTGTTCGTGTCGAAAGGGGAAACGCTGCATAGTTTCTATGTCTAGCTAGACTTGAATGACTTGGAAATGGTTGTCAACCCGCCCCATTTTTGGAGTGTGCTGAAGGTCTTCCTGTGGTTCCGTTTTCCTAATTCTATTTGCGTGTCCGCAAATTGCTCCTGTGAGGATTGGGTTTCAGTCACGGAATTGGACGGGCATATGGTGTTGTCCCGGGGCTGGCATGGATTTTTCGTGAGTCATGGCCTGCAGCTCAATGACATATTAGTGTTCAGCCTGAAGTACAGCGGCCTCCAATGCAGATCTACAAGTCTGAGTCGTCCACTTTAGTTCCATACTTATGTTCTCGCCACTCCTAGGTGTCCAACCCCGTATGCATCATGCATGCTGTTAGTTATGGTTATGGTGTGCACAGTTGAACTTCACTGTCTTTTGATAAGGGATATGGTGTATTCCCCTGATGTAATTAGTATGCAGGGCCCCCATGGATGCCCTTGATATGAGGTTCATATTTTGTTTATATGTGGAGTATACATGAACCCAGGCATTGGTGTTGATGTAAGCACTCGAAGATCTTAATGAACCTGCTGCCCCTAATTCATGTGGTGTGTTAAGTATAGGTACTATGCCTGGCATCAATTATTAGTTAGCCGTTTTGCCGTTACTCCTCATGTTTTTATTTTTTATTTTTTACGTTACCTTACTCCTCATGTTGTTATTCTTGCTGGTGTTGTAGGCAAAGCAGTATGTAGTGGCCCGTTGCTGAGGAGGGCAAACTAGAGAACCAGCTTTGTGTACATGCTAGACAGGACACCATATGTTGTGCTCAAACCTGATTGTGTAACCCAATTTTCCTTAGTTATTTAGGCCCAGTAATTTCCTCAGGGTGTCTGGTTTCAACCTTAATAGGCCTTGGGCCTAGTAATTTCCTTTGCGTGTCTTGTTTCGACCTAAATAAATTGGCCTTTGGCCCAGTAATTTCCTCTGTGTGTCTTGTTTCGACCTGAATAAATTGGCCTTGGGCCTTTAGTCAGCCAATCTGGCCAAGGACACCACGACGCGTAGATGACAGGTGGGACACCTAGTGAATCCAGTAGGTCCCACAGATACATGTGGGCCCGACGGGTGTGGGACCAGGGACCCACCAAGCTCTAACATATGGTCCCACAAGTTCTGACATATTGGGCCCACATTCTGGCATGTTGGGCCCACAAAGCTCGGGCATGCTGGGACCCACCAGGCTCTGACATGCGGACGTCACAGATCTCTAGCATATGATGGCATGTATTTCACACGTTCGTTGGGGAACCCCAAGAGGAAGGTATGATGCGCACAGCAGCAAGTTTTCCCTCAGAAAGAAACCAAGGTTTATCGAACCAGGAGGAGCCAAGAAGCACGTTGAAGGTTGATGGCGGCGGGATGTAGTGCGGCGCAACACCGGAGATCCCGGCGCCAACGTGGAACCTGCACAACACAACCAAAGTACTTTGCCCCAACGAAACAGTGAGGTTGTCAATCTCACCGGCTTGCTGTAACAAAGGATTAACCGTATTGTGTGGAAGATGATTGTTTGCGAGAGAAAACGAGTAAAACAAGTATTGCGGCAGATTTGTATTTCGGTATTAAAGAATGGACCGGGCTCCACAGTTCACTAGAGGTGTCTCTCCCATAAGATAAAAGCATGTTGGGTGAACAAATTACGGTCGGGCAATTGACAAATAGAGAGGGCATAACAATGCACATACATGTCATGATAAGTATAGTGAGATTTAATTGGGCATTACGACAAAGTACATAGACCGCCATCCAACCGCATCTATGCCTAAAAAGTCCACCTTCAGGTTATCGTCCGAACCCCTCCGGTATTAAGTTGCAAAGCAACAGACAATTGCATTAAGTATGGTGCGTAATGTAATCAATAACTACATCCTCGGACATAGCATCAATGTTTTATCCCTAGTGGCAACAGCACAGCACAACCTTAGAACTTTCTGTCACTGTCCCAGGTGTCAATGCAGGCATTAACCCACTATCGAGCATAAATACTCCCTCTTGGAGTTAAGAGCAAAAACTTGGTCAGAGCCTCTACTAATAACGGAGAGCATGCAAGGTCATAAACAACACATATGCAATAACTTGATAATTAACATAACATGGTATTCTCTATCCATCGGATCCCGACAAACACAACATAGAGTATTACGGATAGATGATCTTGATCATGTTAGGCAGCTCACAAGATCCAACAATGAAACACAATGAGGAGAAGACAACCATCTAGCTACTGCTATGGACCCATAGTCCAGGGGTGAACTACTCACTCATCACTCCGGAGGCGACCATGGCGGTGAAGAGTCCTCCGGGAGGTGAATCCCCTCTCCGGCAGGGTGCCGGAGGAGATCTCCAGAATCCCCCGAGATGGGATTGGCGGCGGCGGCGTCTCTGGAAGGTTTTCCGTATCGTGGTTTTTCGCATCGGGGTTTCGCGACGGAGGCTTTAAGTAGGCGGAAGGGCGGAGTCGGAGGGCCGACGAGGGCCCACACCACAGGGCGGCGCGGGCCCCTCCTTGGCCGCGCCGCCTTGTGGTGTCGCCACCTCGTGGCCCCACTTCGTATGCTCTTCGGTCTTCTGGAAGGTTCGTGGCAAAATAGGACCCTGGGTCTTGATTTTGTCCAATTCCGAGAATATTTCGTTACTAGGATTTCTGAAACCAAAAACAGCAGAAAACAACAACTGGCACTTCGGCATCTTGTTAATAGGTTAGTTCCAGAAAATGCACAAATATGACATAAAGTGTGCATAAAACATGTAGGTATCATCAATAATATGGCATGGAACATAAGAAATTATCGATACGTCGGAGACGTATCAAGCATCCCCAAGCTTAGTTCCGCTCGTCCCGAGCGAGGTAAAACGATAACAAAGATAATTTCTGAAGTGACATGCCATCATAACCTTGATCATACTATTTGTAAACATATGTAGTGGATGCAGCGATCAAAACAATGGTAATGACATGAGTAAACAAGTGAATCATAAAGCAAAGACTTTTCATGAATAGTACTTCAAGACAAGCATCAATAAGTCTTGCATAAGAGTTAACTCATAAAGCAATAAATCAAAGTAAAGGTATTGAAGCAACACAAAGGAAGATTAAGTTTCAGCGGTTGCTTTCAACTTATAACATGTATATCTCATGGATAATTGTCAACATAGAGTAATATAACAAATGCAATATGCAAGTATGTAGGAATCAATGCACAGTTCACACAAGTGTTTGCTTCTTGAGGTGGAGAGAGATAGGTGAACTGACTCAACATAAAAGTAAAAAAGAATGGTCCTTCAAAGAGGAAAGCATCGATTGCTATATTTGTGCTAGAGCTTTTATTTTGAAAACATGAAACAATTTTGTCAACGGTAGTAATAAAGCATATGAGTTATGAAGGTTATATCTTACAAGTTGCAAGCCTCATGCATAGTATACTAATAGTGCCCGCACCTTGTCCTAATTAGCTTGGACTACCGGATCTTTGCAATGCACATGTTTTAACCAAGTGTCACAATGGGGTACCTCCATGCCGCTCTGTACAAAGGTCTAAGGAGAAAGCTCGCATTTTGGATTTCTCGCTTTTGATTATTCTCAACTTAGACATCCATACCGGGACAACATGGACAACGAGATAATGGACTCCTCTTTAATGCATAAGCATGTGGCAACAATTATTATTCTCATATGAGATTGAGGATATGTGTCCAAAACTGAAACTTCCACCATGAATCATGGCTTTAGTTAGCGGCCCAATGTTCTTCTCTAACAATATGCATGCTCCAACCATTAAGGTGGTAGATCTCTCTTACTTCGGATAAGACGGACATGCATAGCAACTCACATGATATTCAACAAAGAATAGTTGATGGCGTCCCCGAAGCATGGTTATCGCACAACAAGCAACTTAATAAGAGATAAAGTGCATAAGTACATATTCAATACCACAATAGTTTTTAAGCTATTTGTCCCATGAGCTATATATTGCAAAGGTGAATGATGGAATTTTAAAGGTAGCACTCAAGCAATTTACTTTGGAATGGCGGATAAATACCATGTAGTAGGTAGGTATGGTGGACACAAATGGCATAGTGGTTGGCTCAAGGATTTTGGATGCATGAGAAGTATTCCCTCTCGATACAAGGTTTAGGCTAGCAAGGTTATTTGAACAAACACAAGGATGAACGGTGCAGCAAAACTCACATAAAAGACATATTGTAAACATTATAAGACTCTACACCGTCTTCCTTGTTGTTCAAAACTCAATACTAGATATTATCTAGACTCTAGAGAAACCAAATATGCAAACCAAATTAGCAAGCTCTAAGTATTTCTTCATTAATGGGTGCAAAGTATATGATGCAAGAGCTTAAACATGAGCACAACAATTGCCAAGTATCAAATTATCCAAGACATTTTAGAATTACTACATGTAGCATTTTCCAATTCCAACCATATAACAATTTAACGAAGAAGAAACTTCGCCATGAATACTATGAGTAGAGCCTAAGGACATACTTGTCCATATGCTACAGCGGAGCGTGTCTCTCTCCCACAAAGTGAATGCTAGGATCCATTTTATTCAGACAAAAACAAACCGACGCTCCAAGCAAAGTGCATAAGATGTGACGGAACAAAAATATAGTTTCAGGGGAGGAACCTGATAATGTTGTCGATGAAGAAGGGGATGCCTTGGGCATCCCCAAGCTTAGACGCTTGAGTCTTCTTAAAATATGCAGGGGTGAACCACCGGGGCATCCCCAAGCTTAGAGCTTTCACTCTCCTTGATCATATTGCATCATACTCCTCTCTTGATCCTTGAAAACTTTCTCCACACCAAACTCGAAACAACTCATTAGAGGGTTAGTGCACGATAAACATTCACATGTTCAGAGATGACACAATCATTCTTAACACTTCTGGACATTGCATAAAGCTACTGGACATTAATGGATCAAAGAAATTTATCCAACATAGCGAAAGAGGCAATGCGAAATAAAAGGCAGAATCTGTCAAAACAGAACAGTCCGTAAAGATGGATTTTATTAGGCCACCAGACTTGCTCAAATGAAAATGCTCAAATTGAATGAAAGTTGCGTACATATCTGAGGATCATGCACGTAAATTGGCTTAATTTTCTGAGCTAGCTACAGGGAGGTAGACCCAGATTCGTGACAGCAAAGAAATCTGGAACTGCGCAGTAATCCAAATCTAGTACTTACTTTACTATCAAAGACTTTACTTGGCACAACAAAACATAAAACTAAGATAAGGAGAGGTTGCTACAGTATTAAACAACTTCCAAGACTCAAATATAAAACAAAAATACTGTAGTAAAAACATGGGTTGTCTCCCATAAGCGCTTTTCTTTAACGCCTTTCAGCTAGGCGCAGAAAGTGTAACTCAAGTGTTATCAAAGGGTGGTGCATCTACAGCGGGGTTTGGAGTTTTCTCAACCATGCATAGTATATTGGATACATAAGTTTCAGCGTCTCCCTTTTCATTAGTCTTAGGCTTGCTACTCTCATCGAACAAATTTTCAGGAACAAGCCAAGCATAGTTATGTTCTAGTGCATCATTCATAGCTAGGAGTTTACATGGTATTGGTGCTTTGATCTCCCCACCATCATTAGCGTTATTAGTGTACCTTATCCTATCCATGTCCATTTTTTCAAGGAGACCAACAAAATTAGTATGAGAACCAAGCATATTAAATTTAGCAAAAACCTTTCTAGCCTCTCTTGCTAGACCACCAAATTCTCTAAGAAGGGTTTCTAAAACAAAATCTTTCTTTTCCCCCTCTTCCATATCACCAAGTGTAAGAAACATGTGTTGGATTATAGGATTGAGATTAACAAATTTAGTTTCCAACAAGCAAACTAAATGCGCAGCAGCAATTTCATAAGTAGGAGCAAGTTCTACCAAGTGTCTATCTTCAAAATCTTCAACGGTACTAACATGACTGAAGAATTCTTCTATATTGTTTCTCCCAATGATAGACCCGCGTCCTACCGGTATGTTTTTTGTGGTAAAATTAAAAGGAAACATGATGAATCAAGTAAAGTAAATGCAAGTAACTAATTTTTTGTGTGTTTTTGATATAGAGTGCAAGACAGTAAATAAAGTAAAACTAGCAACTAATTTTTTTGTGTTTTGATATAATGCAGCAAACAAAGTAGTAAATAAAATAAAGCAAGGCAAAAACAAAGTAAAGAGATTGAGAAGTGGAGACTCCCCTTGCAGCGTGTCTTGATCTCCCCGGCAACGGCGCCAGAAAAAGAGCTTGATGGCGTGTATTTCACACGTTCGTTGGGGAACCCCAAGAGGAAGGTATGATGCGCACAGCGAGCAAGTTTTCCCTCGGAAAGAAACCAAGGTTTATCGAACCAGGAGGAGCCAAGAAGGACGTTGAAGGTTGATGGCGGCGGGATGTAGTGCGGCGCAACACCGGAGATCCCGGCGCCAACGTGGAACCCGCACAACACAACCAAAGTACTTTGCCCCAACGAAACCGTGAGGTTGTCAATCTCACCGGCTTGCCGTAACAAAGGATTAACCGTATTGTGTGGAAGATGATTGTTTGCGAGAGAAAACGAGTAAAACAAGTATTGCAGCAGATTTGTATTTCGGTATTAAAGAATGGACCGGGGTCCACAGTTCACTAGAGGTGTCTCTCCCATAAGATAAAAGCATGTTGGGTGAACAAATTACAGTCGGGCAATTGACAAATAGAGAGGGCATAACAATGCACATACATGTCATGATAAGTATAGTGAGATTTAATTGGGCATTACGACAAAGTACATAGACCGCCATCCAACTGCATCTATGCCTAGAAAGTCCACCTTCAGGTTATCGTCCGAACCCCCTCCAGTATTAAGTTGCAAAGCAACAGACAATTGCATTAAGTATGGTGCGTAATGTAATCAATAACTACATCCTCGGACATAGCATCAATGTTTTATCCCTAGTGGCAACAGACACAGCACAACCTTAGAACTTTCTGTCATCGTCCCGGTGTCAATGCAGGCATGAACCCACTATCGAGCATAAATACTCCCTCTTGGAGTTAAGAGCAAAAACTTGGCTAGAGCCTCTACTAATAACGGAGATCATGCAAGATCATAAACAACACATATGCAATAACTTGATAATTAACATAACATGGTATTCTCTATCCATCGGATCCCGACAAACACAACATAGAGTATTACAGATAGATGATCTTGATCATGTTAGGCAGCTCACAAGATCCAACAATGAAGCACAATGAGGAGAAGACAACCATCTAGCTACTGCTATGGACCCATAGTCCAGGGGTGAACTACTCACTCATCACTCCGGAGGCGACCATGGCGATGAAGAGTCCTCCGGGAGGTGAATCCCCTCTCCGGCAGGGTGCCGGAGGAGATCTCCAGAATCCCCCGAGATGGGATTGGCGGCGGCGGCGTCTCTGGAAGGTTTTCCGTATCTTGGTTTTTCGCATCAGCGGTTTCACGACGGAGGCTTTAAGTAGGCGGAAGGGCGGAGTCGGAGGGCTGACGAGGGGCCCACACCACAGGGCGGCGCGGGCCCCTCCTTGGCCGCGCCGCCTTGTGGTGTCGCCACCTCGTGGCCCCACTTCGTATGCTCTTCGGTCTTCTGGAAGGTTCGTGGCAAAATAGGACCCTGGGTCTTGATTTCGTCCAATGCCGAGAATATTTCGTTACTAGGATTTCTGAAACCAAAAACAGCAGAAAACAGAATCGGCACTTCGACATCTTGTTAATAGGTTAGTTCCAGAAAATGCACGAATATGACATAAAGTGTGCATAAAACATGTAGGTATCATCAATAATATGGCATGGAACATAAGAAATTATCGATACGTCGGAGACGTATCAACATACCGGATCCACCATAATTGTCAGTCATGGGTCCCACCAGGCTCTGACTTGCGGACCCCACACATCTCTGCATGTCGGACCCAGCAAAACTCTCAGAGAAGGGTCCCAGCAGGCTCTGACCTGCGGGGTCATGCGTCCAGAATTGACGGCAGGCAGACACTTGTGCTGGCACGTGCGCAAACTTTTTTGGTATGGCAACTATCATGTGGAACCCATGTTGGTGGTACTGACAGTTCTAGGCCACTTCGCATGCCTGGAGGCTGTCAGAACGGGCGGCCCCACGTAGGTGGGTCGTGTCGGCACCTAACATGTAGGCCCGAGTGGTGCAGGCCAGGTACATGTGTGCAGACAGTGGTTGTCTCCCCTCACACATATGGGTCCCAGTGCTGACACCAATTTTTGATACGTTGCAAACGTATCTATAATTTTTGATGCTCCATGCTTGTTTTACACCAATTCCTCTATGTTTTATGTGCACTTTGCATCATTTTATGACATTTTTTTGGACTAACCTATTAACAAGTGCCATAGTGGCAGTTTCTGTTTATTATGTCTGTTTATTGCAGAAAATGTCCAAAATTGAAAGTGCTCGGAAAATTCTGGAAAAATCACAGAAATTCTAATACACCAGAAGACTCCGGGAGCCAGAAGGGGAGACGGAGATGTGCCACGGGGAAGCCATACTAGGCCCAGGCGCGGGCCCAGGCCTGGCCGCGCCTGGGGGTGGTATGGGCACCCCATGCACCCCCTCGCATTGCATCTTCGCCTATAAGACCCCTCTGACCAAAAAACTCCGCAATATATCACCCTCCGTCCAGGAAAAGTTCCTTAGCCGCCGTCATCGCCGAAACCATGTTTCCGGGGACAGAAGTCTCTGTTCCGGCACCCTGCCGGCACGGGGAAGTGCCCCCGGAGCCATCGACTCCACCGCCTCCAGTTTGACTCCATGATGGTTTGTGAGTAGTTCCCGCAGGGACTATGGGTTCTTGGCTGTAGCTAGATGGTACTCTCTCCCATGTGCTTCAATACAATGATCTCATGAGCTCCCTTACATGATTGAGATCCATATGATGTAATCGGTGTTGTGTTATTTGGGATCCGATGGATTGATCATTATGTTCAGTATATCTTATAAGTTTGTGAAGTATTTGTTGCTGCAATATTGTTATGTTTAATGCTTGTCACTAGTGCACGAGTGGCATGATCTTAGATCTAGGCTCTATAATTGTTGCTTAGATTGTATCTACAAATTATATGCACATGTCTTTGTCTGGAACCCGAGGCCCCAATGTGATCTTGAATTGGGATAACCGGAGGGGATGGCTTTGATACGAGGATCACATGTTTTCACCAAGTGTTAATGCTTTGCTCCGGTGCTCTATTAAAAGGATTACCTTAATTACCAGTAATTTCCCTTGAGGCCCCGCTGCAAACGGGCTGGTAGGACAAAAGATGTTATCCAAGTTTCTCATTGCGAGCACGTATGACTATATATGGAAAACATGCCTACGATATTAATAGACTGGATATTTTGTCTTAATGCTAAATTCAATTCTCTCAATTGCCCAGCTGTAATTTGTTCACCCAACACTTGTTATCTTGAGAGTTACCACTAGTGTAGATCGCCGGGAACCCCGGTCCTTTATTTCATCATCATTGCTTTTCAATCAACTACGTGCTGGGATATTTTCCAGTGACATCGCCTCTACGTTACTGTTGATGCTGTGTTACTATTGCTCTCATATTACTGCCGCATCACATTTCTCTGTCAACACGCCATCAAAGTAGTACCAACTATTTTTTGCCTCCGCATCATATTACCATTGCTTTCACATCACCCTGTTGCTAGTGCTTTTTTAGGTGCAGCTGAATTGAAAACTCTGCTGTCAAGGCTTATAAGTATTGGGATTTCTATTTTCGTGCCCTCCTTTCCTTAGTTGTGCTCAGTTTTCCCCAGCTCCTTAGTTTTTCCTCAGTTTTCCCCAAGACCTTGGCTGAAACCATCACAGATGCTGTAACAGCCGGTTGCCCGACGGTTGACCGTTATCTTCTGACTAGTGGGGCCACGTAGAGCCCGCAAAGACACGTCAGACCATCCATCTTTGTTTGACCGTAAGCATCGCTGTATCCCTGACCAAAACACGCACGAGTGGGGCTTCGGTATATCGAATGACAAGTGGGCCATGGTGCTGATTCAAGGGGCAATACACGGGTAGGAATAGATTTTTAAACGGAGCTCTACGGTGATGGCACGGAGGAGGTGGCTCGCGGGGTGCCGAGATGAGATCGACGTCCACAAAGAACTGCATGAGGCGAGACCGGACGCATTAGATAGATATGAACTAGACGCGTTTAACCATGCAAAGAAGAGAAGAAATGGTCGACGACATCGACGACTACCTCAAAACTTTGACCGACCGTGTCCGACACGAACGCGAGCAATGTAGAGAAAACTAGTGTCTCTCCTTTCCGGCGTGTATAGATGGGTGCTAGAAGAGTGTGGTGGCGAAGGGAAAGACCTCGCGGTGGTCTGTGGCGTCCAGCATAGCAGGGCGGCGTGGCCGTGCCCACATCGGCGTGGATGCATGTTCGGCATTGGCATCAGCATGTACGTTCGGCATTGGCCTCGGCGGTATCTCTGGTGTGTCAGTGATCGAATGAGGGGACGGGATTGAGGGTGCATCCCGACGGTGACCTAGCAGTGGCGTCGAGCATAGCCGTTCTGACCATGCCGATATCGGCATCGGCAAATTTTGGAGGTTGTGGTGCTCGAATCAAGGAGGGATTTGTTTCTTGTACGCCAAAAGTGATTTGAAACAAGTTTCGTGTTGAAGGTTAGGTAACGAAAGTTTGTAACTAAGCCCAAAATTATACTAGCGCCTTGGTGAGGTTCTTTTTGATAGAGCTATACGGTTGGGCAAACTTTTTTGACACTTTTTAGATAGGGTTCCTTGTTGTTACACGTATGGCATCATGTATGGCAAATTTGGGATCATTTGGAGATGTTCGAAAAAATCACTTTGCTTAAACGCATGCCGTTTCGTCTCACTGAATCCAGCTTTTCTAACAAGGTGATTTATTCTACCTCCTCTAAATGACCTCAAATTTCATACAGGTGATCTTATATACATAGATAGATAGATTGTTTCGTTTTTATATTTTTCGAACTTTTTATTTCCCTTTATAATATCCAATTGATTTTCAGGTCAAAACCTCGAAAAACAGCATCATGTATGGCATCATTTTCGCCATAAATTTCAAATTTTGTGAAACTTTCCCTTTTAGATATTCCTTGTTGTTATTCCCTTATAGATATGGCATAATGTATGCCAAATTTGGTTAGGTCTCACTGAAACCAGCTTTTGTAACAAGTTAGGCTACCGTGAATAGTAATGGCTACAAGAAATCGGTGATGGTCTATCATTTTTTGCGTGAAAAGTAATGGATACAACAAATCGGTGATGGTTTATCATTTTTTGCGTGAAAAAATTAATGGCTACAAAAAATCGGTGATGGTTTATCATTTGGGATTTTCGTGAAAATTAATGGCTACAACAAATCGGTGACGGTTTATCATTTTTTGCGTGAAAATTTATGGCTACAACAAATCGGTGATGGTTTATCATTTTTTGCGTGAAAAGTAATGCCTAAAAGAGTTCATAATTTTTAGCGCGTGAAAATAAATACGTAAAACCGCCCTTTAGCATACTTAGAGAGTGGAAGGTAACCGCCGACAGAGAGAGAGAGAGAGGGGTTATCCCGCCCGTTAGATCATACGATCAACGGTCGGCGGGCACGATCCGCGTGATATGGGCTAGACCAATCAGGGCAATGTTGCACGTGTGAGAGAATTTGTGGAGGGAGAGGGCAAAACCGAGTAGTATCAAGAAACCAAGGGCACCTATGTAATAAACAGACTAAGGGATTCAAATATAAGATTTAAAAAATGGAAAATGCGTGTTTTGTACAATAAAACCCATCTTGACCTATCTCAAACTATTTGCAATACAAATATACATGAGCGTGAGAACTGTGGCCTCATTTAGACAAAGTATGTTTTGGGGAAAGCTGTTTTGGGAAGGGCTTATTGTGGAAAACCATGCACCTTCATAGCTACTAGGTGATTTGAGAAGGCCTTTGAGAAGTGGCAATTTGTGGTAAAACTTGATTTATCTATGACTTATCTATGTTTTGAGAACTCGGCAATTTGTGGTAAAGACTCCATGAGTATGTGCCACTATTTTTCGGAATTTTTTGCACATTAAATGACTCATTTAACTAGTTAATCCCATTTGTTGACTCGTCTCGTTGACCTAGCTATTTGAGGGTAAAACCGAGCATATTGCACTAGCCGATATTAGCACTCAAGGGGAAAACCGAGCACACAAAAATGCTAGTATAATGCTCGAGGTTATACCTGAGTATATCTAAATTTCCAGGGTTAGACTCGAGGACGCGTGTTGCGGTGCGAAATGAAAGACGTGCAATTGTTGACGCGTAGACGCCGGTCGCGGTGCGAAGTCGAAGACGTGCAATCGTGGACGCGTGGCGCATTGCAGAAGTCCAAGACGTGCAGACGTGCAGCGGTGGACGCATAGGACGCGGGCCGCATTAACCACCCCTTGCCTTTATAGACGCCTCCTCCCACTATCTCTATCACTCTCACTCGCCTACGCAACGCCGCCTCTCTCACGTCCCATCATCTTCTCCAAAGCAAAAAACCCTCTCCCTCTCCCTCTCCTCTGCCGGCGAGATGGACAAGGAGAATGCCAATCCCATCGTCCACGGCGCCGTCGGCTCCAAGCGCGACGCCTCCCTCTTCGACGCCGTCCCCTCAACGGACGTCGCCGCCGCCTCCGCCGGTGCATCGGAGGCTGCTGCCGCCGGTCGCGGTTAGATCCCACCGGGATGGGACCCCTACGAGCCGGTGTCGTACGTCCCGCCCCCGAACCGCTACGACACCTCCATAGAGGACCCATGGAATGAGGTAACTACGGTTTGCTTCCTTTTTTGTTCCCCATTCCTTTTTGAACCCTATTTGTGCTGGTGTAGATGGATCTGTGGATGGATGAGTATTGGGCTAATATTTGCGCTGATTTTATTCCATTTTGCTTTGATTCCTCCTTGATTTCGTTTAAGATTTAGGGTTCGGCCGTTCGGTTAATTTATGCAAGTAATAATGGGATCTCAATCAGTTAATTTATGCAAGTAATCATAGGATCTCAATCAGTTATTTTATGCACGAATCAAAAGATATCAACCGTTTAATTTTGCAAATAATCTGGGATGTGTTCAAGTTCAGATCCGGAATCTGTTTCTTTGCCTATGATGAATCGGTGGGCACAGATTTTTACAGTGAGGGTTCAGCGAACCATTTCGTGTACAAATCTCGTTGTGCATGAGCTTTGGTTCGCTTACACCGTCCCCGTAGACATATAATCGTGTCCACTCTAACCGAGGCTGCCTCTGTTTTTCCTAACTTTGTTATCATGCACGTTTGCAACTCATTCACTAATAAATTCCCGTTTGATATGGATCAGCTCGTCCGGCAGCGACGTCGGCAGCGACGACGAGCACCATGATGTCAAGACTCGCCAGTGTGCTGCGGAGGCTGCAGGTCGGCCAAGCACGTCTCCTACCTCGACGTCCCCAAGGGTGTCTACAGGTGCCCCTCCCGCACTAGGAGGCTCGGCGGCACCGACTTCAACCGCGTCCTCACGCATGCCGAGAACATCGGCCACACCAACCCCAAGGTCGGCGCGTCGGTGAACCCCAACTCCTTCCACGCCAAGCACTTGGCGCTCGGCATGCACCTCTGCAGCATCCAGAGGGTGGAGATCTCCGCCGGGCGCATGCCTCCGCTCAAGCCCAAGGCTCCCAAGGGGAGCAACAAGTGGAGGCAGAGGCAGATGGGGTAGGCGGAGTCCTCGGACGTGTGCTGCTGCTGCCTCCTCCATTTTGTTGTTGGGATCCCTTTGTTGTTAGCTAGGGATCCCTCGTTGTTATGTTGTTAGTATGATGGTGTTGTACTGCTGTGAAGAACCTCGAACCCTACTATGTTTGGATGCTGAATGCAACTTATTATCTATATTATCTATCCCTATTCTACTATATGACCTTGTGAATTTATCGTACATTCCCTGTAGATTTGCTTCTAGATTTAACTACATACATATGGACCAGATGGAGTACTAGATTGGGCTCCCTACTAGATTTGCTGCCATATTGGGCAAACAACGAGGGCCAAAAGGCACAAATAATAATTGAAGAAAGACAGAAATGCAAGCTTCTCTAGATTTGATACTAATTAGGTGAAAAAAGGCAGAGAGAAGGAGGCGAAAAAGGTACTGTTAAAAGGGAAATGCCAATGGCCGAGAGAGACAAAACCCAGCTCCCCGCTCACGTGCAACCAAACGCTATCTCGTCCCGTCCCACGCGGTCCCTTTCTACCAGCCGCCACGCGACGCGGGCCCACACGACGCGGCCCCACACGTCAGCACGGAGCGGTCAACTTAACGGGAATCCTGCCGTCTGAGCTGCCTTCTGCGGGTTTCAACCAAGCACTTGGGGAAAACTGAGGAAAAACTAAGGAGCTGGGGTAAACTGAGCACAACTAAGGAACCGAGGGCACGAAAATAGAAATCCCATAAGTATTCTTTGGCTCCCCTTGTGTCGAATCAACAAATTTGGGTTTTACTTCCCTCGAATACTGTTGCGATCCCCTATACTTGTGGGTCATCAAGACTATTTTCTGGCGCCGTTGTCGGGGAGCATAGCTCTACTTATAAGTTCACCTGGGGAGTACACTCCACCTCTCTCACTGTTTTTATTTCATTTTGTTTTGTTTAGTTTATTTTTGTCTTGTTTTATTTTTCCTATATATCTGAAAATCCATAAAATTTGAAAAATCGAAAAATTAAAAACTGTTGTTATGGAAGGACATGCTTTATACTCTATGGAACTTGTAGAGTTATTTATGAAGTATAGAAAATCATATAAGAGAAAAGTAATGAGTGGCGTGCTAATTTTTTTGCTTAAACGCCATGATATAAATTGTTGCTCTAAACAGGATACTAAACATCTTAAATTCCAATGTGGCTTTAGTGAAGAAGTTTTAATTTCGAACTACCATTGAAATAACTATATTCATCTTGGATTCGAAGAAGTAGAACAATTTGTCTTATTTATGGGAGCCTCCGAAATAGAATCATTCATGTCTAAAAATTATGAAACTTGTGTTGCTTGTCATGACCTTAAAGATTATGTCTCTTCTATCCTTGATTATTGCACAGAATTCAGCAATAATTGTCATATCATTGATTATAAAGAGAGACTCAATTATGCACAAGAATGTATCCACAATTTGCAGGAACCGGTGGAAGAAGAAGTTGCTGAACCTAAAATCTCATTAGATGAAAAAGAGGAGGAGAGTGATGAACAAAACGAGGAAGAATGGATTAGCTACCCATGCCTACCTTCTAATGAGAGTAATTCTTTATCTCTTACATTATTTGATTTCCCTCCATGCTCACCAAAGGAGGACGAATGTTATGTTCATGAGGATTCACTTGAAATATTCCCTGTGAGTAAAACTTGTGAGAATAATTATGCTACTGTTATTTATGATAATCCATGCTATTTCGATAAATCTCATGATAATCCTTTATTTGTGCCTAATTTCGAAATGCATGGAACTAAAGAATTTTGCTTGGAGAGTGTTTATGATAAAGCTCTAGATGATGGTGCTATGTTACTTGATGCTATAAATTATAACGCTACTGAAAAAAGGATTGCTACAAGTAGTCTCATACCTCTTGATAATGATCAATCATCTTGTTATAAAATTGCTAAAAGTGGGTTTGATTGTTTTTATCCTACTATTTTTGAGCTTGATAAAACTTATGTGTTTGAAGATCATGAAAAGCATGCTTTATGTGATAGTTCTATTGTTGAGTTTATTCATGATGCTACTGAAAATTATTATGAGAGAGGAAAATATGGTTGTAGGAATTTACATGGTACTAAAACACCTCTCTACATGATGAAAATTTTAAAGTTACTCTTGTTTTACCTTCACATGCTTCTCACTTTGTTCTTTGTGAATTTATTTGTGTACAAGATTCCCATGCACAGGAAGTGGGTAAGACTTAAATGTGTTTCATATTTGCTTCTTGATGCTCTCTTTTGCTTCAATTCATATTACATATATGAGCATCTTCTCAAATTACTGAGCCTATCTTAATGGCTATAAAGAAAGAGCTTTTTGGGAGACAACCCATTATGTATTTATTTCTATTATTTTATTGTTTTGTTGAGTCTTGGAAGTCATTGCTACTGTAAGGACCTCTCCTTATCATTTTTTATTTTCGTTTTTGTGACAAGAGTAGCCTCTAATGGTAAGAAAGTAGTATTTGGGGAATTTGCAATTCTGTTTCTGTTTCTGGACTGTCGCGAGAAAAATTCGCATAAATCACCAGAACATCACCTTGAGCTGAAAATTTACGAGCATATTTCCCAGGTTATTATCTAACGTTCATTAGTTCAACATTTTTCAATCTGAGCGACGGAGAAGTCTCGAAAAAATAGATCTTTAGCTGCTGTTCTGTTTCGACAGATTTCTGCCATTAGTGCATTTGCCTCTTAATCTTTTTCTTTTTGAGTTCTTTTGAAAGAAGGATCTTTCCGAAGGAGTTTATGCAGTAGCCAATGTTTTAATATAAGCTTTACATATGTCATACCAGAACCAAGTGGATTGATTATTTTGATTACACTAATATTGCTAATGAATTATGTTGAGTTTTGGATGAAGGAACTCTTCAAGTGTAGGGAGAGAAGAATGATGCCATAGGATGAAGAATGGACAAAAGCTCAATCTTAGGGATGTCCACTAGACACCCCAAGAAATATCCAAGAGGTTCAAGCGTCAAAGCTTGGGGATGCCCGGGGCACCCCCTCTTCATCAGTAAAAAGCACCAGGTCATTTTTCAGTGCGCTATATTTTTATTGCTTCATGCATTATGTGCTATTCTTGGAGCGTCTTTTTTTTGTGTGTTTTGTTTTGTTTTGTTTGCTGTTCAATAAAGTTCGACCCATCATATGTTTTTTGGAGAGAGACACGCTCCTCTTTAATTGCATGAACGCTCTAGTTTTCACTCATATGTTCAACGAGCGTTCTATTTTTGCGAGTACTGCGTTTAAGCTCTATTTTTTCATTCATATTATGTTCAGAGCTTGTTGGTTTTCTAGATGCAAGTGAATTTATCTCTTTGATATGTACTGAATATTATCTACGAGAGTTGTTTCAAATAAGTTCATTGGTGTTGGATACGAGTAAGAAGTCTCATATTGATAGTGATGCAAATGAAAGATCTCCTTTGATGTTTCAATTGAGTTGACTTGATGATCATTCAGTTTTTGACTTTTAATATCACCATATGCTTTGATTAATAAGTTTTGTCTCTATGCATGATTATGGCCATTATTGCTCTCTTAGTCGGTCGCCCCTTTTGTTTTGCTAGCCTTCATTTGTACTGAGTATGAGCTCTACTCGCGCATCCAACTCCCAAAAACTGAAATGCCAATCATATCCACCATATCTACCTATATGTGGTATTTTATCGCCACTCCAAAGTAAATTAATTGTGTGCTACCTTTAAAACCTTTCAAAAATTTATTCCTTGTTTTTGCAATGTATAGCTCATGGGAAAGTAGCCTAAAAACTATTGTGGTAAGGAATATGTCACTTATGTATCTTAGTTCTTATAAGTTGCTTGTTGAGCGGTAACCATGTTATCTAGGGACGCCACCAACCTGTCACACCTTTGTTGAATATCATGTGAGTTGCTATGCATGTTCGTCTTGTTTGAAGTAAGGGAGATTTGCCATCAGTTAAAATGGTTTGAGTATGCATATTGTTAGAGAAGAACATTGGGCCGCCAACCAAAGCCATGTATCATGGTGGAAGTTTCAGCTTGGACACTCAAATCCTCAAAATCTCTTATGAGAATATTATTATTGTTGAATGCTTAAAGCATTAAAAAGAGGAGTCCATTATATGTTTTCTATGTTGTCCCAGTATGGATGTCTTTAAGTTGAGATCTATCAAAATCGAGAAATCAAATGCGATTTATCTCCTTGGACTTTTGTACAGGTGGCATAGAGGTACCCCTTTGTGACACTTGGTTGAAACATATGTAATGCGATGATAATCCATGGAAATCCGAGCTAATTAGGACAAGGTGTGGTCACTATTAGTATTCGATGCATGAGGCTTGCAACTTATAGGAAGTTTTATACATAACCCATATGAATTATTACTACCGTTGACACAATTGTTTCCATGCTTTCAAAATAAAAAGCTATAGCACATGAGTAATCCCTGCTTCCCTCTGCGAAGGGCCTTTCTTTTAATTTTATGTTGAGTCTTCATCTTCTAAATTCATGCACCATTAAGAGAGCATAGTTGTCATTCTTAGTTTTATGTGCATGGTCCCGAAATTATTATTGATTGAATCATGAATCTGTTATTATTTGTCCTTAAATTATTTGTATCTAGTCATCCTTTGAACTTTGAAGGTGCATGTCACTTCAAAAATTATTTGTTTGTTATCACTTACCGACTCGAGGACGAGCAGGAGTTAAGCTTGGGATGTTGATACGTTGCAAACGTATCTATAAATTTTGATGCTCCATGCTTGTTTTACACCAATTCCTCTATGTTTCATGTGCACTTTGCATCATTTTATGACATTTATTGGACTAACATGTTAACAAGTGCCACAGTGCCAGTTTCTGTTTATTATGTCTATTTATTGCAGAAAATGTCCAAAATTGAAAGTGCTCGGAAAATTCCGGAAAAATCACAGAAATTCTAATATACTAGAAGACTCCGGGAGCCAGAAGGGGAGACGGAGATCTGCCACGGGGCAGCCATACCAGGCCCAGGCGCGGGCCCAGGCCTAGCCGCGCCTGAGGGTGGTATGGGCACCCCGTGCACCCCCTCGTGTCGCCTCTTCGCTTATAAGACCCCTCTGACCTAAAAACTCCTCAATATATCATCCTCCGTCCACAAAAAGTTCCGTAGCCGCCGTCATCACCGAAACCAAATTTCGGGGGACATAAGTCTCTGTTCTAGCACCCTACCGGGACGGGGAAGTGCCCCGGGGGCCATCGCCATCGACTCCACCGCCTCCACTTCAACTCCATGATCGTTTGTGAGTAGTTCCCGCAGGGACTATGGGTTCTTGGTTGTAGCTAGATGGTACTCTCTCCCATGTAGTTCAATACAGTGATCTCATGAGCTGCCTTACATGATTGAGATCCATATGATGTAATCGTGTTGTGTTTGGTTGGATCCGATGGATTGATCATTATGTTCAGTATATCTTATAAGTTTGTGAAGTATTTGTTGCTGCAATATTGTTGTGTTTAATGCTTGTCACTAGTGCACGAGTGGCATGATCTTAGATCTAGGCTCTATAATTGTTGCTTAGATTGTATCTACAAACTGTATGCACATGTCTTTGTCCGGAACCCGGCCCCAAAGTGATCTCGAATTGGGATAACCGGAGGGGATGGCTTTGATATGAGGATCACATGTTTTCACCAAGTGTTAATGCTTTGCTCCGGTGCTCTATTAAAAGGATTACCTTAATTACCAGTAGTTTCCCTTGAGGCCCCGCTGCAAGATAGGACAAAAGATGTTATGCAAGTTTCTCATTGTGAGCACGTATGACTATATATGAAAAACATGCATACGATATTAATAGACTGGATATTTTGTCGTAATGCTAAATTCAATTCTGTCAATTGCCCAGCTATAATTTGTTCACCCAACACTTGTTATCTGGAGAGTTACCACTAGTGTAGATCGCCGGGAACCCCGGTCCTTTATTTCATCATCATTGCTTTTCAATCAACTGCGCGCTGGGATATTTTCCAGTGCCATCGCCTCTGTGTTGCTGTTACTGTTGTGTTACTATTGCTCTCATATTACCGCCGCATCGCATTTCCCTGTCAACACGCCATCAAAGTAGTACCAACTATTTTCTGGCGCCGCATCATATTACCACTGCTTTCACATCACCCTGTTGCTAGTGCTTTTCCATGTGCAGCTGAATTGACAACTCCGCTGTCAAGGCTTATAAGTATTCTTTGGCTCCCCTTGTGTCGAATCAACAAATTTTGGTTTTACTTCCCTCGAAGACTGTTGCGATCTGTAACACCCCAAATTTCAAAACAAAGAGAAAATGAATTTCCTTTTTCCAAAAATGAGAACCAACAAAACTTTTCTTACTTAGAGTGCTATGCATAGTGCTCATACCTAATATTTGTGTTTTGCCATGATGAGTGTTATTATGCTTATGTGATAAACCCTAGAACCCTAAAGTTATCAAGTGAAGATCACCAACCAAAGAAAATAAAAGAGAAAGAAATCAAATAAGAAAAACCCTAAACCCTAACCTTCTCAAAAATCATTTGGATCTACTTTGAGAAACTAAAATAAAAGAAAAAGACATATGTGGGCATGTAGCCCTAATGTGTAAATTTTTGAACTCTACCTTTCTTACTTTGATAAATAGTGGTGAACCATTGCAAAACTTACTAAACCCTAAACTCATCCCTCTTGTCACCAATCTTTGAAAAACAAAATAAAAAGAAATGATCTTAATTAAGAAAAAGGCATATGCAAGCCTATGGCTACTTTTTGCAAATGCTCCAACCTTGAGTGTTGACCTTGGTAGATGAGTTGAAATACATCAACACACTCAACAAAGTACTTACCAACCAATTCAAGTGAGAAGCAAAATAAAACCAAACATAGGCATAGAGGCATATGTGGCACTTAGCCAAATATCAAATCTTGACCTAGGCACTCCCATTGCCTCAAAATGGTTTGAACCCTTTACCCAACTCTTTCTAACACCAAATAAACCTCACACTTGCTTAAGTGAAGAAAAGAAAAAGAAAAGAATAAAAGTTAGAAAATCACAAAACCCTCACATATGGTTTATGCCATTTTTCTAAATCTTTGACCTAGACCAATTTGGCCTTCACCATTAGTTGTAATATGATACTAAACACTTATTACCAATTTTGGAATCAAAGAAACACAAATCAAATCAATTTCAAACTCAAATTGTGATCACATGTGATAATGGTCAAATCTGCCATTTATAATCTGGTCCCTACTTTGAGCCCCTCTATTTCAAAATTTTCAAACTAAACCTTCTCAATTCTTTGCACCTCATCCAAGAGCACATGAAGGAGAACAACTTTGGTCAAGACCACCATGTCAAATTCATCTTGGATCCAATTCTATGCTCATGTAAAGTTGGAACTTTTTATTATGTGGAAGAATCTCCAACTTTGCAATTTTGCCATTCTTTGATTTTTGAAAATTCCACCACCACCTCTCATTGTCTCTGGTCATTTACAACTCAATCAAACACACCATTTTCAAATCTTGCCACCTTGTGAACTCATTTGAATTTGGGCAAAATTTGCAATTTGCAATTATGGCCAAACCTCAAACACTATAGAAAATAGTGATCTACCAAACCCTACTGCCCCAAATCACTCCCTTTGGTTCCCTTGCCCCCTCTCACCCTATCCCATACACAGCAGGCCTAAGAGGAGGGGCCAAAGCTAGCATGGCAAGGCCATGCCGGCCATGCCGGCCATGGCAACCTCTCCTCTCTTCTCCTTCCCCCCAACCCTGGCCATGGTGCCATTCAACTCCACCACATTGCCCTACTGCTGCCTAGCCCCGCTACTGCATGAAATCACCCAGATCCTCGCCGGAGAACACGCGCCCTGGGCATGCCGAGGACGTCGAGCACGTTCCCGTGGACGCGCCAGAGCTCCACCTGCCGCCGTCGACCCAGGCCCCATCTCGCTCTCTCGCTTCGCACACATGCTCCCCTGGACGACCGCAACCCACCAGACACGCTCCTTGTCTCGCTCGAGCGCCGCCACCATCGACATCATCGCCGGATTTCCGCGCCCGTGCTGCCAGAGTCGCCATCGCCCTCGCTTGCCAGGACCGTCCCCCACCTCGCCCTCTAGCTCTTTAGCACCGCCTAGACGCCGCCTATCTCGCGCCCACCTCGCCGACCCCATTCCTTCGCCGGAGCCGCCGCTCTGCTGTCGCCCTTGCCTCACCCCTCACGGCCACCTCGCATACTATACAAGGAGCCGCCCCCGCGCCTTCACCTCCACAGCAAACTCGCTCCTCTCCTCTCTCTGAACCTCCTCCGCCCCTCTCCACTGCACATTGCTGCCGCTAGACAGCCAATTGCTCGCCGGAAGCCCGCAGAGGTGCTGAGATCGCCGCCGACGAATTCGGGCACCATTGGAGATGCCACCAGTACCAATCGACTCGCCGTCGACGACAACCTCGCCTAGCACCGTCGCCACCCCTCGCCGGAGTCCAGAAGCGCCGCCGACCCCCTAGCTCCGTCGCGCCAGAGCCTCCCTCTCGTCGACGACGACAACGACTGCCAGCCATCGGATCTGCATCTAATCGCACGGCCACCATCAAACCGTACCGCTTCGGTAAGACTGACCCACTGACGTGCGGGCCCCTCTGTCAGGCGGCCCATGGCGTGTGAAGCGTTACTGGGCTGGCCCACCTCTCTCTTCCCCGCCCAGCACATCCTCGTGCGATGCGTTTATGCCAGGAGGCATGGCTTGCAGGATGCACCATCCCCATGCTATGTTTGTCTGCAGGAGGAGGACACGGCCGAGCACATCCTCGTGCGATGCGTTTATGCCAGGGAGGTTTGGTGGAGGTGTCGTCAGAGGCTTAGGATGCGCTTCCAAACCCCAGAGGAGAACAGCTCTTTGAGGGAGTGGTGGATAAAGGATAGGGGAAGGTTCAGGGCTAAGGAGAGGAGATGGTTTGATGGGTTGGTCTGCACCGTAGGTCACGCTCTGTGGAAGCAAAGGAATGCGTGGTGCTTCGGCAATGTGCGCAACCAGTACTTGGCAGAGGACTTGGTTACCCGCATTTGGGAGGAACTTAGGTTGTACCGAGTAACGCATGATCAGGATGTAGGAGTGTTAGACAATGGTTAGAGAGAGTAGTCTTGTCTAGGTTCTGTGGAGTCAAAATCCTTGCATGGTTCCATGTAAGGTATTCTTGTAAATACTGTTCTGCCTTCTATAAAAGTATGGTACGCATTCGCGTACTCTCAAAAAAAAAACTTTCCCGCCCAAGCCCACGCTTTCAAATTAATTTAATCCTTTTCAGAGAAATTTAAATACTGGTCCTGTTTTAGAAATTAAATAGTTTCAATTCTACCCAACCAAATTTGATGAACTTTATGTTGTAGGAAAGCTAGAGAAAAGATATATACAACCCCACTGGTCCCACCTTGAATGCTTGTGTAGAATTAATGTGACAAAAATAACAAGGCAGGGACTTTTGTGACTTCAATTAAATCTTAAAATTCAACCAATTTGAATTTTGAAGTGAATCCAATTTCTATAGTTCACATTTCACTTACACTATTTGTTTATGCAAAAATATGGTATGGTTACCTTGAGTGATCATGGCCCAAATTAAATAAAGGACTATATGGCTATTTTAGTTAGTTGATATTGTCCAAAACTATTATGTAAGTTATATGAAGTGTTTCACTTCCTTTAAATCTTGTCCCAAATACTTTCGTATGAAGTAATGACCCATGGTAAAATACTCTCACATGAAATGCTTGGTGATTTTAAATCATAATAGGCATTATTAAATGGTGTGAGGTATTTTACCTCATTTAAATCAATTCCTCAAATGATGATGATGAATGGCTGACTTAGGTCAACATGATTTCATGTATAATTGTTTGAGGAAGTTAAATCTTAAAAAGATTCAATGAGAGGAAATTATTCCTCAAGAACTAAATGGAAACTATCTTTCACATATGTAATGAGAGGAAATTATTTCTCTAACCCTAAGAAAGAAAACCCTAGATTAATTCTTGGTAGCAATGCTAAGTAATGGTGCTAGACCATTTGGAGTGAGCCATTAAGACTAATTAAGGTTACTTAAGTGTTGTTTGGTGATTGTATCCTCGTATTCGTGTATAGACGCTAGTGCCGGAGAATACCAGGAAGAGGAAGGATTCTACCCAGAAGAAGAAGAGCACTTTGATCACCTCAACAACCAAGGCAAGCTAGACTATTGCAAGTTATAATGTTGCAAGCTAATATTCTTGCAAAGTGCAAAGCCCTTTGGGGCAAGGCACCATTGGTCTTACCTTTTCTTACCATAAGCCTATCCCAAGTTTTTACCATACAAGTTTTACTTGTTGATTTCCAAGAATTAATTTTATAGTTAACTTTGGTCAACGTGAAAGAAGGTTACTAGAGTAGTTAATTTAGTCTCACACTAGCCGAGCAAGATTAGCACCCCTCATGATTAGTGCTAGTGCTAAATACTAAAACTTGACTACTCTAGATGGGAACATGTGACTTTGAAATGAATTTGAAACCTTGGAATGATGAGTCATTCCATTGAATGAATTTTGAAGGTGAATATGACCAAGAGAAGATGGTGATTTTTGATAAAACTGATATTGGTTTGAATGCGATACCTTTCCAATATTGAGTACCCCCACAATACCTGATTATGGGTAGGGCTTAACTGAAATTTATGCATCTTAGTATGGGTTCCCTCTGAACACACATCATAGGGGTTATGCCGAGGCTGCCTCCGTTGTTGAGAAATGATGTGAATTGAGGTGAATTGTACGGCCAAGCCCTGTGCAGTTCCCAGGTCAACAGTTGGTCTTCACTGGGAGGCCAAGCTCATGGGGAGAGGTGCTCATACTAGGATTTGTAAGTGAAAGGTTATGGTTGATGATCCGCGTACTGTGTTACGATGATTCGGGGTAATCCCGAAGGATGAAATCAAATGTTGTGGCACAAGTGTGCAACCTCTGCAGAGTGTAAATCTATTCGAATAGCCGTGTCCACGGATACGGACGGTTGGAAAGGCCATACTGTTTCCGATGTCAAATTCTTGAAAATGTTGGTGAAATGAATGGTGAATTGTTGACTTGACTTTGAATCACAACCATGTTGTGGGAATGACACTAATGTTCCCACTTGAGTTAGTCTAGCACATGAATAAGTCTTTTCTCAAATAATTGTGAACTAAAATTGACTTTATGCAAATAAACTAGAGCTTAGCACCCCTTACTAGAAATGTTAGCACTTACCTTAGTATTAGTTTGCGAGTACTTTAAAGTACTCACGTAGCGTGTCCCTGGCTATTCAAATGGCCGGACTATGAAGAGGAGCGAGAACTATCAAGATGACGGCAACCAAGATGTCTACGACAACTAGGGAATCTTCTGACGTCAGACGTTGGCCTGTGGACTAGAGAGTCCATTCTATTTACGCTTCCGCTATGAACTTGTGTATGTCCGTTGATCAGTAGATCAACTATTTGTGTAATATTGGATCGTGTGATCTATTTGTAAGACGACTATGGTATGTAATGGATGATGACTTATGATATTCAACTGTTATGTCTCGCAACAACAATATTCCTGGGATTGCGATGTATGGCATAACAGGCATCTGGACTTAAAAATCCGGGTGTTGACAAGTTGGTATCAGAGCCATTGTTTGACCTTAGGAGACCCTAGTTAGAATGGACGTCTGCAAAACTTAGTTTCAAAACAAATGAAGTGAATATTTATGAAAACTTATTCTCACTCTTATCCTTGAGATCTTTTTCAAAATGAGAATTTCATGCTCTACTTTTCTTTGCAAGCCTACATAAAATTTTGCACACTTGACCACTTCTTTAACTTACTCATCCTCATTGTTCATAGATGGAGTACAAATGGGAGTTCTACCAGCTTGGTTACGGAGGAAACCTGATGTTCGAGAAAGACTTGAAGCAACTAGAGGAATATCTAGGACGCCCGTATCCCGAGTTCTTTGGAACACCCCTCAACAATCACTCCGGAGGGCCACCTCGGTGGGAAGTTTCTGCTGATCTACGATGAAAGCTTGGAACCCCGGTATGGGAAACCATCTGGTTTTCTGTAATGGGAAACACTTGGAAGGAAGGACTAGTCCGAGCAATGCAAGAAGCAATTGCCCGTCTATGTGGACAAAATGAGAACAAGATCAAGAACACTCGCTTCATCTACTACCCAAGACATGGCCCCATGGGAAGACCGATGACCATGCCCCCGCACACGGAGATGAACCATTATGTAGCACACCTGGACTTCCTGCTGTACAAGACCCGCAAGGAGTTGGACAACGCCCTCGCCTTTCGCCAAGCATATTACCCGTGAAGACGAAGTATCCACCCTAAAAGAGTAGTATCACCCCAGCACTTAAGTAGGTGTGAGTTGTATCAGGATCCCCTTGTATCTTAGAGCGAATGAATGGTTCTTCAAACCAACGGTGTGTTAGAATTGTAATGTGTGATGTTCGGTATGAATGAAAAAGTGTTGCTGGTTTGTACCCCCTCAACACTACTGAAGTTTTCAACTTTTGAACTTTTGAACTTTTGAACTTTCTTAACTTTAAACCAAACAAACCATAGAAATTTCCCTCTTATCTTATCATCCACTTCAATGTTCAGATGGCCCCACCAACCCGCAGCGCCAACCAAGACGCCATGATGCAGATGCTAGAGATGATGATGGCTGACCGAGAAGCCGAGAGAGCTGAACGCCAAGCCAACATCGCCGCACTTGCAGACAGTTGCTCGAGAACAACAACGGCCATGGAAACCACGACCACCACGGGTCAAAGTGAAGAACTTTCAAAACACCAACCCACCTATTTTCAGCAAGACCGAAGATCCCCTCGATGCAGATGACTGGCTCCAGACAATGGAGAACAACCTCAAAGTTGCGGTAGTTGAAGCCACCGAGAAAGTGCTATTCGCCACCCACTACCAGTCAGGCCGTGCAAGAGCTTGGTGGACAAGCGCCCGTGCAATGAATGCGGGACAGATGATGACCTGGGAAGACTTCAAGCTGATGTTTAGCAAGTACCATGTGCCCCAAGGACTGATCAAGATGATGAGAGACGAGTTCCGCGAACTCAAGCAAGGCAGAATGTCTGTGGTAGAATACCGCGACAGATTCCTTACTCTGTCAAGGTATGCCCCGGACGAAACCGACACCAATGAGAAGCGGAAGGAAAGATTTCTGAACGGACTACACGACGAGATGCAGACCGTACTGGTCAACATTCCCTTTGCTGACCTAGAAGCCCTGGTGGACTCCGCCATCCAGATGGAAGGGAAGCTTCACCAAGCCAACGAGAACCGCAAACGCCGAATGATGAATCAGCATGGGTCCAGCAATACCCAGAAGTACCGCAACAACTCATCTGGAGGATTTACTCCAAGAAACAACAAGCCCCCTGCTCAGAATTACCGCCCAAACTACACCAACAGCCACGGAGGACCCCCGAAGCCCGGAGGCAACAACAACAACAATCACACCAGCCACAACAACCCCAACAACAACAACAATGGGAACAACAACAACAACAACAACAACACTAGCCCTAGGACTGGAAGCAACACCATCCCTGTCGCCACCAAGGACAAGGCCACCATCACTTGTTATGAGTGTGGAGTGGTTGGGCATTACTCCAATGAGTGCCCCAAGAGACTATCCAAGATTGCCGCCAACACCGCTGCACCTGCTCAGAACCAACGCCGCTTTGCCGCAAGAAAGAACCAGAACAACAACGGCCGCCTCTACAACATGACTGCCACAGACGCACCAGAAGCACCTCAGGCCATGCCAAGTATGTTTCCCTGCTAAATCATATCGCCCAATCTCTCTTAGGAACCTAACTTTTCTTAAAATCTCGGGACGAGGGTTTGTAACACCCCAAATTTCAAAACAAAGAGAAAATGAATTTCCTTTTTCCAAAAATGAGAACCAACAAAAACTTTTCTTAAATAGAGTGCTATGCATAGTGCTCATACCTAATATTTGTGTGTTGCCATGATGAGTGTTAATATGCTTATGTGATAAACCCTAGAACCCTAAAGTGATCAAGTGAAGATCACCAACCAAATAAAATAAAAGAGAAAGAAATCAAATAAGAAAAACCCTAAACCCTAACCTTCTCAAAAATCATTTGGATCTACTTTGAGAAACTAAAATAAAAGAAAAAGACATATGTGGGCATGTAGCCCTAATGTGTAAATTTTTGAACTCTACCTTTCTTACTTTGATAAATGGTGGTGAACCATTGCAAAACTTACTAAACACCTAAACCTCATCCCTCTTGTCACAAATCTTTGAAAAACAAAATAAAAAGAAATGATCTTAATTAAGAAAAAGGCATATGCAAGCCTATGGCTACTTTTTGCAAATGCTCCAACCTTGAGTGTTGATCTTGGTAGATGAGAAATACATCAACACACTCAACAAAGTACTTACCAACCAATTCAAGTGAGAAGCAAAATAAAACCAAACATAGGCATAGAGGCATATGTGGCACTTAGCCAAATATCAAATCTTGACCTAGGCACTCCCATTGCCTCAAAATGGTTTGAACCCTTTACCCAACTCTTTCTAACACCAAATAAACCTCACACTTGCTTAAGTGAAGCAAAGAAAAAGAAAATAATAAAAGTTAGAAAATCACAAAACCCTCACATATGGTTTATGCCATTTTTCTAAAGGGATTTCTATTTTCGTGCCCTCGGGTCGTTAGTTGTACTCAGTTTTCCCCAGCCCCTTAGTTTTTCCTCAGTTTTCCCCAAGCCTATGTCTGAAACCCGCAGAAGGAGCTCAGACGGAAGGAATCCGTTTATTTGGACGTTCTGTGCTGACGTGTTGCGCCGCGTCGTCTGTGGGGCCGCGTCGTGTGGGGCCGGGTCGTGTGGGGCCGCGTCGCGTGGGGCTGGTAGAAAGGGACCGCGTGGGGCTGGTAGAAAGGGACCGCGTGGGACAGGACGAGAAGCGTTTGGTTGCACGTGAGCAGGAGCTGGGTTTTGTCTCTCTCGGCCCAAATTGGCATTTTTAAGAGCACCTTTTCCCCTCTTTCTCTCTCTGTCTTTTTCACCAAATTAGTATCAAATCTAGAGAAGCTTCTATTTCTGTCTTTCTTCAATATGGCAGACAAATCTAGTAGCAAATCTCCGGGGTTATTTATGCCTTTTGGCCCTCGTTTTTTGCCCAATATGGCGGCAAATCTAGTAGCAAATGTAGAAGCTAGTATATGATAAATTCACAACGAGCATAATCACAAAACTAAGTATAATACATAAACTGCATACAGCGGCCAAAAGCGAGCAATAACGTTGTTAATGTTCATGACAAACTAAGCTGAAAAATATACAAGATCACGCACGCAATGTATGGACAACAAGAAGATTAGGATGAATGAATTTGTTCTTCATTCCTCCCCATATATTTCTTCTCGCTCCATTCGTGCATTTCCCCAAGGAAATATTCATTGAACTCCTTCCGTCTGCAGTGTGAGGCCAATACATCCTCCAAACGGTATGGCCTGTGTTCATTTCTCAAACCGTAGAGTCCTATTCTATCCACACGTAGTGGCCACTCATCCCGAGCATTTGTATCATGAGAGTACTCTCCGATATAACCCAAATCCGTGTAGTAGATGCTGCCAGGTTGAAGTGTCGGGTACACTCGGTGTCGACGGAGATACACCGGATATAATTCACGAAGAAGGCATTACTCGTCAATGTTACTGACCGGATGGAGAGAGCGGCTCTGAGTGTCCACATGGTACACCAATGGTTTGCCCGCCAAAGCCTCGCTGACCAACAACACAAGCAGCAGATCACCATCCGACTTCACAAGGTAGAACTTCTGACGTCCAAGTTCTGGAAATGAAATTAGTGTCTCCATCTTGATAGTGCTCGCGCGCTGCTGTAACTGTACATTGGTGCACACTATTCTTCCGATCTCAAAATTGTCGCGAGCTCTACGCATACAGTTCACCATTGAACGGGGTAATGCAACGCAAACAATGGTTCTTGATCGAAAATCTTCCTTCTCCCCAATCTCCATCTTCATTTATATCCTTAGTTGGAGTGCTCTCATCGACCCAACCAATTTCCGGCGGGTAATGTGCGGCAACGAAGACCATAGTCGGGGATTTGATAACGGCGGCGATTTCGGAAAAACAGATGGCATCTGCGCCTCAAACATAGTGTTCGATTTCTTTGTGAGTGGGTTCAGCAGCCGTATCTTGTGCGGCGGGTTCTTCTGGGCAAGCACGATGACGCCACGGGAAAAGCCGACGAAGTAGAATCGAAAATATATTGAAAAGATAACATTCAGCACTAAGATTGAAAATAAGATCTATGGTGACGCCACGGGAAAAGCCGAGGAATTTGAACCTTGCACGAACTGCAGATAGATCTATGGTGATGTAGCGGGATGTGCCGAGATGGAGGAAGGTTAACTCAGCGGCGCGTGGAAGGGCGTGGTGTAGCATGATCCATTCGTGCAGGTGCACGTCGGGATCGGGTAAACTCCGAGCGCCAATTTCTACGGACTTGCCTCATGGCGAGTAGCTGTCCACGTACTCCTCTTTCGCCAATAAGCATTCGCCGATCTTGTGAAGTGGTCCGTCGGCCGTGAGACCGGCCCGAGTTCACGGAGGCGCCGCGCTTGGATGCGCCGCCCTCGGATGCGCCGCCCTCGGAGGCGACGGGCTCGGCGGCGACGGGCTCGGCGGCGACGGGCTCGGAGGCGACGGGCTCGGCGGCGACGGGCTCGGCGGCGACGGGCTCGGCGGCGACGGGCTCGGAGGCGACGGGCTCGGGGCGATGGCCGCCGGCGCATTCTTCTTCTCCATCGCCGGCAGGGAGGGCTCGTACGGCGGTTGGGTTTTTGGAGAAGTTGATGGGACGTGAGAGGGGTGGTTTCGTGCGTGAGCGATAATGAGGACGTACCGTGTGCGAGAGGGAGGGAGAGAGGGGCTTACGCGTCCTAAATGCGACCCGCGTCAACAATGGCACGTCTTCCACGTCCGCACCGCGACACGCGTCAACAATGGCACGTCTTCCACTTCGCACCGCAACACGCGTCCTCGAGTCTAACCCTGGAAATTTAGATATACTCGGGTATACCCTCGAGTCATATACTAGCATTTTTTGTATGCTCGGCTTTCACCTTGAGTGCTAATACCGGCTAGTGCAATATACTCGCTTTACCCTCAAGTGGCTGGTCAACGGAGAGTCAACAAATGGGATTAACTAGTTAAATGAGTTATTTAATGTGCAAAAAATTCCGAAAAAGAGTGGCACTTACTCATGGAGTCTTTACCACAAATTTCCACTTCTCAAATCATAGATAAATCCTAGATAAATCAAGTTTCACCACAAATTGCCACTTCTCAAATCACCTAGTAGCTATGAAGGTGCATGGTTTTCCATAATAAGCCCTACCCAAAACAGCTTTCCCCAAAACATACTTTGTCTGAATGAGACCATAATTTTCACACTCCTGTAGATTTGTATTGCAAATAGTTTGAGGTAGGCCAAGATGGGTTTCATTGTACAAAACACGCATTTTCCATTTTTTAAACTCATATTTGAATCCCTTAGTCTGTTTACTACTCACTTGCCCTTGGTTTCTTGATACTACTCAGTTTTACCCTCTCCCTTCACAAACTCTCACAGACGCCCAACATTGCCCTGATTGGTCTAGCCCATGTCACGCGGATCGTGCCCGACGACCGTTGATCGTATGATCTAACGGGCAGGATAACCCCTATCTCTCTCTCTCGGTCGGGGCCACCACCCTCTCTCTCTCTCTGTCGTCGGTTAGCTTCACGCAAAGTTTGGTTTTCTGCATTATTTTTCACGAGCTAAATTATAAACTCTTTTTAGGCATTACTTTTCAAGCAAAAAATGATAAACCATCAGCGATTTGTTGTAGCCATTACTTTAAACGCAAAAAAATGATACACCATCACCCATTTCTTGTACCCATTACTTTTCACGCAAAAAACGATAAATCATCACCGATTTGTTGTAGCCATTACTTTTCACGCAAAAAATGATACACCATCACCCATTTCTTGTAGCCATTACTTTTCACGCAAAAAACGATAAACCATCACCGATTTGTTGTAGCCATTACTTTTCACGCACAAAAATGATACACCATCACCCATTTCGTGTACCCATTACTTTTCACGCAAACAACGATAAATCATCACCGATTTTGTTGTAGCCATTACTTTTCACGCAAAAAATGATACACCATCACCCATTTCTTGTAGCCATTACTTTCCACGCAAAAAATGATAAACCATCACCGATTTTGTTGTAGCCATTACTTTTCACGCAAAAAATGATACACCATCACCCATTTCTTGTAGCCATTACTTTCCACGCAAAAAATGATAAACCATCACCGATTTTGTTGTAGCCATTACTTTTCACGCAAAAATGATACACCATCACCCATTTCTTGCACCCATTACTTTTCACGCAAAAAACGATAAACCATCACCGATTTCTTGTAGCCATTACTTTCCTTTTAGGCATTACTTTTCACGGTAAAATGATAAACTATACCCCCACAACGGTCGTCTCCTCCTTAATTTATTGTGTATAAACCCCCACAACGGTCATCTCCTCATTATTTTATTGTGTAAACCCCTACAATGGTCATCTCTCCCTTATAAACACCCACACGGCCATCCCTTGTGTCAATAGGTTCTGCCTCTCTCTTCTTCGTTCACATACACTTTATCCATTGCCATGGCTTCCACGCCTCTGACGCGGACCGGAAGGGGAAGGGGAAGGGGAAGGGGAAGGGGAAGGGGAAGTGGATCATCATCATTGCCACCACCACCGTCAACACCGCCATTGATCATAGAGGAGTTCTTCATCGTCGTCTATGAAGACCCTTTGGTCAAGAAGGTACGTACGCGTTCCCACATATATGATGCATGTGATTAATTATGGGCATGTTCTAAAAAACCTTTAATTTCAAGGGTTCCCTAATTTCAAACGATCGGCGCTCGATCTCTTTGCGAGAACTCCCAAAAAATTTGCGGACTATCTTGACGGCAAGGAGCCGCCTAAGGTGTATCCGCGAGCAGCCGGACCGCGGTCCTCGTCTCTCGGACCGTGGAGGTCCTATTTGACTGGACAAGGCCGGATGTACCTCGACAAGGGCTGGGAGAAATTCGCCATCGCGCACTGTGTGGATTTCGGCTGGTTCGTACACTTCAAATATGAAGGCGATGATGTGCTCACAGTGAAGGTGTTCGACGGAACAATGTGCAGGGAGGTACTACTACTCGGACGACGAAGATACCGACGATGAAAGCGACGACGACGTGAAGCCATGCATCCATCCCCTTTAGATAATTAAGGGGATTATGACCAAGAATATATATGTAGCTTCATATGCATCGATTTAGAGATCTAGCTATTTTCTATATATTATGCATGTAAAAATAATATCGCATTTCCACTATTATTCGAGCACCACATCCTCCAAACGATGCCGATGCCGATGCCGATATCGGCATGGTCAGAATGGCTATGCTCGCCGCCACTACTAGGTCAACGTCGGGATGCACAATGTTTAGCATAAGAGTCACTTTAGATTAAGCTGCGAAAATAGTCACGTGCCATGGGCTGAGGCGGCCCCTACAGAGCGGCTCTATATTATATTCTCTAAATAAAATAGACGACCACAGCGGTCATTGGCTGCGGAGGCCCCACAGAGCGGCAATATATAATTTTCTATAAATAAATAGACGACCCATCGGTCATTGGCTGCGGCAGCCCCATAGAGCGGCCCCATTTGTCATTGGCAAGCACCGCGTATACAATCGAGAAATAAAATGGCCCACGCGTCGCCGGTAGATGGATCCACCCGTCGACGACGAGACGGTCGGCGAGGAACCGACCTCACGGTAACGGTAAGGCCTCCGACTCGACGGCAACCCGCGTCTTCGAGGGGTTTCAAACTAGAGGGAGGGGAAAACTGAGGAAAAACTAACGAGCTGGGGAAAACTGAGTACAACTAACGAAGCAGGGGCACGAAAATAGAAATCCCTTTTCTAAATCTTTGACCTAGACCAATTTGGCCTTCACCATTAGTTGTAATATGATACTAAACACTTATTACAACTTTTGGAATCAAAGAAACACAAATCAAATCAATTTCAAACTCAAATTGTGATCACATGTGATAATGGTCAAATCTGCCATTTATAATCTGGTCCCTACTTTGAGACCCTCTATTTCAAAATTTTCAAACTAAACCTTCTCAATTCTTTGCACCTCATCCAAGAGCACATGAAGGAGAACAACTTTGGTCAAGACCACCATGTAAAATTCATCTTGGATGCAATTCTATGCTCATGTAAAGTTGGAACTTTTTATTATGTGGAACAATCTCCAACTTTGCGATTTTGCCATTCTTTGATTTTTGAAAATTCCACCACCACCTCTCATTGTCTCTGGTCATTTACAACTCAATCAAACACACCATTTTCAAATCTTGCCACCTTGTGAACTCATTTGAATTTGGGCAAAATTTGCAATTTGCAATTATGGCCAAACCTCAAACACTATAGCAAATAGTGATCTACCAAACCCTACTGCCCCAAATCACTCCCTTTGGTTCCCTTGCCCCCTCTCACCGCAGCCCTAAGAGGAGGGGCCAAAGCTAGCATGGCATGGCCATGCCGGCCATGCCACACATGGCAACCTCTCCTCTCTTCTCCTTCCCCCCAACCCTGGCCATGGTGCCATTCCACTCCACCACATTGCCCTACTGCTGCCTAGCCCCTCTACTGCATGAAATCACCCAGATCCTCGCCGGAGAACACGCGCCCTGGGCATGCCGAGGACGTCGAGCACGTTCCCGTGGACGCGCCAGAGCACCACCTGCCGCCGTCGACCCAGGCCCCCTCTCGCTCTCTCGCTTCGCACACATGCTCCCCTGGACGACCGCAACCCACCAGACATGCTCCTTGTCTCGCTCGAGTGCCGCCACCGTCGACATCATCGCTGGATTTCCGCGCCCATGCTGCCAGAGTCGCCATCGCCCTCGCTTGCCAGGACCGTCCCCCACCTCGCCCTCTAGCTCTATAGCACCGCCTAGACGCCGCCTACCTCGCACCCACCTCGCCGACCCCATTCCTTCGCCGGAGCCGCCGCTCTGCTGTCGCCCTTGCCGCACCCCTCACGGCCACCTCGCATACTATAAAAGGAGCCGCCCCCGCGCCTTCACCTCCACAGCAAACTCGCTCCTCTCCTCTCTCCGAACCTCCTCCGCCCCTCTCCACTGCACATCGCCGCCGCTAGATAGCCAATTGCTCGCCGGAAGCCCGTAAGGGTGCTGAGATCGCCGCCGTCGAATTCGGGCACCATCGGAGACGCCACCAGTACCAATCGACTCGCCGTCAACGACAACCTCGCCAAGCACCGTCGCCACCCCTCGCCGGAATCCAGAAGCGCCGCAGACCACCTACCTCCACCGCGCCAGAGCCTCCCTCTCGTCGACGACGACGACGACTGCCAGCCGTCGGATCTGCATCTAATCGCACGGCCACCATCAAACCGTACCGCTTCGGTAAGACTGACCCACTGACGTACGGGCCCCTCTGTCAGGCGGCCCGTGGCGTGTGAAGCGTTACTGGGCCGGCCCACCTCTCTCTTCCCCGTTTTGGCCTGTTAACTTTCCCGCCCAAGCCCACGTTTTCAAATTAATTTAATCCTTTTCAGAGAAATTTAAATACTGGTCCTGTCTTAGAAATTAAATAGTTTCAATTCTACCGTACCAAATTTGATGAATTTTATGTTGTAGGAAAGCTAGAGAAAAGATATATCCAACCCCACTGGTCCCACCTTGAATGCTTGTGTAGAATTAATGTGACAAAAATAACAAGGCAGGGACTTTTGTGACTTCAATTAAATCTTAAAAATCAACCAATTTGAATTTTGAAGTGAATCCAATTGATATAGTTCACATTTCACTTACACTATTTGTTTATGCAAAAATATGGTATGGTTACCTTGAGTGATCATGGCCCAAATTAAATAAAGGACTATATGGCTATTTTAGTTAGTTGATATTGTCCAAAACTGTTATGTAAGTTATATGAAGTGTTTCACTTCATTTAAATCTTGTCCCAAATACTTTCATATGAAGTAATGACCCCTGGTAAAATACTCTCACATGAAATGCTTGGTGATTTTAAATCATAATAGGCATTATTAAATGGTGTGAGGTATTTTACCACCTTTAAATCAATTCCTCAAATGATGATGATGAATGGCTGACTTAGGTCAACATGATTTCATGTATAATTGTTTGAGGAAGTTAAATCTTAAAAAGATTCAATGAGAGGAAATTATTCCTCAAGAACTAAATGGAAACTATATTTCACATATGTAATGAGAGGAAATTATTTCTCTAACCCTAAGAAAGAAAACCCTAGATTAATTCTTGGTAGCAATGCTAAGTAATGATGCTAGATCATTTGGAGTGAGCCATTAAGGCTAATTAAGGTTACTTAAGTGTTGTTTGGTGATTGTATCCTCGTATTCGTGTATAGACGCTAGTGCCGGAGAATACCAGGAAGAGGAAGGATTCTACCCAGAAGAAGAAGAGCACTTTGACCACCTCAACAACCAAGGAAAGCTAGGCTATTGCAAGTTATAATGTTGCAAGCTAATATTCTTGCAAAGTGCAAAGCCCTTTGGGGCAAGGCACCATTGGTCTTACCTTTTCTTACCATAAGCCTATCCCAAGTTTTTACCATACAAGTTTTACTTGTTGATTTCCAAGCATTACTTTTATAGTTAACTTTGGTCAAAGTGAAAGAAGGTTACTAGAGTAGTTAATTTAGTCTCACACTAGCCGAGCAAGATTAGCACCCCTCATGATTAGTGTTAGTGCTAAATACTAAAACTTGACTACTCTAGATGGGAACATGTGACTTTGAAATGAATTTGAAACCTTGGAATGATGAGTCATTCCATTGAATGAATTTTGAAGGTGAATATGACCAAGAGAAGATGGTGATTTTTGATAAAACCGATATTGGTTTGAATGCGATACCTTTCCAATATTGAGTACCCCCACAATACTTGATTATGGGTAGGGCTTAACTGGAAATTTATGCATCTTAGTATGGGTTCCCTCTGAACACACATCATAGGGGTTATGCCGAGGCTGCCTCCGTTGTTGATGAAATGATGTGAATTGAGGTGAATTGTACGGCCAAGCCCTGTGCAGTTCCCGGGTTGATAGTTGGTCTTCACCGGGAGGCCAAGCTCATGGGGAGAGGTGCTCATACTAGGATTTGTAAGTGAAAGGTTATGGTTGATGATCCGCGTACTGTGTTACGATGATTCGGGGTAATCCCGATGGATGAAATCAAATGTTGTGGCACAAGTGTGCAACCTCTGCAGAGTGTAAATCTATTTGAATAGCCGTGTCCACGGATACGGACGGTTGGAAAGGCCATACTGTTTCCGATGTCAAATTCTTGAAAATGTTGGTGAAATGAATGGTGAATTGTGTGGACTTGACTTTGAAATCACAACCATGTTGGTGGGAATGACACTAATGTTCCCACTTGAGTTAGTCTAGCACATGAATAAGTCTTTTCTCAAATAATTGTGAACTAAAATTGGCTTTATGCAAATAAACTAGAGCTTAGCAAACCCTTACTAGAAATGTCTAGCACTTACCTTAGTATTAGTTTGCGAGTACTCTAACGTACTCACGGCTTTGTCCCTGGCTATTCAAATGGCCGGAGTATGAAGATGAGCACAAGCGAGATGACCAACCAAGATGCCTACGACAACTAAGCGAATCTTCCGACGTCAAGCGTTGGCCCGTGGACTAGAGAGTCCATTGTATCTTACGCTTCCGCTATGTTGAACTATGAACTTGTGTTTGTTCGTTGATCAATAGATCAACTATTCGTGTAATATGGATCATGTGATTCCAATTTGTAAGACGATTATGGTTTGTAATGAATGATGACTCATGATACTTCAACTATTATGCCTCGCAACAACAATATTCCCGGGATTGCGATGTATGACATAATAGGCATTCGGACTTAAAAATCCGGGTGTTGACAAGTTGGTATCGTAGCCATTGTTTGACCTTAGAAGACCTTAGTTAGAATGGGCGTTCTGAAAATTTAACTTTGAAATCAAATGAAAGAAATTATTTGTGAAAATTTACTACACTCTTGTCTTTGAGACTTTGCCAAAATTTGATGAATCATGTTCTATCTTATTTGAATCAACTTAAAACTTTGCCACACTTTGCACTCTCTAACTTACTCATCCAATTCTCTTTCAGATGGAGCCGAATGAACCCCTCAACACCAAGTTTTATCATCTTGGAAACGGAGGGAGCTTGATCTTCGAGCATGACCTCGACTCCCTGTCGGATCACCTTGGCCGCCCACACCCCGAGTTTCACGGGATTCGGTGGACGACCAGCCGGGAGGGGAACTGCAGTGGATTATCACTGCCGACTTGAGGGGCAAGATGGAGCCTCCCACTTCTGAGAGGATCCTCTTCTCCTTCCGTGAGAGCAACTGGCTCGACGGGCTTGCACGTGCTCTTCAGGAGCACTTGCTCGCTCCGTGCGGACAGAATGCGGAAGCACTTCGTGAGGAACGCTTGCGCATCTCGCGAGGCGTAACTCGACGGAAGACCCATGGATGTGCCACTCGCACCCCCAGCTTGAGGCACCATGTGGATCACTTGGACTTCATGCTCTACCGTACTCGCAGGGACCTCGACGCCTCTCGCGCTTACGCGAACCGGACCCATGCTCACATCATCGAGCAGTGGCGAGGCGATCAAGCTACTCAACAACGACCGCCGGAGCCTTCGCCAGCAGCGTGCCAAGAAGGACGCTACGATTCGCCGCCTTCGCGACCGGATCGCGTCACTTGAGGCCACTGTCAAGGCCCAGGAGGATCAGATTCGTCATCTGGAGGATGACGATGGAGGCATCGATATTCGAGGAGGAGACGCCTTCTCGAGCGATGACGACGACTTTGAGGAGGACGAGAACACCGAGGAGGAGGACTACGAGTTCCTGGAGGCAGGACCCGATGACTACGTCCCGATCGATATCGATGATGAGGAGTAGTTGCACTAGTTTCACTTATAGTAGGTGTGAGTTGTATCCCGTCCCTTGTATCGTAGCATGAGAATGGTTCTTAAAACCATTGGAGTATGTGTGTAGTTTGTACTATGTGTTGCATGAATGAATGAATGTTATGTTTGTCATGAAAAGATTACAAGTTTTCAAATGTTTTTCAAACTTAACCAAAATGAACCATAGAATGTTCCCTCTTATCTCATGATCTTCTATATCTTCAGATGGCCCCTCCGAATCGCACCAACGACGCGATGATGCAACTTCGCAAACCCCGCTTGCGACCGGGAAACCGAGAGAGCCGAGCGACAAGCCAACATCATCGCCTTGCGAACATCGCCAACCAAGGCCATGGAAATCATGACCACCCCGGATCCAAGCTCAAGAACTTCCAAAACACCAACCCTCCGGTGTTTAGCAAGACCGAGGAGCCCCTCGACGCCGACGATTGGCTCCAGACTATGGAGAACAATCTGGAAGTAGCTGGAGTGGAAGCCAATGAGAAGGTGTTGTTCGCCACTCACTATCTCGCTGGACCAGCTCGCGCTTGGTGGACAAGTACCCGTGCCATGAACGGAGGTCAATTCATGACTTGGGAGGATTTCAAACTCAAGTTCAGCAAGTACCATGTACCCCGGGTCTTATCAAGAAGATGAGGGATGAATTCCGTGAGCTGAAACAAGGTCGCATGACGGTGGTTGAATACCGCGACAAGTTTCTCACTTTGTCAAGGTATGCCCCCGATGAGACCGACACCGTTGAGAAGAGGAAGGAGAGATTCCCGAACGGACCGCATGATGAGATGCGATCGTCCTCGTCAACATCCCCTTCGCCGACCTCGAAGCCCTTGTTGACTCCGCCATCCGCATGGAGGGCAAGTTAAACCAAGCCAATGAGAACCGCAAGCGCCGCATGGCAAACCGTAGTGGATCAAGCCACCACCAAAAGTTTCGCCCTAGCTCAAGCGGAGGTTTCACTCCGAGACACAACAAACCCCCGATGCAGAACTCTCGCCCCGGTTATCAGAACCGGAGTGGAGGAAACTCCAAGCCAGGAGGCTCCAACAACAACTACAACAACAACAACAGCTACAACCGCGCTCCACCCCGAGCCCCGAACACCAACAACACCAACACCAACACCAACCCCAGAACCGGGAGCAATGCCATTCCCGTTGCGAACAAGCAGGACAAGAGCACTATCACTTGTTATGAGTGTGGTGTAGTGGGGCACTACTCCAACGAGTGTCCCAAGCGTCTTGCCAAGCTCGCCGGCAACACCGCTGCCCCCGCTCGCAGCAGCAACGCCGTGTCTCCACCGGCAAGAAGTTCGCCCCCAACAACCCCAACAACCGCAACGGCCGCCTCTACCACATGAACGCCGAAGAAGCCCATGAAGCACCCGTATGTTGTGCCGGGTATGTTTTCTCGTCAACCACACCCCCGCTAGAGTGTTGTTTGATTCCTGAGCATCGCATTCCTTTGTCACCGAAGATTTTGCATCAACAAGTAAAATTCAACCCCTCAGCTTTGAAGCATGTTATGATAGTTCAAATCCCCGGATCAACCACCAAAGCCGTAAAATTTTGCAAAAATGTGCCAATCAAAATCCATGATGTAGATTTCTTTGCAAATCTAATCATACTTGGAACCAAAGGTTTGGAAGTTGTCCTAGGAATGGACTGGATGTCCAAGCACAATGGATTGATAGATTGCGCCAAGAAAGCCATAACCATGACTAGCAGCACCGGTATCGTAGTTGAGCACGTCTCCGAAAACTACCCGTAAAATTTACCCGCAACCAAAGTGTATCCAAGCCAACTCGGATCAAATCAGTGGTCGTTTGTCGCTACCCCGATGTGTTTCCGGATGATCTACCCGAGTATGCCCCCGGACCGGGATATCGAGTTTATCATCGAGTTAATCCCCGGAACTGGACCCATCGCCCAGAGAGCCTACAGCATGAACGCAGCCGAGCTTGTGGAGCTGAAGAAGCAAATAGATGACATGTTAGCCAAAGGTTTGATTAGACCAAGTGCATCCCCCTGGAGATCCCCCGCCTTGTTTGTCGACAAGAAGGATGGTGCAAATCGTTTATGCACGGACTATCGTAAGCTTAACGATGTCACCATCAAAAACAAATACCCCTTACCCAAGATCGAAGACTTGTTTGACCAACTCACCGGATCCCGAGTTTTCTCCAAGATTGATCTTAGAACTGGATACCACCAACTGAAGATCCGAGCCACCGACATTCCAAAACTCGCCTTTACCACTCGTATATGGGTTGTATGAGTACAACGTCATGTCGTTTGGACTGACCAATGCCCCCGCTTATTTCATGAATCTCATGAATAAGATCTTCATGAACTTCTTGGACAAGTTTGTCGTTGTTTTCATCGATCGACATTCTGGTCTACTCCAAGTCCGAAGAGGAACATGAACAAGCATTTGGAGATTGTTCTAGAAACCCTTAGACAAGCACCAGCTGTATGCCAAGTTTAGCAAGTGTGAGTTTTGGCCGGAAGAAGTTGGATTCCTCGGACACATCTTGTCTCGCAGGAGGAATTGCCGTAGATCCCGCCAAGATCAAAACTGTTATGGAATGGAAAGCCCCAACCACACAAACCGAGGTCCGCGCTTTTCTTGGATTAGCCTGATATTACCGCAGATTTGTAGAAGGTTTTTCGAGCATCGCTCGACCAATGACCCAACCGCTGAAAAAGGACAGTAAAGTTTGAGTGGACCGACAAGTGCGAAGAGAGCTTTCAACAGCTCAAGAGTAGACCGACAACAGCCCCAATCCCGATCATGCCGATATCGCAAAGCCCTTTGACGTATATTGCGACGCCTCCAAGACTGGACTTGGATGCGTGCTTATGCAAGAAGGCAAGGTTGTATCCTACCTTTCTAGACAACTCAAGCAACATGAGCAGAATTACCCAACCCACGACCTCGAGCTTGCAGCCGTGGTCTTAGCCCTGAAAGTTTGGCGTCATTACCTCATGGGTAATCGATGCGAGATCTACTCCGACCACAAAAGCCTCAAATACATTTTCACCCAAAAGGAGTTGAACATGAGACAACGCCGATGGATCGAATTGATCAAGGATTACGACATGGAGATTCACTACCACCCCGGCACGGCCAATGTGGTAGCGGATGCTTTGAGTCGACTGCCGTGCCGCTGAACTCCATGCTCGCAACCGAACAGCCCAGCTTTGCACCAAGAGTTTGAACAGCTCAGACTTGAACTTGTAAGTGAAGGATTCCTAGCCAGCATAGAACCGCAACCCACCTTGGTTGGTCGATCAAGGAAGCCCGAAGGACAACGCTAGCATTGACGGAATCAAGAAACAGATAGCCGCAGGAAAAGCCCCCGGATTCACCGTAGACGAAGCCGGAGTGCTTTGGTACAAAGAACGTCTCTGCGTACCATCGGACTCTGACTTGAAACAAGTCATCTTGCAAGAAGCCCATGACACCCTTTACTCAATCCACCCCGGAGGTACCAAGATGTACCAGGACCTAAAGGAACAATTTTGGTGGCACGGAATGAAGAGAGAGATCGGTAGCTATATCGCTAAGTGTGACATCTGTCAGAGAGTCAAGGCAGAACACCAAAGACCCGCCGGACTGTTGCAACC